>NC_089872.1:6622847-6944097 GCF_036373705.1 Amia ocellicauda | reverse complement strand
TTAACGGTCACACCCAAGCCACAGGACTTGGCAAACGGTTAGAAACAACAGGAAACAAAAACACAGTGGAAAAATATTGGTCTAACCCCGCTCATGTTCAATGCCTTGTGTTGGTTTGGGAATGCTGTCCGGTGACATGTTGGCTTTTAACCCTGTGAAACCCAGACTCTCCAGAAGGAGATCCAAGGCCACCAGCCACGTATCGACGACATCTTCGAGAGGAGCCAGAACATCCTGGGCGAGGACAGCCCCAATGCGGATGCCATCCGCCAGCGCCTATCCGACCTGCAGCAGCTGTGGAGCCTGATGATCGAGGAGACGGAGAAGAGGCACAGCCGGCTGGAGGAGGCACACAAGGCCCAGCAGTACTACTTTGACGCCGCTGAGGCTGAGGCCTGGATGAGTGAACAGGAGCTCTACATGATGTCAGAGGAGAAGGCCAAGGTTTGTGTGCCTTTTCATAACTGCTGTTCAGCCATTGATTCTTCAGTCCTGTTGTCCTCTATCAGCTCTAATTGGTTGTGTATCACTGACCCCAGAGAGCTGGAACAGGGAGGAGCACCACTCTGCACTTGGAGAGTTTCTCATTGAGTTCTCTGCCTCCCCCTCTTTTTCAGGACGAGCAGAGCGCTGTGGCCATGCTGAAGAAGCACCAGATCCTGGAGCAGGCGGTAGAGGACTATGCCGAGACGGTGCACCAGCTATCCAAGACCAGCAGGGCCCTGGTCGCCGCGGGACATCCTGAAAGGTTAGCCCTAGCTCCACCTCTCACCTACTTCTGACCCCCCCCAAAGTTCACAGTGAGGAGGCGTGTTCAGCAAAACACGTTGCTCTGAAAGTTCAGCAATACAAGTAGTTCAGTCCCTGTGCAGCAATTGCCAAAGCTGTCGGTCAGAAGAGGCCTGTCCTCCTGTCCTTATGAAGGGCCCTAATCTTTGGGTAGGAGAGGATCCAGCAATAGCCTCCCGTCTGTGATTGCAGCGCACATGCTAACTGTTGACCTCTCTGTGCTCGTCTCCCCACAGCGAGAGGATAAGCATGCGTCAGTCCCAAGTGGACAAGCTGTACGCTGGGCTGAAGGACCTGTCAGAGGAGCGGAGGGGGAAGCTGGACGAGAGGTTCCGGCTGTTCCAGCTCAACCGCGAGGTTGACGACCTGGAGCAGTGGATCGCCGAGCGCGAGGTGGTGGCCGGCTCCCACGAGCTGGGCCAGGACTATGAGCATGTCACCGTAAGGCATCCTTTCACCTACCAAAAGTTTATGAAGTCATTCTCTGTCTCTGTTCCTCCAGTCTCCTCCAGATAAAAATACGTCCTCTTAATAATGTCATCTTTTTCTTTTTGGTCAGGTAAAACTTTTGGGTAGTTAAAAAATTGAGATTTCAGTAAATAATTTGAATGTTTCTTCAGTTCTCTCTCTGATCATTTGATGTCCTGTCTTGTCCAGATGCTGCAGGAGCGTTTCCGCGAGTTCGCCCGCGACACCGGCAACATCGGGCAGGAGCGCGTGGATGCCGTCAACCAGATGGCGGACGAGTTGATAAACTCCGGCCACTCGGACGCCGCCACCATCGCTGAGTGGAAGGACGGGCTGAACGAGGCCTGGGCTGACCTCCTGGAGCTGATCGACACCAGGACGCAGATCTTGGCCGCCTCCTATGAGCTGCACAAATTCTACCACGATGCCAAGGAGATCCTGGGGCGCATCCTGGACAAACACAAGAAGCTGCCCGAGGAGCTGGGCCGAGACCAGAACACGGTGGAGACGTTGCAGAGGATGCACACGACCTTCGAGCACGACATCCAGGCCCTGGGGACGCAGGTACGCACCGTCAGAAACGCTTCTAAATTTTAAATCCGCCAAAACACAAACCTCTGGTCTCAGACTTGACATTAAAAAGCGAACGTTGATGCTTCCACACTTAAGCAAATTAAGAGACCACTCAACATTGATTTCTGAACTTTGACTGGTCTCTTAATTTTTTCCAGAGCTGTATATATTTTTTTCCCCCTTGAAGACCATTTGGACAAAAGCCATTAGGAGATTCTGTCCCTACTCCATCAAAGGTTGATAAGTTTACCTTGTATTGAATTGAATCTTCCTCACCTTTTTAGTAAGCACTGTTTAAGACACAGTTGAAGCCAGGGGGACATTTTATCAATACCATAGCATGAGATCACGTGTAAATCGATGCCATGGTGGAACACAAGGGTTGGTGAGTGGGCATCTCGGTGCTATAATGGCTGGTGTCTTTGGCAGGTGAGACAGCTGCAAGAGGACGCTGCCCGTCTGCAGTCGGCCTACGCTGGGGACAAGGCAGATGACATACAGAAGCGCGAGAACGAGGTGTTGGAGGCTTGGAAGACCCTGCTGGATGCCTGCGAGGGACGCAGGGTGCGTCTGCTGGACACCGGGGACAAGTTCCGCTTCTTCAGCATGGTGCGGGACCTCATGCTCTGGATGGAGGACGTCATCCGCCTCATCGAGGCCCAGGAGAAGCCCAGGTACAGGGGCCCTGGCAGGGGCAGCACCAGCACTCCCAGAACCCTTTTATGTATACAAATTTGGAAGAGGCCATTATTAATTGAACCTACTAGCTGCCACCAACTCACACTTTGCAAGATTGTCATCACAGTCTTACAGCTATAGTTTGTGTTTAGAAACAAGACCGCTCTGTAACCCTGGTCCTGAGGAGCGTTAGTGTCTTCTGGTTTTCCAAGCCGGGACATTTGCAGTTATCATTAACTGGTAAAAAGAGATCAATACTATAGACGATGTAGGGGACATGGAAAACGAACGAGTGCTCAGTGTGGGACTGTAGTTTAATGTAGGTTAAAATAGGAAGCGTCTATTCTAAACCGATGGCTGTAAAAAGGGAAAAATAATCAACACCTATAAGTGTAAACCTCCAGATTAAACTGGCCACATGCAGCCCCTGAGTCACAATTACTGTAGGCGGTGTTGTGTGAAACACCCTGTCCTCTCTGCACAAACTCTGCTTGAGGGAGTTAACACACAGGGAGTGAATGTTGCGTTACAAATCCTCGTGAAGGTGCATAAACAGGGAGTCGGGAATATAAAAGAAATCAAAGCCAAAGCTGCTTTACCTCAGCAGTTTACAAAAAGCTGCTTGGCTTCTGTCCATGAGACTTATTAGAATTGAGGAGCAGTTCTCTCATCGCAGCTCCCTAGTCCTGGTAGTGCTTTATCAAAAACTCAAAACTGCTTTTTACATGTAATCAATGGTTCCTGTATCCAGCATGCAATTGTACCGAATCATCATAATTTGCTTAATTAAATAGAGAAAGTGTCTCAGGTAAGAAACAAAGTTTAGTCTGTTTGGCAGTTTTTGTATTGGAGCATTGTATATATATTCTTCACCAAAACACCCTGAGAAAACCATGAAATCAGTCCATTGACGCAAAGAATCAGTCCTCGTCAGCAGCAGAGAGCTTGTCTGGAGGGAACACACAAAAAAGAAAAAACAAACCGGAGACCCTGCTGTCTTCAAAGACTACTCCAGCTCCCCTACTCTGTCCCCCCTACTTCCAACCAAATGCTCCACAAGGAGAAAGCTTTCAGATGCCTCAAGCGAAAACCGTAATTGTCATAATAACCAGAGCTAGCATTAACTTTGAACATTACACTGCTGAAGAGAACAATAAAAAGAAAAGTTTAACTTGTAAAACACCTGCTCTTTCTCTTTGGGTTCTCATCACTCAAACATTTAGGCGTCTCTGACTAATTGCATTCGATTTAATTACATCTTGATCAGGAAGGACTACTGAAACTCGAGTCGGACGTTCACAGCGTTGTTTGACGGGCAGACCTTTTTACGGCTATCGGGTTACTTGCATTTCTTGTTGCCGTTCACGCGATGCTGCCTCAGGTGTTGCTATGAGAACAGTAAGGACTATAAAGAGAGAGCGACCGAAACCATGGCTGCAGCGGTCTTTAACCGATTCCCCCAGTGGATTGTGTTGTTTTCAACCTAGGGAAATCATAGTTAGTGATTTAAATAATTAGTCATAGGAGGTCAATGCGTGAAGACGTATAGTCTAATGCTATCGTTTCAGACCAGTGCTGTCTAAGTTGTTTTGGTTCTTATTCTGTAACTAAGAGTAACCCATTCCTCTGCAGGGACGTTTCATCAGTGGAGCTGCTGATGAACAACCACCAAGGCATAAAGGCTGAAATCGATGCCCGTAACGACAGCTTCACCACCTGCATTGAGCTGGGCAAGTCTCTCCTGGCACGGAAACACTACGCCTCAGAGGAGGTAGGCCTGGCACGTCGCTGTGGGGGCTGTGATTTTCCTCTCGGACACAAATGCAGTGTTGCAGCTAGAGAAAACGGGCATTGCTAGAAATTGCCCTTTTTATGGCAAAACGTTTGTGTTGACTCCGATTACTTTGGTAACATTGTAACATTCTCTCCAATAACCCTCTCCCTCTCTCGCTTACAGATCAAAGAGAAATTACTACAGCTGACAGACAAGAGGAAAGACATGATTGACAAGTGGGAGGACCGATGGGAATGGCTTAGACTGAGTAATTTGTTTTTATGTTTTCCCCGTGTAACTTTTGTTCTTCTTACGTTTAGGTAGAGTTTCTCACAGTCAACCCATTCCATGCTTTACATGATTAGTGATGACTCTTCACACGTTGCTTTTGCGTAGTCAGTCAGCGTGAGTCATTAGAGACTCACAGCAGTGCGATGGGGAATGAAGCCAAACCCAGTGGCATGTGCGGGCACATTGTGACTGTAGTTTAACATCTTAATCTTACTATGTATATCTTCCATTTGAGATTTCTGAATTATACCACATACAGATACAAACCTGGCGCAGTGAAACCATGTTTAAGATGGGGCATGCTGGATTGAAAAGAGTGGGAAACCCTTAAATCTTAAAGAGAAAAGGAGGCCATATTTCTTAAAAATTGTACAGTTGTCCCTCTTTTATTATGTCACTTGAACACCACATCCTGTATTGCCAGTTTCCTCTCTTGGAAGGGCTTACACTGGTGTTTGGGTTAGTTGTCTCAATACCTTCCCCTATGTAACAACAACCCCAGCTGCTGCTCCAACGCTCTTCCAGGGCTTGGTCATGTGATGAAGAGCCCAACGCTGGTCTCTGTCTGCTAACCTGTTCTGTTTCTAAACCACTGAGGGTTTAATTACATCTCCAGTGTTGATAAACTGGATTCAACTATCGTTCTCCCACGCCCTCTGACCTGTGCTGTTCTCTCCTACCCCCCTGCAATATCCCAGTTTTGGAAGTGCACCAGTTTTCGAGGGACGCCGGAGTGGCAGAGGCCTGGCTGTTGGGGCAGGAGCCCTACTTGTCGAGCCGGGAGATGGGGCAGAATGTTGATGAGGTGGAGAAGTTGATCAAGAGGCACGAGGCCTTCGAGAAGTCGGCTGCCACCTGGGAGGAGAGGTTCTCTGCCCTGGAGCGCCTGACCACGGTGAGAAAATGAGGGTTCGTTTGTGTAGGTGTGTTTGGTAGCTTTTAGGGGACATGGGGGATAAAAAATGACCACTGCCATAGTAAAATGCTGAATCTAAGGCTGCAAGTGCATGGTCTGACATAAGGGACTGCCAAACTGCCCAACACAGCTGCCAAGTTCTGTCTGACGGGGCAAGTGAAAATGTTAGCTTGTGTCATCACAGCCAATTTGTATACATCGGAAATGGATATGAAGTATTATATGTAGTGTAGTAAAGCATATAAGATATAAAGTATTTGTTTCCGATGACGGTATTTGTCACCCAGCAGTCCTTGTAGATCGCCAGAATGCTAGATTAAGTGGGTCTTTTATGATTTTGTAAAATGTTTCCTTTTCGCGTTTTCAAAATCAGTTAAAGTAGCTTGCCATATATGGCCGCTATAGTGTTGTAAGACACCGGAAAGTTGGAGCTCAGTGTTAAGAGCGAGTAGTCACTGACGTGTGTGTGTGTGTGTGTGTCCCTCTAGTTGGAGTTACTGGAGGTGCGAAGAATGCAGGAGGAGGAAGAGAGGAGGAGACAGCCGCCCTCCCCGGAGCCCCTACCTGCAGCCACAGACTCGTCCCCACAGCAGTGGTAAGTGGCCCCGGCCTGAGAGATTACACAGTCCTCTGCCACCTGGACAACATGGTAAACCAAGTACAGAGTCGGGAGCAAAGGGCCACATGTGGTTGTTGGTCACATACCATAGTCATGTAACTGGGACTGTAAACCCAGTAAAGTCCCTCTGTATTCAGAATGGGGTGTAAAGAAAACCGTCAATATTAACAACCTGTCTTGCAGACCTGAATAAAACTGCAAGAACCTACTTTCCAGAATAAAATCTTGGTACACATTTAGTACACTTTTTAGGAGTTAATATTGGCATTTACTGAAGACATCCCTAAAATGGACAAAGATGTGGATGTGTTTGAAGCTGATCATGGTCACCGGTTGGACTGATGCTAAGAGAAGGCGTGTGCTTTTGTCTGTTCACAGGGAGGGGAAGGAAGGCGAGCAGATCTCTCAGAACGGGCTGCCCTCGGACCAGGAGTCGCCCCGGGTTAGTTACCGCTCCCAAACCTACCAAAACTACAAAGGCTTTCAGAGCAGACGGCCCGGTGGCGAGCGGCCCCGCTCAGGACTGTAACGCAGCACAGAACAGCTTGATTGTTGTAGGATGTTAACCAGCCCTCCCTGTCCTTTCATCCCTTAGCTTTCTATTGCAGCTGATCTTACTGCTCCTTCTCCTGCTTCTTCTTGATTTGTGTTGACTTTACTGTGAATCCAAGTTCTCCTGCAATGAGAACAACCCAAATACCTTTATTTCACATTTTTCCTTTGCTAGTAACTGAATGACACTTTTCACTGATTTGAATTTCGCCTGCTGTTCTGTTTTGAGATGTAATCAGTTGTAGCAGTGACTAAATCAGTTAAATTAGTTACTCAACAAAGATATTTGTAGTGTCACTAGATGTTAGGGGTAAAATAATCATTTTATATTGTAAAAATACATTTGCAAGAAGTGTTATAAAGCCTAACCGGTATTATATAGTTCTTAACACTAAATATTGGTCTGAAAATTACCAACGTATACGAATGGAAAAGGGACAATTTCAAAGTGCCTTACTCCACTGTGGGAAATAAATATATTAAACGCAGGAAATATTATCTTAAATTTGTCTTGGTTTACTGAAGAACAGAAGGTCCTTATTTCCCCAAAATATGGTCCTGTGTTGAATGTATGCACTGCTTACAGAAAGTGCAGTGGATGGTTAGGGATGACAAACAGGCAAGTGGTTTAGGTGAGACACACCCATGGCCTTCGTATTCTTCACATTGCACTACCATATACTAGAACAAGCACACTGTCACCTCTAGTCATTCCAGGGTTGTACTGCTGACACTGACACTCGTGTGCTCCCTCCCGAGCCCCCAGCCGGCAGCAGTGGAGTGGCAGAGTACAGTGCTGTTACTCAGGGTGTTGGTCAGTGGCGAATCTTGAGACCGTGTGTCAGTGTAGAAAGATTGGATATGAGCAGTAACTGTATGGACCCATCACCATGGCAATATCTGTATTCCTATAAACATGAATTTCATTTTAATGTTTTGAATTTATTTCCAGTGTCTCTTGCTACACAGTTCTCCTCTTCTATCTTAATTTCTTACCGTTTTTCCTATAGCTGACTCATATGCCATTTAATGTATTAAATCCACATTTAGTGGAATGTTAATTACTAATATGAAGAAAATATAATATACATATATAATTTTACCAAAATCAAATAATTGATCAAATATTTTAGCCTATTAACCTATTTTTGGTGTGACTCATTTTGTTCATGTCAAACCCTATGGTGATTTGATCATTTTAGTCAGTCAAAGTTTAAATCTGCTACCTATAAGTTATTTCATCGCACATTATACTGATTTTTAACATAGCGTATTGTGTGTGATCATACCGATTGCTGTTACTTGGCCACTGTGGTGTAAATCAATGCTTTCTAATTGTATTGTGGGGAGTTTTGGTGGGAATGCTAATTGGGATGACAGAGGGCTCTGAAGCCCATTGATGGTGCATTGAAACCTGTGTAACACTAAAGTATTCCCTAAGCAATTTAAGCAATATTTTTTATCACAAAATGCTTAGATTTACACTATCACTTCAGAAATGCAGATATAACTGCACTTAATGTGGGGGGGGGAAAGTTTTCAGTTACACTAAGAACTGTTGAGTAAGAACTGACTTGGTAGCCTACAAAACAAGTCAAGAATGACAGAGCAGGAAGATGCACATTTTAGTAAACTGCTCCTTTCCACAATCACTCTTTAGATGATTAAATCTGATTTTGTTTCTATGTACCCATACCTATCCTGCGTCATTTGTATTATTTTCCTTTTTAAAGTGAAGAATAAGTTTTAGTTACTCCATTATAATACAACCATTTATTTATTTCCTTGTTTCAAGTAATCTCTGTAATACATTGCATTCAGTTCCATTTGTTTTATGTGCATTTAAAAAAAAAAAAAAAGTGTGCATCCTGCAGTGAATGTGCTTTTGTTTTTTGTCCCCCCCCTCCCCTATTCAGTGTCACCAAGGTTTTGTTGCATGTAGTCGCACTTGAATCATTTCAAAGAAGCATTCACTTACTAAAACAACAGGAAAAAAAGAAACTTGCACAGAAATAAATGAACAGCAATCAATCTCACTGTATGTCCATCTGTTTTTGTTGTACTGTGTCGCTTTGCACAAATAACAGTTCGTCTTTTTGTCCATGAGTGTCTGTTGTTCTGTTTTGCATGCTGTAAGCACCTCGCTAATTAAAGTATTGTTTTATTTTTTAAATGTGATTTAACCTTTTTCATGTGATGCCCAGGTCATCTTCTTCCCTTTTTTTTTTTTTTAAATCCACCTCACGCAGCCTTCATTTGTTCCAGCAGTAAAGTTTGTCAGCATTTGTCTACTCACTGTTGTTCAAAAGGTTTCAAATAGTCAAGCTTGGGCATGGCATTTTTGGAAGTTGCCAACATTTGCAGCCAAGGTCAGGTGCATCAGCCAAGGCCAAGAAGGTGTATTACTAGCAGTGATGTATTTTCACATTAAAAAATATATATTTTTTTAATCTTTAACAGCTGCAAAGGTTTGCCATTTTCCCCTGCGGACACATTGTTGTTATTTATGCCTGATAGAAGTGGCGTACACAATTGTACGCACAGTGAATGAAGGTTACTAATATTGAAACACACCCAAATGAATTAATACAAAAAAATAAGATGTTACCTTTAAAAGCTTTTGACATTAAACAGCTAAGTTTCTTAGAAGAATTCTAAGCAAGGAATCACCTTGGGAGATTTGGGTGCATAGTCTTAAATGTTAATTTGCCAGTGTGAAACCGTAAATACGCCAAAAAAAAAAAGCTCCCGAAATGTCATTAGGTAAAGTTGGCAGGTCTGAATAATGAAGTCCTGAGAGAGTGCAGTGTGAGCCCTGGCCTCTGGCTTCAAGGATTACTCTGCAGCATCAGTTATAATTTGGAAACCGTGCCTCTGTATCTAGAGATGCCTTGGTCTCCGATGGTGCCCATCTGTAATGCAAAGAGTAGTGGCTTCGATAATCATACTAGAATGTGACCTGCTCTCACATTGTAGCTTCTGTAACTTGCTACCTCAAGCAGCGGTTGGCATTTTAACCCTGATGTGTGTGTAGGCCTGTGGAGCTGTTCCCTAGATACTGTTACTATGACAAAAATGAAAGACTAATAGAGATACAGGAACAAAATACAGGAACTCTGGAGCCTTATTCCAGAAGCCCAAAAAGCCATGAGGATTCTAATGTTGTAAGCTTCGTTGTATGAGTGGCTACTGAAGACTTCTACATCCTTGACCGATGAGCGGTGTCTGAAAGTTTGAGGGCACTCTAGGCCCAAATGAACACAATGCAGCCTGACAACAACGCAGTCCACAAAGCGCAAGATTGGCCAAGCCCCCCCCTCGGTGGGGTCTTTGTACTGGGGTAATTAGCTGTGTTAGACTGGAGTGGCTGTGGTGTCTTAAAAACCTTTTCTTTTCTTTTTTTCTGTATCAGAAAAAAAATGCATTTCCTTTTAATTTCCAAATAATTAATCGATTAATAATAATGTTTAATAATGAGTCTTTCCACAAGCAATTTGTGTAAATTGTTTGCTTTTTGGGACCCCCACTCCCCCACTGGCTTTCTCTTTATTGTATCGATCTGGTTTCTTTGGTACGGTGTTGGTGGAAGTCGATGCATGTTTTAATTTTGTGTGTTTTAATTTTTGCATGTTTTTGATGTTCTCCCTTTCACCACAATAAGGTTTTTTTGTTTCCTCCTTTTTCTTTAATCAGCCTTAAATGTCCGTGGATATATCCCTTAGCCATCCATGTAAATTTAATATGAGACTAATATATTGACACTGATTCCCAAAAGCTTTTTATGCCATTGCAAAACAGGAGCCCTTATTTAGTAATAAACATAAAATAGCCATAAACTGTTATTGCTGTTTGTGTTTCCATTTTAATCATCACTACAGAGTCAAGCTTCACATTTGCAATGGACTAAAAGTTTTGACACCACATGAATCTTTTTCAGATATTGATATACACATTATACTCATTTTAATACTTTAAATCATTGAACAATAGAACTGAGGATCCCCATGCCAATGTGTGGGATGCGGCAGTTCTAGAGTTCAGTCTGAGTGATTCTCTTGTTGTTGGGACTGAGGTGTAATTGTTAAATATATGAAAGATTTAACAATTAGAGGCTGCTGTACTGGCATCATGATAGAATATTTGTACCCAGTATCGAACATCAGAGGTAGGGTGGGGCTGTCTCAGCTCATTGTGGTCCTACCGCCTTTTGCAGCAATATTGTCACAAATATGCATTGCATTCGATTTAGTGCTATATAATCGATTTTTTTGCTTTTTGATTGACAACTTAATGTTCTAAAGGGGAACATTGACACTGTACTGCCAGGCAAAGTGTGTTCCCGATTTGTTTTATTCCTGCTGCTGTAGAAACATATGAAACTAGTTTTGCGAAGTTGATATGGCATACCTGTACATTCATCAGGAGAAAGTGTTCAAATTGATACTAGATTTGATTAATACTGTGTACAGTTTGACAAGATGGGATGCTTGTGTACATGTGCTGTGTATGTGGACACACGTGTATCCCTCCGTCAACAATTGTCCCCTTTAGACATTGTTTTTTTATCCAGATACGGTAGAAATATCTAAACGTATGATCGTAACTTGGCTTTCTTTCCACCAAATGTTTATACACAGCCTCTGATCCTGTTGCGCATGAACCTGTTGAATGAGATTGTATGCGTGTGTGAGGTGGATGCCACTCTCTCGTACTGAGACTCTCTCTCTGTGGGGTTGTGACCTGCAGGGCACGGACGCCGTGGACGGAGGCGAGATCGTGAACGGAGTGGCTGACCAGAGGACCAGCTCCAAGGAGCCCAGTCCCATCCCCTCCCCCACGTCTGACCGCAAGGGCAAGGCCTCCACCCAGGCCTCCACCCTGCCCACCAAGTCCCAGGATTCCCCGTCCGCCCAGATGGAGGGCTTCCTGCACCGCAAGCACGAGTGGGAAGGACACAACAAGAAGGCGTCCAGCAGGTACACTGCTCTCTCCACAGGACTTGGTATTGAGCACTAGTAACTCATACCCACACCCATATTTTCACAAGACAAACATTTAGCAAAATAGTGAAGCACTTGTTAGTGGTTGGCCGTTTGATATCAGTGTTTGAAAATGAAACTGAATTGTGTGATTCATGTATATTTCTGTTCATATAATTTCCCACATTTGCCCAACATTTTTAGTTTGTTGGTGACACACCCACACTTCCAACTGAAGGAATTGAAGAGTTTTGTGGGTGTTTAGTTTCAGTTTGAATGTGTTCTTTGCATTTGCATAATAGACGTTCATAAACTACTTCCAAGAGCTCAAACAAAACTTAATTCTGAGAAAACATTAGGTGGGGCAGTAGATTGAGATTGCACTGATGTCCACCTCACACTTTGTCTGCTCTGTTATCATAGCAGTTAAAGTGGCTTTCCTGGTGTTCTAATGAGTGGTTTTGCTGCTTTCTGTTTCAGATCCTGGCATAATGTGTATTGTGTTATTAACAACCAAGAAATGGGCTTCTATAAAGACAATAAGAACGCCAGTCAGGGCATCCCGTACCACAACGAGATCCCCATCAGCCTGAAGGACGCGGTGTGTGAGGTGGCTGTGGACTACAAAAAGAAGAAACACGTCTTTAAGCTGAGGTAAAGATCCCCACACTGACAGAGGCACTGTATTCCTCCATGTATTCCTCCAACAGCGCTGAGTTGCCATGACTTACTGGTGCTATACTGTAAAACGCATGACTTTGCCAACATAGTAAAGCGCTACGGTAGGAGTAGATTGTTTATCAGAAAGTCTTTAATGGTTCTTCTCTCCTTGTTTTGCAGAGTCACTGATGGGAACGAGTATCTGTTCCAAGCCAAAGATGATGTAAGTTCTTTACAGGTGTTTGAGAGACGCATAACTGTGACGAGGGGGCAGTACATTAGGCTTGTCTCGGTCACAATTCAGAAAGTAACCCAAGGGGTACCTGGTAGCTCCACAGTTCACCGGGGCATGTTTGTCATTTTGTGTTCTCATAATCGCAGAACCCATTGTATTGCTCAGCGTAGGAGCACTCGCACCCTTAAGACAAACCCCAGTCTCTGTGACTGCTGTCATAGAAACTTCACAACTTCCCCACGTATTATCAGAAACGATTGCTAGTGGCAGCAGGAACAACTAAAGTGTTAGACCAAAAAACAAACTGCAGAACAGATTGAAAAGAAATGTAAAAACTGGAATTGACGCACATTTCTATACATAAAGAAGAATTAACTAAAAAGAACAAATTACATAGGCTACATAGCCAGTCGATCAATATGTTGTTTTTCTACATTCCAGGGTGGTCTGAACTGGTACAGTTTTACTATTGAGTCACTGCAGAAAGCAGACAGACTTTTAAGTCATTCCTGTAGCCATATGTCCTATATTCACCATCAATAAAATGTCAGGAATATTCCCTGGCTCATGCACAGCTTCCCTTTATCCTGTTTCTGTACTGTAACTCACACAGAAATGCATGCATTTCATTTCAATATTGAAGACCTTTTTTTCCAATTGCAGGAACCACATTCACTTTCACTTGATCCTATTAACTGTGTGATCAACTCATAGGACATAGGATCCAAATATGAATTGAAGTACCAGGGAATGCCTTTGCAAGTAAATAAAGTGTTAGAATGGGAGTACAGGGAGTACATTTTTCTTGATCTCAGTTATTCGTCCCCCTAAACAGGTGGGATAACTACATAAAGCAGTTGCCCAAGATTAAAAAACACGTCCAATCCCACAGAATGCTGAGCGCATCTCGCAGGGAAGTGATTACTGCTGTAACGAGACACCCAGGCTGTTTTTGTGGTTTCTCTGCGCTCACTGACTGTTGTGTTTGTGTGCTTGTCTGCTCAGGAGGAAATGAACACGTGGATTCAAGCCATCTCAACAGCGGTGAACTTGGACAAGTCGGAGGTGACGCCCAGCGGTCAGAGCACGCCGGCCTCCAGTCGGGCCCAGACTCTGCCCGCCAGCGTCACCCTGACCACAGAGTCCAGCCCGGGCAAGCGAGAGAAGGACAAGGAGAAGGACAAAGAGAAGAGGTTCAGCCTGTTCAGCAAGAAGAAATAAAAGACCGGCCTCTGCCAACGAGCCACGGCCTCTTCTTTCTTCTCTTCCATCTCCAGTGAAATTCCAGCATGCAAGCTCAGAACCAATACACCACGCTCTGTGCCTAATGTTCTCAGAATTGGTTTTAGACATTAACTTCCGGAAAGTTTTTAAAAACTAAAAACAAAAAAACAAACAAACAAAAGAAGAATTTTAAGCTCTAGGGTGTGAGGTGCGTTGGGCAGCTTCCATCTTAAAAAATAAAAACTTAAAAGACAGGACCAGGTAGACTTTTGTTTTGTTTTGTTGACATTCTTTTTTTATAGTTCTTCTTTCATTCCTTTTTTTTTCCAATTTAATTTTCAGTTTTCCTTTTTCTTTTTTAAATTGTATGTAGTTTTTAGGGTCTGGATATTTAAACATTTCCTCAATTTTGTGAGGCTGTCTTGGAAAACGACTTTCATCCTTTTTGCTGTTTGTATGCAAGGCAGCGGTGCTTCAAAGCGATTCCTTTTGATTCTGCACATATATATAGACAGAACTGTAAAATTCCAATAAAACAACATGTGTCGAACTCCATTTACTAAGGTAGCTATGCTGGGTCTTGACTAATAAACCTTCCATCAACTATAGGCTTCAAGAAGGTATATCTTTGCTAATACTTAGTATAACCATGCATTCATTTGGATACGAAACCATATGTCGGCTATTAACCATACGTGCTGGGCCTCTTATTCAGTGATTGTGACCAGTAAGAATGTTGGATATATACGAAGGACTAGTATACCGAATACAATTTTAAATCTGTAATTTTAAAAAACCTTTTTCCTTATTTCTTTTTTTTGTTTTGTTTCCGTTGTCGTTCTTGAGTTGCATTATAATGTACGTTTCAAATAATTCTAGTACAGAGTATAAGAAAACTAGATGTATAATAAACACTTTAAAGCATTGATGTTAAGTGGAAAAGTGGATAAAAAAAGCATTTACTGGAAAATAAAAAGTATGTTACTCAAAACGGTTGCTTGCTTGTTGGCTATAGCACTGCGTGTTATAATTTTTTGCTACATTATCTTGCTATTTGATACATAGTGTGCATTTCTCTGTCACTGTAACTATTGTAATGAAAATTTTCATCTTATTGCACAATCAAAAAAAAATGACATCATAGGAATGATCTCCTTGCAATGGCTAGGCCTAAAGGCGTGTAGTAAACGGGCCTGGCTTTCAGCTGTATTGATCTGCACCTGTAGACTTTTACCCTCTCTGTTAAATATGTGCGATGTTCATTAAAATGCTTTTAAAAAGTAGTGCCTTTGTAAAATATTGTGTCCTTTGCTTCTGGCTTGATCATTGAAAGGGGCTGAAAATGTATTGTTTTATGGCACACTAATGTTTGCTGTGTCATGAGCAGGGATCCTTGTTTTCTGTGATTAAAAAATATAGAAGTATGAAGTAAAATGTTAAAAATCTACTTCAAGAGGAAAACTTCTCACCGATTGTTTGTGAATTTGGTATGCACTGTAAAGTTTACACAATTAAAATATTAAAACAAACAAAATCTATTGTACCTAAACAAATTTAGTTTCATCCCCATTGTTGCTGTGGCAGATTTCCAATCTTGATTGGAGACTCAGCCTACTGGATGGGCAACCTCCAGGTTTTTAAGAAAAGGATGGCTGACACTGGC
The DNA here is from genome assembly GCF_036373705.1 of Amia ocellicauda. Taxonomy (NCBI): domain Eukaryota; kingdom Metazoa; phylum Chordata; class Actinopteri; order Amiiformes; family Amiidae; genus Amia; species Amia ocellicauda. The sequence goes on along the minus strand of NC_089872.1, from coordinate 6,928,676 downwards.
TGCACCATGGAGCAAAGCTCAGTCACTGTACAAAATACAGTGGACACAAGACCTTGTGTGGGTCATTAGTACAAAACAAGACAAAATCAGAACACCTGTGGCTTAGGTTTACATACAATACAATATACCTTAACTTTTAATGTACTTTTGTCCAATTTTAATTTTCAGTGGGAAGAGTGGCTCGAGTCACAATTGGGGGACTTCTATCTTCGTGACTTGGCCTCTGCAGTGACGTGGACAGCTGCAGTGCTGTTTGAATGGGGCTTTCCAGATAGTAATACTTTTAATTTAATTCTCAGTTTACAATTCACAGTTTTGCGAAGATATGCCTATTCTTGCCTGAAATGCTGATTTTCATCCACTAAAGTTAATTTTATAAACCATTTTTAATGCAGGGAAAGTTCAACTGTTCATCACTGGTACATTTCTAGCAGCGATAAAGTTTTCTATAATGCATCAATTATAGAGAAATATTTTAGCTCAGGTTTTAGTATGAGAAATGAACATGTGCACTTAATGGGTGTAAGTAACAAGTTTTTGGTTATTAAAGATTTCCTGGCATGTGGAAATCTGAAAAAGAAAAGGGTAGGTTTCTATTGGACATTAATAAACTCTACTGTGCTGTGAAAGAAAACTTGCTCCAGTCTGTTGCTGTGGAGGTGTGTGTTCGCTGTGCTGCGGTACAGGCATCTGGCCTCTAAAAGGAGATTGAAGGCATTTAGGTAGAAATCTTAAGAAGCAATAAGGTAATTTGGGAGGGAAATAATATGCCAGCACCAGGGCAAAAAAATAAACCTAGCGTATATTTTAACTTGAAACGTCAGATGCATTTTTCTGTTCCACCATTCTGCCTGGTTAAAGCACTTGTATAAATGCAAATATAATACCTAATAAAATAAAGGTATAGACTGAAGACAGTTCCCTGGACAGAAATGTTTACTAGCAGGGATTTTAGACAGTGGACACTTAACTCAGATGCATTAAGACAGATACCACATTGCTTTATTAAGACCAGGCTCCAGATGATGGATTATTTAGGAGATTATGGATACCCTGCTGTCACATCTTAATTGACTTCCAAGAAGCTCACCAGGAAAACATCAAGGCGACTGGCAGCTCAGAGCTGAGAGAGAGGTCTTCTAATGAATAAGAGATGACGATCTGTTTATACTGTCTGCCTGGCACCTTCAGCTTTGATTCAACACTGAGAAACACACAGCAGCAAAAAATAATCCTCTAATGTCCTTTTGATATGCAAAAAAGACACTGCAGGTGTGGAGATGAGTGTCTTACATGTCGGTCTGTTCCTTTTCTGTACTTGGGTGCATATGGCTTTTAAACACTGTGTTCCTTATGCATTCATTAATTCATTGCTTTACTCTTGTGCTAAAGGGAAAGGGGGAATCACAGACTGAGGCCCAATGATGTACATGTTCCACACCAAGCTCATCACATTTGAGATTTAGTGACCATGATTCCTACACACAAGGTAGAAGGGAACTGAAGCTTCCAATGGGTGCAGCGTGTGATTGGTGACATTGGACACTCATTGGTCCCATTCTGGTGGCATGAAACACTGTAGTGGAAAGATCTGAACTGAACCTGAGAAAGGAGGAACAGAAGATGGGGATGCTACAATAAACAATGCACATCAAACTGAAACCAAATCCAGGGGAAATAACAAGAGGTTCTGTATTTGACAAATGTATTCTCTATTTTGGCTCTGTAATTTCTCTATTTACATCAGTCCCACACGAATCTACTGTTGCTTGTTTACACCCAACTTCACGGTTGATATATTTCAGCATTTCCTACTGGAGCTATGTTGCAACTTGCAGACAGTAACTAATATATTATGGATCTGTAAAATCAATTATCTGTCCCTTTACTGGGCTGATTTACAGCTAATGCCCAATGACGAGTGGATTATTCTTGATGGGGACAGCTGTCAGACCCTTGAAATGCAGCTGCACTGTCATCCATGACTTGATGTAGCCAGAGGTTTGGCTTATAGAGTCATTCTTGTCTATTATCTGTGTGGTTTCGTTTCTTTTGGCCAACATCTAGGGGCAGGGATCATTTTTGGAATATGTCCCTTTTTATTTTGGACAGTGAGAATCTTTGATCCTTATTCAAGTAAGATCAATCAATTTTAATTGCATATAGTGGAACACCATAGCAAAGCATGTCACAACAGAGAATAAATGCATCGAACAGTGAATACTTCATTTGAATATTGCAGTATTGCTAAAGTACAGTAAAGTGCATTACTTTTCATCACGGATTACAATTTGAGAATTATATTAAGTACATTAAAATAAACAGTCAATTACCCTTGCACTCGACCATTACCATAACCATTACCTTAATTGTTTTTCAGCTGCTATTTACTTATGTCATATTACGTTATATTACATTGCTACAATGTTGTGGCAATGATGTGTGTGAGTGAGGTCCCCATCAAGCACCTCAGGACTAAATGAGGCAGATTTCGTGAAGAGGAAATCATTTCACAGCATTAACGTACAGGTGCTTATGACGTTAATGGCATTTTTAACAACAATTATACAATGCCTGTGCTAGACAGTAGGGTGTCAGATTTTGGATCATGCTGTACATCATCCATGACTTGACCTCAGTTATTCCCATACGATCTGTTAATCCACCCACCTCATTTCAAGTATTGAAGCCAAGTGGCTGCAGGCTCTGTCCACGACTCAAGAATATTCAGAAACTACACTGTCAAGAGATTCTAAGAAGGTGTAGGAAATCTTATTTGTCAGAAATCATTGCTTACATATTTGTTTTATGAAGTGATCTATAGCAGTGGTCTCCAACCCTGTTCCTGGAGAGCCCTTATCCAGCAGGTTTTGGAGATCACCCTTCTATCGCCAATTTTAAAACATCTGAAAGTATTTAATTAGAAACAATTAAGCAGGTTGTGTGGTAAATTCAGTCATTTACAAACCATTGGAGCAATCCTCTGAACACCTTCAGCCTCTTGAGTCAAGAAATCCCTTGGTTGAGTTGCTTAATTGATTAATTACTCCCATGTGTTCCCAGTTTTCAGAAATTGGTGATTTAAGGTGAACTATAAGATTAAGTGGATTGGGGATCCCCAGGACCAGCGTTGGAGACCATTTATCTATAGTGTTCATCTCATAGGTCAATGTGATGGGATAACTTCCTGTTCATTTGGCTAAAAAGGCAAATAAACCATTTATATCAGACAGATTAGTACAACATACCAATTAAGTATTATATATTTAAAAGGACAATGGCAAAATATGACAAAGCAATAGAGAGCTAACGCGTCTGATGCAGCAAACTCTCAGTCCATGTGATATTCCACAAGCATGCAGATTTAAATGGGGTGTGTGTGAAATATTTATACTGCGGTAAATACATAGCCTGCGTAATAAAAATATTTAAAATAATTGTTTTTGCCGTGTTTACCATCTGGACTTGGCAGCAGCAACACTACTGTTACACAAGCAGTGAAAATATATTTATATTCCTCAAAACTTTCCATGAGAATGTCTTGCTCAGTCAGGCTGGTCTTTGACGTCATCTCCGGTGCGGATAAGTCTCTTAAATCGGGATCCAGTTAAACAGACATGTTGAGCCTATATTCGGCTTCGAGGAACGACATAGTCGGATTTAAATGATCGGATTAATTGAATCCGGCTAACTTCTGGTTAGCCTGAATTAGCTGAATCAGGTACGAGGAACGGGGCCCAGCTCAGAAATCCAAAGCGGGCTGGGAAAAAAACAAACAAAAAACACTCACTTAGCGCCAACGTTTTGGACACTAGGGCATCACAGGCTCACCAAGTGGTGACCAAAGGCTGTACCTCGAAGATGTCATCATGGCAGGGTATGTGTCACCAATACGGTTTAAATTTAAATTGAATTTGAGAGTCACCTCACCAAGTAGCCCGGGGCTAAGATTAGTGACGTTGCAAGCCCGGGCTGTATTATGACTATGAGTCAATCAAAAAAAAAAAAAAACAGTTCCATTAAACTGTGTTAAATTTAGGATTTTAAGACGATTAATTTGCCACGTAACAATATTATTCCATCTGAAATGTAAAGATGTAAAAACGGTTCACGAAAGAGAGACAAAAACACCCCCCAGCCTGTTGCTAAACTCTCAATTGCCATTCCGCGCACCTGCGCACAAGTGGCCTGCTTCAATCAAAGGGGTAGGCCCGAGTCCTCAGCTGCAGACTTCAATTAGCCTAATTAACACCACTCGGTCTCTCTCAGCTGTGCTCAGCAATCACTTGAGCCATCATTAGCTCCACTGTAGACTTACAGAGAGGCCTCCGGGGGAGAGAAGGGCCTTTAAAATGATTCCCGATGACTAGGGCAAACCAGGACAGCCTTTTCATGTCGATAGGTATAAAACAATCCACACAGCACCCAGTTCCCTACACTGCGGATATAGCATACAACAGCATAATGCAAAACCATCCTCAAAAAATACACACCGTCAGAAATAACCATGAACCCAAACAACAAAAAACAAATGAAACAAACAAACAAACACAACAATGCAATCCAAGTTAGACACGTACAAAGAAAACAAATACTTCACCTACCACAACAGGCCTACATATATATAGTACGATTTTACAGCAATAATCAATATTAATTATCGTCATGGTTGGTTACATGGTTAAAAAAAAAAAAAGTTATATGTATATGTGATATTACTATTCTTATACCTTTACTAAAAAAATAGACACTGAATAACTTACTAACACTAAAAACTTAAATGGTAAAAATACATATATATTTCTGCCAATAAATAAATAATACGAATAATAATCGTACTAAAGTTCGGTTTACAGGAGGATGAAGGGGAAGACACTTACCGGCCGGGGTTGTGATGCTCGCTGGCCGAAAGAGGGAGCGAGTGCATCATTAAAGTAAGTCCCTCAGCCGCGCACACAGGGCGCTTCTTGTTGCGCAGATTCCCGCAGTTTTGCGCAGATCTGTAGAATCCCACCGATCCTATTGGTGGAGCCGCGCAGAACTGCAGACGGAACGGGACCACACATTTAATGCAGGGACCATGTTATCTACAGAGAAACTCAAATGCATTTTCTCTTAAGAAACTTTTTCAGTGTGCTCAACTTAGGTTTTTAACATTATTCAACACTGTATTTTACAGTATGTTTAACACCTTTTTTAATTATTTCTGCTTGAAGGTGCTAGTATACCATCTAGTGTTCTTGTTCATTGGTAATGGCACACACAAACATAGCGATGAAGAAACTTCAGTTTGGATGCATTTTCTCTCTCTCTCTCTCTCTCTCTCTCTCTCTCTCTCTCTATATATATATATATATATATATATATATATATATTTTTTTTATTATTTTTTTTTTCTGTTTGGTACAACGGTTCTTTCTTAAACATAAACATACAGGATGCAGTTGACAATCTTAATAATAGAGTACTTGCCTTGATCCCAGTATTAGTCCATTTCCCTAATCCCACACTTGGCAAGCTTATACTACATTAATACCCCGTATGAATTGCCTGTCTACATAATGTTGCCTAAGTTAAACCCGTAACACAATGGACAGTAAGCTGCCCTGAGCGCAAGGATAACCCAAGAAAGACTGGTGAGGAGCTGGTTCCCCCTCTGGCACTTTGGATTTGACAGGTTTTGAATGCTGTGGTGTTGGAAAGGGGTCTAGTTTCTGATCTCGCCAGGACTATTGTTGAATACTGTGTGGTAGAGCGACTTAGATGATGCTTGTGCTTCCTGGGTTAGAAAGATATTTATTGATGCTGTAACATATAATTATACTACCTGAAGAGGAGGCAACCATTAGGCCTAGGCTTTGAGCCATGGACCCCCAGAAATGTATTTTTTCCTATAACAAACTGCCTTCTATAGAAGTTTTTGCTATGGGCCCCAAACACGAGAAGAAACAGATGTTCACAAGCACTCGGTGCGTCTGAAGTTTCAAAGTATGCAGTAATGTGATTGCTGCCGTGGATTTGACGGGGCAGAACTGGCCATCTTGTGAAGCGTTGACTGTCTGTATGATAACACACCCCTCATCTCTTCACTCCGGGTGCAGCTCTGTTGCTTCTCTATGAAATCCAAGTAAAGAACGAGCTGACGGACTGCATCCCTGATGTTAACAGTGACGTGTCTTTGGTGTTCCCAGCTAACCGTAGCAACTGTGCGTGACTGGCTTGCAAAGTGGTCACGCTTGCCTGGTGATTATTCCATCAAGATGCATGACTGCTTGAAATTAAAAATGAAATGAAATTCAAAACATTGCTTAACATTGGATGCCCCTGAAAGGCTTCCCGAGCTGTTTTGTTACACTTCACCTGGGAATGGGTTATTTCTCATTTGACTGCCATTCACAAATGGGGAAGATGTTTCTGGATTCAGACTGACTGACACAGTTGTACTTCTCTAGCTGGGAATTTCTCGGGGCGATTTGGTTATTTGCACCATTACCTCTTCAGTATGATTCAAGACCTGAGGGGGTTTGGAGGCTAACGTGGGGGTGCAGGTGCAGGGGCTTGATGTTCTTGTCTGGTTTTTTTTAAGGGGCTACAGGAAAGTCCCACTCAAGCCAACATTGGACATTACTCCACAGATCAATGGCCTTGGTGACTCTCAGCCAAAGAATAAAGATCTCCACAAGTGAGGAATAGATCTCCCTACTGCAGTCAAAAAGCAGGAAGTATGTAGAAATCGTTACAATTAACAGGGGTCTTTTGTCTATGTTGGGTCTATTTGAGTGTATTTAACTATTCCTAGCCCTAGCTGTAACCTCAAACTTAAATTAACCATACGTTTCTGCTCCAGAGCACCCAGGCACGTTGCACTTGCCAACAATGACACTGTGAGCATTTTTTTACATGTATTTTTTTAAACTCATTAACCCAGAAGAAACTGGCAATGAAGCGATGTTCAGAAATGAAGCAGTAGGACTTCATTAAGTGGATTAAGGCTCCATTCACTGATCAGCTAATGTCAAACACAGGTCATCTGGTGAAAAGGCAGCCCAGCTCTGCCACAACATACTGCATACTCTATACACACACATGCAATGATTAATCGGCAGCGAATGTCAAAGTTAAGTGGGTTTCTGTTCCAGTTGCCCATATTGGTCATCAATTACATAAAACTTGTATTTATACATATTATTGATTTTATTATAGATACCATTTGCTATTCTGTGGCATTTATGACTTTTGTATTTCCTGCCTGTGCAATATGGCAGAAGGATGCTCAAGTACACCCTAGCGTTTGTAGCTCAGTGTGGTACATGCCTAATTAAGAGATCTCTCATGTGACATTGCAGGGGTGGCTGGGAATATCCTATCCTTTATTTTATTTTTCCCACACGCTATATACACCGATCAGCCATAACATTATGACCACCTGTCTAATATTGTGTAGGTCCCCCTTTTGCTGCCAAAACAGCCCTGACCCGTTGAGTCATGGACTCCACTAGACCTCTGAAGGTGTGCTGTGGTATCTGGCACCAAGACATCAGCAGCAGATCCTTTAAGTCCTGTATGTTGTGAGGTGGAGCCTCCATGGATCAGACTTGTTTGTCCAGCACATCCCACAGATGCTCGATTGGATTGAGATCTGGGGAATTTGGAGGCCAAGTCAACACCTTGAACTCGTTGTGTTCCTCAAACCATTCCTGAACCATTTTTGCTTTGTGGCAGGGTGCATTATCCTGCTGAAAGAGGCCAATGCCATCAGGGAATACTGTTTCCATGAAAGGGTGTACATGGTCTGCAACAATGCTTAGGTAGGTGGTACGTGTCAAAGTAACATCCACATGAATGGCAGGACCCAAGGTTTCCCAGCAGAACATTGATTGCCCAAAGCACCACACTGCCTCCAGGAAAGTGACGCACAAGCACCCGGCCATCCATGTGATGTAAATGAAAACGTGATTCATCAGGCCAGGCCACCTTCTTCCATTGCTCCGTGGTCTAGTTCTGATGCTCACGTGCCCATTGTAGGCGCTTTCGGCAGTGGATGGGGTCAGCATGGGCACCCTGACTGGTCTGTGGCTACGCAGTCCCATACGCAACAAACTGCGATGCACTGTCTGTTCTGACACCTTTCTATTAGAACCAGCATTAACTTTTTCAGCAATTTGAGCTACAGTAGCTCGTCTGTTGGATCGGACCACACGGGCCAGCCTTCGCTCCCCACCTGCATCAATGAGCCTTGGCCGCACATGACCCTGTCGCCGGTTCACCGCTTTTCCTTCCTTGGACCACTTTTGATAGGTACTGACCACTGCAGACCAGGAACACCCGACAAGAGCTGCAGTTTTGGAGATGCTCTGACCCAGTCGTCTAGCTTTCACAATTTGGCCCTTGTCAAAGTCGCTCAGATCCTTACGCTGCCCATTTTTCCTGCTTCTAACACATCAACTTTGAGTATAAAATATTCACTTGCTGCCTAATATATCCCACCCACTGATAACGAGATTATCAGTGTTATTCACTTCACCTGTCAGTGGTCATAATGTTGTGACTGATTGGTGTATAGTGTCTACTGAATTACTAGAAGACTTGGCATCACACTCTCCATGACAGAATTTGAATATGTTTGTAGAACAGAACATCACCAAAGTCTGTGTTTCTGTCCTGTTCTCACACAGAGATCCGGGCTAAGCAGTGGCCCACGATTGTCGTCAGTGCAAAGTGTGTTTGAGTGATCGCTGCCCAGTGAATCAGCAATTCAGGGCCAGCTGCTCTATTCCCGACAGTAAAAGTGTCACTCATAGAAAGGGCTTGCGTGGTTTCCAGGGAAAGAAGAATCGGGATATAGGTGCAAAAGTCTGGGGGACCCATCATTTATAATCCCTGTGAAAACTGCAATCTAGGTCATGAAATATACATGCCACTAATTGTCTTCATTTTTTCTTCTTCTCTACCTTATAATATATTACTCTGCAGCTAAGTGGAGGCCAAGACAAAGCTGGCAGCTCCTATACCAACACATTCTTCTATTTCATTTCAATTGCCTGCGCTGATAAATGGGCCATTTGTCATGCCAGGTATCATTTCCTAGATGGCTAATGTAAGAGACGGAGGCAAAATAAGTTTGGCTGGGGCACAATCTGGCTGAAAGATGGTTTAATCAAAATGTTTCCTGTTCACCTCCCTGTGCGATCTAAACTCGTTACTTTTCCACTTCGTTATTATTTTGCCTTTTATAAATGAGCATTGCAAAATTTCTTCATATAATGGTACCAGCTGGAAAAGCTGTATGCTGAATTATTCTTCTACCATTTAGGCCTACATTGTGTTTATTTTTTTTATCCACACTTGTAAATCTGTGGCTTAGCCTTCATGTCCTAGCTAGTTTATGTGCATTTCAGCCTTATAGATACACTTGGAGTTTGCGAATATGCTTACCAGAGCACAATGTCACACACTGCCATCAAATCGCAACACTTTCTGAAGTGTTGCTGCCACCATCTGTAGAATACTAAACAAAGCCCGGTATCACGAATTTCTGTCACTGTAAGTATTTTATACTAAAGAAAGTTACATTGCCAAGACAAGACTTTGTTCAATTTGGCTATAGTTTACAGGTGTTTTATTTCTATGTGAGTTTGATAAAATCACACATTTGATATATCAGTTGACAAATCTGCTTCAAATGCTTTGTTTAAGGTACAGTATAGCAGCATTTACATGCAAGATTCAAATGTTCCAAATATCATACTTTTTTAATTAAAATGTCATTACAAAAAACACAATAAATAAATGTGGACACTAAATGAAGGTAAAGAAAAAAACTCACTATTGTAATACATGTTTTCAAATATAATTGTTGAGGACATTGGCAATTTTCAAAGCATAACAGACCTCAGTTTCCCCTGTGCCGTACTCAGAACAGTACGGCAAGCCCATATGGACAAACAAGATAAAACCATGTCTCTTGTAATTCAGCTGTACACTTTTAAGATTAACACTTAAAGCACAAGATTTAGCACGACTGAAACTCCCATGTAATTATGGCCTACAAGCGCATATTTCAAGGTTGCTTGATGAAATGTAAAACAACTCTAACTACGTCACATGGTACGAAACTGGCACAGTGCATAATAAAGATCCAATTATGCTCCACTCTGTGTTTAATTAGATTAACCTTGCTTTAATTAGCACAGCCTGCTGGCCTTTAGTAAGTTTGTTTTACTATAACACTAGGACAGGCAGGGCATACGACAATGTCATTTGATTTGGAGCCAAATAGTGGGAAGGAAATTTTAAATAATGTTTAAATAAACAAGTTGTACAGCATTACATTATTCATTAACTCTGTGACTCTGTAATTCATTTTACAGACATTAATGTAAACATTAGGCAAGTGTCCTTTTGGATAAAGACAAATAGTGTGTTTTCATGACATTTGCAAAACTTGTGTTGGATGTGCATTGATTTAACAATGAAATATGCAGACGGTTTTTAAATTGCACTACTGTCGACTCCTTACTGAACACATGCAGACCTGTCAGCACAGGAAGAAGGAAAGCCTTACAAATGAAGGGCAGAGCAATCCCCTCACACTTTTTCACCACTGAGACCTGCTAGCCTACTTCCAAATTCTCTTAAATGATTAAGTATATATTGAAATCCACCTGTTAACCTACCTGTGATGACAAAATTGGGGGGAAGGGGGTGGAAATGGCCAACCCCCACACATAGCAATTTCTTGACTACAACTAAAGAGTGAAGAAGAGTGTTAAATGAACTCCGTTGTCTTGGTCTGCAGATGTGCCACTGCACTGTGAAGAACATCGACTGGTGAAATCCAAATCGTGAAAGGCGAGATCACAAGTATTTTCTGCTCCAGATCCTGTGTCACTGCGCAGAAAGCCTTACGCAGCTGAGTGAAAAGTTGCTAGTAGGGTTTATTTTCTTCTTTAAATCTAAAACACAGGGCTTCCCAGATTCAAGTGCTTTTTAAGTAATCTTTTCATAGTTCAAATCCAATCTTCAATCCAAAATCCCCAAGTCAAAATGCAGTGACATTTTGCTAATTAAGATTTAGAGTGGCCCCCTGAAACCCATTTATTGCCCAGGCAGCTGGCATTGGCACTATTAATCCCATGCATGATTTGTCAAGTCACTACAGCAGGTCTGGTGGTCTTGCACGCTTTCAGTACACAAGCTATTATAAGGCACCTGAAGGTCCGGAGCATGGCTGGGGCGGAGGAATATTATAAGGAGAAAATTATACTAATTGAGTCTCGTCCACAGAAATGTTGGTTCTGCATTACAAAGGAGAATCGTGAACATTGAGAATCCAAACTCTCCCAATATCAGTGGCATGTCAACCAAAGCACAATGTTATATGAATGTAATTGCATTTCTCCAAAGCTTATTTTTTCCTTTCTCAATCTTTCATTTGTGCTGAATGAACAGACAAAGTGAAAAATTCCTTTACAGAAAAGCAACCCTTTCCTCCAGCCTTTAATGACTACCCGCTTTAATCTGTGTGACCTGATAGCAGTACACTGTTATGTTAACATTGGTGGCTCTGATTGGCTGCCTAGTTTCCCTTCATAAGTGCAAATGTTTTTTACATAAATGATTTAACCTTGCTTTTTTCAGTTGGTTGGGGAAGAGCTAGGAGTATGACAAATAATAAAGAGCAAATTCACTTGACTGGTTCATTACATATACGTATGTGGGCACCTAAACAATATAATTGGTGTGGAATAGATTAGGATCATGGCTTGATGTATACCTTAGGTCATAAAGTCACCTCAATACAGGAGATTCCCAAGCAGGTCAGAAGTTTTAACACTTGTTTTACCAAAAAACAAAACAAATATATAAAATAAATAAATAAGTAAATGTTCTTATAATAAAGAGAAATGTGAGAAATCCACAAATGCGAACTATATATAACTATATATGAACTCCATTTTATTAAATGAGTTATATAATCTGCATACAGCTAATCTGGGGAGGTCTGTAGAGTCAGTGGCTCATAAAGCATGAACAATGCGTGATAGGGAAGATTGCTTCGTTGCATTAGTTTTTTCATTTCAAAACCTAACCAAACACTAAACGTATATTTTATGTGTTGTATGTTTTAGACAAAACGATACAATACAGAAGTAGCGATACGTAAGCAATATAGACTAACGAAAATCTGGTTGTCTGCAGATGTAGAGAACAATTGAGAGTAGTATTTCTTCCATGCAGTTATAATGATAATACGTTACCGTTTTGTTTGCTTCTAGTTTATTGTTAGCTTCCACTAATTGCTTTAACTACAAACGGCTGTCTTATTGCATCTGTGGTTTCCTTGGTTAAGGACCTTGGACAACGCTGCCGCGGTTCTCGCCGGTAGTTGTAGTCCTCTCGGTGTGCGATCCGCGGGAGGGGAAGCGAGTGTCTGATGCGTTGCGTACTCCAACCCCCAGGATCCCCCGCGGTCCGCCGGTCTTCTCCGCAGCGTCGGCGGCAGAGGCGGCTCTCATGGCGTCGTGGTAACCAAGTACGGCTCTCACCTAGAAACCAGAGCACCTATTCTCGAAAACATTACGTAAAGACACCAGCTGGAATTACCCCGGAATGCACCCTCCCTACGTCAAGTTTCTTCTTATATGTGTTTCCACAGAAGAACACCACTGTGTGTTTTGGTGGTTTTCTTTTGTTGTTGTTGTTTATTTTATTTTATTTCCCCCCCACGACGGGGTTATCTCATTGTGCGCTCGATGCTAATGCCCAGTCCGATGTCTCTGCCCTGACCATCCATTGGAGATGCGGATTAAGGAGGGTGCCAGCGCTGAGAGAGGCTGTGCTTGGGAGCTCTTTCATTATTTGCCGTTGCAACGAAGTTAACTACAATTTGCATTTCGGGGCGTCTTCGTCGGGAGCCGAGCGAGACAGGCAGCTGTGCAGGAGCTGTCCAGGCAGGGTGCTTTAGCCCGAGCAGCCCCGGCGCATCGCGGCGTAATGGATCACTTCGATCAGATTTATGAATGGTAGTCTGACGAGACTGCGCTCGGCCTATTTCATAGCTCCGTTTCTTACATTCCCAGTATTTGCAGCTGGTTGTAGTTCACAGCTCGAAAGTGTATGGATACGGTAGGAGTAGTTATGGCTGATGAGAGAGCAAAGGATTAGCGTGCGGATTATATTCTTGCAGTTGGTCGGGCGCAGTAGTAACAGTTGTGCTCATTTGCTGTTATTTTTACGTTATATTCTCTTGCATGTAAACATGCATCTGTTTGAAACGGAGCTCCACGCCGATCAACATGCTTTTTAAAACCCGGAGATGTTCAGGACGGCGTTTTTTCGGCGGTGTCAATAAATTGCAGGTCTTGAACACGGGAAAAAAGTTAATTGGCAGAAGCTGTCTGAATGTATCTGGTTCACGACATAAAAACAAGCAATGCATATCGAGTGAAGTTGCACGACGGGGCAAATATACAGTTCATGGTTTTTAAATTAGCGCTGTGGACCATTTATTTGTTTTCAACGATTTCAACGAAATTACAATTGCAATTGAATGCATAATAAGAAAAGGCACTTGCAATCATATACTATATTATCAGTGTAGCTTAATCCCGTTGATCTTATGCTGTTCAATTTGTGGATCGCAAAACCTTGAAAAGTTGTGATCAAACCTGAATATAATAAGGCTGTCAGTTGTATATCATGGCGGACCGCACCGCTCCCTGTTGCCAACTGAGACTAGAGTGGGTTTACGGGTACCGGGGCCACCAGTGCCGCAATAACCTGTATTACACCGCCAGTAAGGAGGTTGTGTACTTCGTGGCTGGAGTTGGGGTCGTATACAACACAAGGGAACACAGCCAGAAGTTTTATCTGGGACACAACGATGACATTATAAGGTAAGTCATTTTAAGGTACTTAGTCTTACTTTTCCCCGATTGGGTCGCGTTGTGGCAGCTTAGATTTTCGCAGATCTGCGCAATCGCACCGCTCCCATTGGTGGAGACGCGCAGGACTGCGGGCGTCTGCGCTGCGAGGAGGCGACCGTGGCGGAGTTCCGCGCATGTTGCTCAAGATTGCTTCATTGTAACAAAATTGAATTGCCTGCAAATATGCGCAAAGACAGCTGTCAAATTGAGTGCCAATGGTCGATTGCACGGGTTATAATTAACTGTATTTCGTGGATTGTTGTTTTCGAGAACGTGTATATAGAATATAACAATACTTAACCTAATAATATGAAGAAAAAAAAACACGTTACATAGAGTATCACATGTATGCTGTGTAGCACCGAGTTTAGAGAGTTAATGCTGTCTTTGCTATTCCTCTTTCACCGTAGGCTGTTGAAATGCCTTAAGAAAGATTTGTTTCGCTTCGCTTGCAGAACTTTTTTTATTCCTTCTTTTTTATCACTCAGTTTATCGCTCTCTGTAAGTCTTTGCAACCCAGGGAGTGCCTGCGCGGCTGTGCAGAAGCAGCTGGATATTATATTGCCTCTACTGCACTCTGTTAGCAGTACTACATGTAAACTGGAGCTGTGTGATTTAGCTTCAAAAAATAAAAGTAAATAAAAAATAAAGTCCTAGGTCCTTCCTCAGAATCTAGAATTTAGATTACATTTATGTACAGTATCACAGAAGTACCTTGTATTTATTTCTATGGTACATTTTCATTTAAAATATATGCCAAATCATCATGAAGATACTTCATCGTCTTCCCATCTCTAGGATTTTAATGTCCCCCTCAGTTTTACCATAATGCTCAGCTAAGGACCTGTTCAGTGAAAACAATTCTGCTTCATGTTCCCTTCTGTTGCTTGTCAGGTTGTCAAGGACTCTTGAAGGATACAAACATGTGGTAGTTTGAATGCAACTTTTTCTTTTATAAAGCACATTTCAAAGTTTCAGACATGCTACAGAAATCATAGGGAGTGTCGGGTCACTGCATCTAATGGAACAAGATTTCCAAGCACTGCATTGCTGAGGAGAGCAACTGCTGGCAATTTAGTAATAAAGAGAACCTTGAAATTCTGTGGGACTGTGGTGTATATAAATCACTGACTGATTGGTAGTGTTTCAAAGAAATACTTGGTGCAGAACTGAAAAACATTAGACAGCATTTCACTCGTGGCAGAATAATGTATTATTCACAATCTTTTTGGTCCTTGAAAGGAGAATGCAGTTATTAGACATTTAAGAGATGTGTTACTCTGCTGTGTCTGAATGGAAAATTGGAATGTTGTGCATTCAGAGAAAGACATTAGCTTCGCTGTAATACTGACAACTGCTGAACAAAAGACCTGAAGAGCATTTTATTTTACATGTTGTTTTGAGAAAAGATCTCAAAGAGAAGCCCATTGTGCAAATCCACAACGTGTCAGCTGAATTCTAATGCTGGCTTTTTCTTATTGTCTTTGAGGATTTTTGGTTCAGGCCTAAAACGTTTTATGTCCCCCAAATTATTCTCCCATACAGATATTATTTGATGTTATCTGCATTATCACACAATACATAAATTATCACTTGTTTTCATTATGCATCAGTTTGGTTGTTGAACTATCTATCACATGAGACTTTCTTAGAATTTTCCAAATGCATCTGTAGAATTGTCCTTGTAAATTACTTCTATGCATTATACAAGAAACAGTGCATTTAATTGATTATCCTGCATATGTAATGCAACCACTATAACTGATATCAAGAAACCGCAATTCATATCACACTTTCTACTTATAGCAGCAGAAGTCACTTTGATCCATACAATGAGGTTATTGGCAGTGAAGGTAATGTAGAGAAATTGACAGTTTTTTGTCCTGACTCTTTAAAATGCTGTATTTGTACAGCTCCACACACTTCCTCGCATTTTCACTCAAATAGAATACAATCATTTTATAATCATTTCCTTGACATCTCACGAAAACAACTCGTAAAACTCTTTGAGGAAGTGATGGCAAACCAAAAAATAACAGCATCCTGGCTGGCAGAACATACATCTCAGGTCCTTATCTCTGTTGATTGAGTGTAGTGTAGCGTTGGACTGAGCGTGTCTGAGCGGCCAGACTCTGCAGTCTCTGTGAAAGCTCAGCACCGCACTGTTTGCCGAGGTGCACCAACCGCCGACCGAGCCACACTCAGGTACCATAGCAACAGCACAAACACAAGCTACTACCTCGAGTCGGTTTAGGCAGAGATGGCCCCCCTGTTTGGTTGGTGTCGGGCTACTCCAGTGGGATTTCATCGCTGTATGGGAATGTTGTGGATTGAAACTGGCATATTTCCTTGGTTTATACACCAGTGCCAGAAAATAATACTAAAAACATGAATGGTTAACACATAATAATTAACTTATGTGGCCCCCCCCTCCAATTTTCTTAGAGGATGCCTTATACAGATTGAATGTGCTGTGGTTTTTACAGTAGATGTTATGAGTGTGTGTGATATCCCTTTGTTTAATTAAAGCTTTTGGCCAGAAATATATAATTGTCGTTTTCGGTTGTTGTAGTTTACAGTGCTTTTGGCAATGCTAGAGCTTAACGAGATCACTGAAGCTTTGGCCCTCACGTTTTGGAGTCTCTGAATGCATGACTAAGGGAGTGACCACTCTTGCCCGTAATGAAGGAAAATAAAAATGCAGTGCCAGCGTTTACATTTATTGCTCTGATGAGAGCCCGAGAGCCATCTTTTCTCTGCCTTTTTGTACAATTACATCAGCTAAGGAGTTGAATTGCAGGGCATTGCAGAGTGCCATTCAGTTACTGCAGGGGGGCGTGCATTGATATGGTGTTTTATATTCTGGTTACCCCCCCCTTCCCAAACACAAACATTTCACCTGTAGCATTCAGACAATAGCACAGATATGCAAATCCGTGTCTCAGTGCGTGTGACAGACCAGTGAATGGAGCTCAAGATTAAATAATTGGTGCGAGATTGCACCCAATTGAAGCTGACATTTGTTTAGGAAAACCATCTTTTGATTGATTGATTTTCTTTGTGGCACCACAGACCTCACCTCTCCCCTTCTGTGGTGAGATTTAAGGCCCCGATTGTGCAAATGCATCCTCTCAAATTCCCCTCTCCCTCTCATGTTTAGGTTTATATTGCAGCTGTCAAGATGACCAATTGCTCCCATACCTTATTTGTGGAGGAAACCTTGCTGAGATTAATCGGCAGCCCTTGTCTCTGTTGTCACAGCTCCCATAATACAAATTCAGAGCAATTATAGCTGCAGATTAACTGAGGAGAGAAGTAGTCACTGAGAAGACAAGAGTCACAAAAAAAACACTCCACCTAGTCTACCTCCAAAAGGCAGCTCTTTCCCAACTGGGTCGTTGCTGAACTGAATAGTGAAGAGAGCATAACCTCCTTAATGTTTCCCTGATCACTACCTATACACCTACCTGTGTCATTTTATCATTGTAGTCCCTGACAACACAATCTGTTTACTGCCTTTCCCTCGGAGTGGTTCATGGCACACTTTCGAATTCCTGTTTGGTACGTTGTCGTGCCATGTGACACACATCGATCTGTAATCTGTGTAGTTGCTATGCAATTATAATGGTTGCTCTAACAGTGTAGCGTACCTGTTTTTATTGCATAATAGGGGCCTGTTCATGCTTGTTCTGTTGTTTTCAATGACCTCTTGTAAAGAAGAGCTCTAATCAAAATGGCCCTTGAAACATAGCCGTCAAAGTTTCCCGTAATTGTTATATTTTTGTTAATTCTAAAAATGGCAAGTAGGTAGGTAGGGGGAATCCTTTTCCAGCCTCCCCACACAGTGCAGGATGAGTGCACTTCCCTGGTGTTTGCAGGGTCACATCCAGCCTGTATAATTTACTGCCAACAGATTTCTGCCCAGATTTCTGCCCCTTAAGAAGAGCTATTTTTTTAGCTCTTGGACACTTTGGTTCCCCCAGACGCTGAACACTAGACCACAAGTGTTCGTAGATCCCAATGTACACTGGGGGCAATGTATGGGTCACTATTTATTAAAGG
Source organism: Amia ocellicauda (assembly GCF_036373705.1). Classification (NCBI taxonomy): domain Eukaryota; kingdom Metazoa; phylum Chordata; class Actinopteri; order Amiiformes; family Amiidae; genus Amia; species Amia ocellicauda. The sequence continues at coordinate 6,910,686 of NC_089872.1, read as the reverse complement.
TAATAACCTTTTTTGTCAGCCTTTGGAAAAGTAATTTTGACAGAGGTTATTTAACAAAAGACAAGCCACTCAAGGTATTCAGTCCTGCAGAATCCTAGAAGGTAGGGGTGGTGTGTTTGGCGTATCACCTGCTTGTGCGACTGCAAGAGGGGAGCGTCTGTGTTCGGTGAAAGATGATGTGAATGCTGCTCACATCTCGCCGTCTGCGGAGCTGTCAAGTGAAGGGGGGATGCCTTTCCGAGATCAAGAGAAGCAGAGCTTAATTTATTAGTGGTCAGAATTTGTGACACCAAATCACGTCACAGAGACAATGGCAATGTCTCTCTGAGAATGAAACTGCAGGAGCGAGTTGTTTACAGGGTTCGTTCTCTGTGCTGTGTAATTACCTTCTTTTCTTACAAGGGTGCTCACCATTTCCCCCCTCAATCGTCCAGGAGAAAATAGATTAAGTTAAATGTGTAAAGCACATCGTTTCTGTCCTGAGGAAGGGAGACACTGCTGGAATGTAGAATAAAGGCACAAGAATCTCTTTGATTTATCTCATGGTTTGCACTGTAGAAGATCTCTGAAAAAGACAACATTGGATTATCCAGGGCACTGCTAATTTTTATAATCTGCTGATCTCTTGCGCAGCTCTGTGTGGGTTTCAGGTGCTGTATTTTGCTATTCAAATCCTGTGGGAGTGTGTGTGTTGTTTCTAGGGGAGGGAAAGAAAGAAATCTGATTAATAAAATTATTGTATCATTGTCCTCCACACCAGTAAAGTAATTTTGCTCAGGTATTGATTTGGCAAATATCAATTCAGGCCAGAATAAACAGTAGTGAATTATACACACACACTAGGAATGTCCGTACATAAGAGTTAAAATACGTTATCCAATTATATACATACATATATTATATGAAGAAATTTATTTATATAAAATGTGAGGGTTTCATTCATATCACTCTGCAGTGGAAGAATGGAGGCAAATCTGCTTGTCTCCGTCATACTTGTCATGGGCTATTTCCAAGCGTGCTGTTGTCTGCCTGCGTGATTAATAATTCATGAAGCAATGAAACTTTTCATTCCTGAAATTATGAGAGGCTGTTAACATTTGTGATAATGGATCTGTTTACATGGAATGCCTGTTTCCATCTTTAATATTTAAACTGTCCATCAAGGATGGGGGGGAAAATAAATAAATAAAATGAAACAGTACAGCGTGCCATTTTCCTGTTCACTCCTGGTGCAATCTTTAGTCTTGACAAATATGTATCTATTCCTGATGGTAATGACAGAAAAAGCCACCCAAAAAGCACTGCACTTAACTGCAGAATAGACTATACAAATGCATGCAGAATGCTGTGGAATATTTGACCAAAATACATGTGCTGTATCTAACAATTCCATACGTCTTATCTTTAAAAAAGAGGGAATCCCCAAGAAAGATTTCCATTACATAATATACACAGACAGACAGAAAACATGCCAGCCAGTTTAGCTAAAAGGAGGTATGGATACTCTTAACTGAAGTAGGCTGAACTGGGAACAAGAGCCCCAGAGGAGGGCGAGGGAGACTATTCTGTCTCGCACTAGTTAGTCATCTGTGAGAGACAGAATTCCTAAGTGCTGCTCCTAAAATCGATGTTAAAGACCTTATGCACAAAATAGTAAAAACGGAGACTGGACAGTGATGGACTTTAGGATTTGAAGAGTGGAGACAAACAGCAGGTCCACTGTGGATCCTTAAGGCAGGATTGTTCCAGTCAGATCCTCTCTGAAGAGTCTGTTTGTGAGGGCCAGGCTTTTGCTGTTTGACCGATAGATTTAAATTCATAGCTTCCTTTACATGAGTGTTTAAAATCACAGAGAGCAGCTGAGCAAATTGCTTTCTCGGCAGGTTCCTGGGGAAGCAGTCATGATGTCACCCATGTACTGCACTCTCCTGTCCCCCAGGGTAGTGTATGAGGTGCCCCCCCCCCACCTGCTGTCCTCAGTTATTCTGGGTGGCTGCTATTCTGGCATGCTGAGGAAACCTGCACTGAAGTCTGATGTGAGGGCACTGAGTTAGTAGTTAATGGTGTGGGGTGATCACCCACTCACTTTGCCCTCTGAGTCACCCTGCACAGCACAGATGCAGAAAAATAGCATCCAGGGAGTTTAGAATAAAACTTTAATGAACAAAAATGGGTTTGTGTTGAGGCCCATTGCTTCTTAACAATACATTTGCATTAGCTGCAATGGTAGGTCGGTAGCCTGATTTTGATTCTATCCGGAAATAATAATAATAATAATAATAATAATAATAATAATAATACATGCTCTTCTCATACCCAGAGCACTACAAGTCAAGCAAAAGTCAAGACAGAAACAGTAGGAAGATATGTCAGGCAGTATAACAGTATAAGGATCATAGTTTAATGGTTGTCCATAATAGGGCCTACATATAGTACAGAGTCACCGCTTTAGTATTTTAATACCCCATTTCTGGCCACAACCTGAATTTCATCCCTTCCAGGTACTTCCCAGGCCCAGCCTCTGCTGGGGTAACACTTTTGTTTCTTCACCTTCCTTGTCCTTTATACAAAACAGCTTCAGGGCAAAACCTGATAGCGAGTACATCTGTCACTGCCAGGCTGCTGTCAGCCGTGCACACTTTCCTCCCAACAGGTGGGATGAGATGAGAATAAATCCATCAAGAAAGAGGCAGCGCCCAAAACATAAACGAAAAAGGCATTATACCACGAGCAGGCCCTTTGGTCATCAGGGACTGGGTAGTGCTATGTAATAAAATGGAGAGGCACATTCTCAGTTTTGTTTTTTGGAGCATTCCTAAAATAATTACCTTTATTTAAGTCTGATACAGCTAAGAGCATTGATCAGACAGCCAAAAGAACAGAAGTTGTCTGACCCTGTGAATAGCCCTACTGCAGGGTTGAAGGGCAAGACCAGGAAACTTGCATGTGAGAATCCAGCCAATCACAGAGCAGCAGTAACAAACAGTCCCTCGCCCCTTATCTTACAGATAAATATCAAGTCATGCAGAGAGTGGTCGATATTTAACAATACTGTAAGTCAATTATGTCTAATCCTGGACCAGACCATTTTTAGCTGGGGAGGAGGGGATAGAACATTACGGTTAACAAACATATTATAATTTCTTTCACTGGAAAGCTATTTTTGTGTCTCATCCTTATGGGTGTGATTTACAATAAGTTAATCTAGTGTGTGAAGAGGGCTTTATACTATATAAGAAGTGCCATTTTGTGCAGTTTGTGCAGTCAGAATGGCTCAGATTCACTCTGTGGTCCTGTCATGGTCCTGCAAATTGCACGAGATTGCATTTTTTTATACGTTATGAGACACCCCTTCACATAATGTATTAACTTATAGTAGAAAACTGCAATTTTTTCAGAAAGCTTTATTAGGGATTAGTTGCTCTCAAGTGCTGTTTCTATAGAAGCAGACCTTGGGGTCTTCCATTATTTAATTTAATGACGCATGTGAACGCAAAGCAAAATACAATACAGTGGATTACATGGATTGACTACGTTAAATCGTTCACGGTTGTAAAAAAAAAAAAAAAAAAGCCTCTGATTGCTCACTTGTCAGGGACTGAGGGAATGTTGAGGTTAATGAAAAGAAACGAAACAAATGACAATATCACAGGCTGATGATATAATCAATCCGGCCTGTTTACTTATAAACACCCCACCGGACCTTCTTAATTCAGATCAATGCGTCAGGCAATGGCAGGGCTGCTTTTCAATGCGATACATTTTCCAGCTTTGTAATTGTGGTTGATGAGGGAGCTGTGTGCTCGGTTTCTCTGATGAAATGTTGAGCAGCACATTTCATTTGAACAGTGGAATGCCAGGCTGCTGTAGATGAGTCCATTCCAGGCTCTTCATTTATCATTCATCACCATTTTTGTCTTGTGAGAGAAATCTGACACCATTTCTGTGTTATTCCCTCGACCTCCCCACATCATATCATAAATAAATGAGCACATTTATCATTTATGCTTTATGCATAGGGAATGTGTCTAACCTTCTTTAACATTCTTTGTTGATAGCAGTTAATTACTGCAGGACCTTTTGTCCCCTCAACGAAGATGCTAGCCTTGCTTTTCTCATTTAATTGATGCCATCCCTTTAAGTTGCTTTCCTTTTAATGTTGGCAGGCAGAGTATTAGAACCATGTTGCCAGAATAAAATTCCCTTTAATGGAAATCAGGCAAAGCAGACCAACTTGGAGGTAAAGTGTTCAAATAAGAGAACTCTTAATTTCATGAATTTTGCCCTTTTCTATTAATCATCTTTAACACCAGAATTTGAGGCTGACATGAATTGCTCTCTGGTGGGTTTATTAGCACTAGACTGTGCAGCAAGTATCCGTGGTTCGCTGGACCAGAAGACTGTAAATGAGGCTGTGACCTTCGGAAAATGAGCCGCATAACTGCAGAAAGTCTTAATTACCGTAAGAGGGAAAGCGGAAGTGAAAAGTAAAGCTCCTGGTGCATTTTATAATTTAATTGCAGGAATTTGTTAACATTTATCTAAAAGCATCTACTGAACAAGTGGAACTGAAGACCTGTTTTATGCATGGGTTGCAGCTGGAGATGACATTGTGACCCTCAACATCATAGACTCTGCCAGGAAAACTATCCACAGTCTATGTCTGTTTGCAATGGGAGGAAAATACTCATCTTGGTTATATCCAGTGTGGCTCAGCATAAACTAACTGCAGCACTCAGCATAGGAAGATTAATATAGTTAGTAAAAAGTATTCACTCCCTTGATGTCTATTGAGCAGCACTCCAAAGTATGTACACCCCAGTGAGTCCTGTAAGCAGGAATCCTTCATTTTACACCAAACGTACATATTTAGGCTATACGCTATGTTTCCTCCATCTGTTTAACCTTTAAGAACCCAATGGAACATATATGTCAAAAACATTAAACAGCCTTGACAAAAATATATTATTTACCAGGCCTATGTATGTGACATATATATGTCACACTGGTTTCCTGAAAGTTAATTTGATGCCAAATAGGATTCTATATAAAGGTAGTTTGTTTAAACCTGTGGACTATTGTTTTGTTCATAAACATTGTTTGTCTTTAAAGCCTGAGGTTATATTTCCCTGTTTGACAGTGTATCAGTTCAGCCAGTATAATTAACAGTGTTAGAATGTCATGCTTGGATGTATTGTTTTTGTTTGTTGAGACTTGTGTATGTTCATTCCTGCATGCTCAATTGGCATAATTATTTCCTATAAATACTGCAAACAAGAGGGACTCCATTCCGAAAGAAGCAGCACGGAAAGAAAGTGCCTTTTGAAGGTCAATGAGGATTTGTGCCAAGTATAGCAAATGGAATATTGAATAGCCTCTCAGAGTCCAGGGCTGCGGTAATTAAGAGTCTGTGTGGAAGAATCCTTGGAAGACTGTTTTCACAGTGGCTCCAATTTAGCAATTTTTATTACTTGCTTATCTTTACATTCCATGGAAACACAGCTTGTGAGAGGGATTCAGCCATATGTTAAGACGGTGACATTTCTGATCACAATAATTATTCTACTTCACTTGGATGTTCAGACTCACACGCCTGAGGTGAGTTATCACTAGAGATTATGTGTTAGTGCTGGGTGGCTGACTGGGTAGGAGTGTTTCTAGGTGTGTTACAATGGAGGATTGCATGGGGTTTTCATAGATGTCATGTTTCCTCCTTGGAAGGCTTATAATGGATTGATGTAGTCAATTTCAGCTGGACAGGGTGTGGGGGAGGTATATAGAACAGGTTGGTGGAAGCTAAACCAGACATATTTTAAACGGCTCTACAAACATTTTGGTATCCAACGTGCAACCTGCAAAATCTAGCATTTAAATGTATATTATCACATCAGCAATTACTGGTCTTACAGCTAACATTAAAAGCTAATTTTCAACTGCAGAGATTGCTACAAAGTTACAGATTAAACCAAAGAAAAATTGTCTTTTTTGGCCACTCTCTAGAACAGACACACTACCGGGCTCTGGTTTCTTTAAAGAAAGTGCATACATTAAACATATTTTCATGATCCTCAGGTCATCTTAAAGCAATTTATAAGGTCTGACTTAGTGCATTTTCCAGTCAACACTGCACCTGCCCAGAAGAAAGTGTATCTGAACACATCACCTCTTTTTTTTTTTTGTTTGATGGATGAAACATACATTGCCAAATCACAATGGTTGTAGGGACCATGTGCTGTAAAAATCAATTGACCCACATTTCTCTGATTTTAAGGTGCACTTCAGTTCTTGCTGCTTTTAAACTAATGATTAAAATTGTAGTCAGTTGACAAAGGATGCAGATGTTTGTGAGAAGGGGTGATACCTGTTCACAGTGCATGAAGATTTATAAGGACAGCAGGGGAATGTTCTTTCATCTTCATGCTCAGCATGACCCTCCGTTCACCCTGTGAGCCTAGTAGGGGACTGTGCCAAGTTCCTGAACCTGGGAGCGCTGCCCCCCACAGGTGTCTCATTAGTGGCTGCTGTATTGCCACAAAGGCAATCGCCCACTATAGCTGGTTTTAGTTAATTTGCTTTAACCCTCTCTGAACAGCATGGATTTAAATTATTATTATTGTTATTATGACCTCACAGCTCCTGGGACCTGGGTTTGATGTTCTCCCCAGACATGTTCTCTGCTGAGATTGATTGGCTACTCTGAATTGCCCTGTAGTTGTGTGAGTGTGAGAGTATTCACTGAAATGGTTATGGATGATGGATGGATTAATATTATTACTTACATAAGCTATTTTCCCCTTTATATGCCGTTTGATATAGAATGACCAGTGTCTGTCCAACCTGTTCACTGTGAATGTCCTGGGTGTCTGGCTAATGGGGTCAGATGAATGTGTCAGTTTAATATGAATAGTTGATCAGGATCCTCTCTTCTCTGTAGAAATTCAAAATTTACCTGCCATTCATTGCCTTACTCTGTCACCACAGTCATTCTTTTCCCCAGCTCCACCCCCTTAAATCTCACCGCTTTACGTCAAGACACAAAGCAGAAATCCCCTGCCTCCCAGCCTGGCCTAATCCCTGCAGGTGGTTTTGTGTTGCGTTCACATTGATCAGCTTTACTTGTCACATAGTTCTACATAATGTCTGAACGTCTAAGTGCGTTTATGATTCCCTTGTTGTTGCCTAAAATATTGAATCCCTACAGATGGCTCTTAAACTCGCCGTTCTTGGAGACCTTTTTCTTGAAAAATATGGTGGCATAAATCTTGCTTTGTGTGTAGGAAGTCTCGTATTGGAGTCGTATGGCTTTGTGGGCACTTTCAAGGTCATTGTGTCTTCACACTTAATCTCCAGTGGACGAGACTTGTAATGATTCCATGTTCCTAGCCCTGCTGCACATGGGAAAGGGTGTGAACTGAGCAGTCTGCAGCCACTGTTTGTATGGGGCTATGAAGCAGTGATTCGAAACACAACTTGGTTGATCGCTCGACTCAACATTTTTCATATTAAATGGAAATCCCACGAAAATTAAATGATGTCTCTTCCCTTACGTAACATTCTGTGTATTGATCCAGTCAGAACTGTTGTGTGCTTAGATTTGTTGGTACTCCTCATCAATATTTAATGTGCTTTTTATGGTGTACTTTTTTTTTTTTAGAATAATCTGTACTGCAAAATACCCTTTACAGGCCAGTCTATGGCTGTAGAATCTGTTCGCTCCGGCTTTGTGTGATTTGGGGCAACTTCCTCCTTAGAGTGGCTTCTCTGCTCCAACAAGTGACCTGTGGTGGAGTTGGGAAATTCCAGGTCATTTGAAAATACCAGATACGTCTGATCTAGTGGCCCCGTCTGAGTGCTCGCAAAAGAATGACTCAGTAACAGTTGTCGATGGCATTAAATTGTGTTTTTCCTATCTGATATGACTACTTTTTTTTTGCGCCCTCCTTTGGAAGATCTTGGATGAGAATAATTAGAGCCTTTTTTACTGTGTTATATGTATGCATGAAATAGGTCAATTAGCAGTCATTACCAAAGCTATTTCTATCTATGGTAGACGTGCATATCACAGGATTCATATATAAACGTCATGTGCATAATTTCTAATAAAATAATTCCAGAGATGAATATGTAATATAGGAAACCAAAGCACACACCTTGCGAAAAAACACCATTGATTTTAGTTCAGTTTTAATTGGCTTATTTAATGAAGTTGTAATTTAATTCCATTGTATGTAAATGTCTACCACAGTAAATTTCTATGCTGAAAGTATAATGGGTTGCATAGTGTATGAGCTCATTATGGTGATGTCATCCATCTCTGAAGTTGGTAGAGTGTACTCCCTGTGGCAGAGGGCCAGGCTTTGGGCGTTGTGGGTTTGTCACTCTGTGGGTGGAGCTGTGCTGATCAAGGATTCGAAGGTGATCTGATTCTGAGCGGGGTTTCTGACCACACGCTACATAAAGACCTATGGCCCCTTGTAACATAGGGGCTGTAGTGTTCTGTCCGAGTTGTAGACTCCATTTCCTCTGCAGCAGTGATTTCACATTTATTCTTGTATCTTCAGAGATCTAGGGGTTGATGTCTGGAGCAAATGTGACTTGGGGTAAATGTGTTATAGCCTAGGAAACCTACAATCCTGTCCAGATTTATGCTTTTTATCCAGATCTTTCCATCACCACCAACAGATTAAGCAAAAAGACGGGTAAACAATGTGCCCCTAAGAAAGAGGAGAGAATAACTCCGAACAAGCAGGTCTGTGATGTAGGAAACTTACTGGAATCAAAATCAATCTTTTTTTTTTTTACAGGTCAGTGTATTCAAGACTCCTGTGTTTCCATGATCAGGTTCCACTTTGATTTGAACCTTGTGAAAATGGGGAAAAAAGCGAATCATGCCTTTTCAAGTTGAAATGTAATTGCTGTATACTGATCCTGGCAAGTTGGCGCAGCTGAGAACTGAAGCTATGCTTCCTGGCAGAATTCAAGGTTTATCTTCATTTATTTTAATAAAGTGAAGTGAAGGCATATTTAGAGGCTTTTGATGGCACAATAGCTATTTTGTTATTGTTTCAATTCTAAGTCAATCTCTTTACTTAATGATTGTGATGCATCTTGAATGTTTATTTTGCATCACTTTTGTTTTAGTTTCGAATTGAGGCAAGTGTTCTGTGTGTATAGAACTGTCCTTGCCATCCAAGCTTTTCTTGGAATGAAAATAAACCTGTTATAAAAAGATTCTGTACTTAAATATGTACAGAATCTCTTTAGTCTTGCATAAGGACAGCTTACATAAACATCCCCAATTTTTAAGGTGCCAGTTTGGGTTTACTACAAAGAAAAGAGAATGATAAAGTTCAGAAGTACAGAAAAAAAGCAATACAGTAATAGAATATTTGTGTTTCTCACTTAAGTAATACTACTTAGGAAATATGCAGTAAAAAATTCTCACCTAAGATGTATATTGTATCCTATCGTCTATAGATTAAACACGTGCACTCTTTGTACAATTACTTTTACACAGTTACAGTGTAGAGATTCAAAATGCATTTATTTCCTGTCCAAGGCCTACCGCACCCTATGCTCTTGCACTTCTCTCTTGTTAGTAGTGTAGTGAATATTTGTGTTGTATAGCAAAGTCTGAATTTAACACGGTTATTCATTCCTGGTAATTATATAATTGCACCCTGACAATTGTGTGCTGTGAAGACGGAGTTATTCCTTTCCCACAACAGGAGAGTAATGCACAGTGGAGGTTGTTTGTGCATGTAAACAATCCGTCATTCAAAAAAGCGAATGAAATAGATGCACAAAACCATAATTTAATTTCCTGTTAAGGTTTTTAGAACTACCTAATTTAGTGAATTATTGTTTGAAAAGAACCAGTTTTACTTCTCTTCCCAGTTCTGATTGTTAGTGATTTAAAACCTGACTTATAGTGCCACTCCCACACCAAGATCAGACCCCTGCTTTAGATGCTTGCTCTGGGTAAAACACTGAATCATCTGGACTCGGCCCTTTGCTTAGAGTAATGCATGAGTGCCTGAGTGATGTGGTCTCATTACAGTGCTTTAACTTCCAGTCTATAAAGCCATGCACTGATTCCAATTGTGCATCTTCTATTATTCATACAGCAATCTAAAACTTTCAGCTTGATAATTACACTCATTTGTAATGCTGTCCCTAGGGATTAAGACACTTAAGTCAATTTAATGACACACTTCAGAAAAACATATTGAATATTTAGTCCACTATAATTTAGGCTCTTCTGCTTATTATTATGTGAAGTATAAATGGGTATATTGAAGATAGCTGTGTCTGATGGAGAAATTGTAATATTTTTCTCCTTCAGTGGCTTAACATTATTTAAATCTGAGAAATCAGGTATTCTTCAAAAGGGACGCAAATCTGAAATCTGGAAGTCAGCTCCACTCTTTAAAATACTCAACTGTACAGCAAGGCTTGAACATAATGTAGGCTCTGACATGATCAGAAATGTTTCATTGCATTGTGTGCAGCAAAAGTAAATGCGTTTTTATTTTAAGTTTCCTCTTTAATACAGATTTTTATTCCTCATAAAAGTTATAGAAAATGGTCTAAAATCTGTTTTGGAATCGTAGGACATTAAGGAATATTCGCTCTAAATCAAAAGAGACAGACTGTGTGTAATTTGTAACTTAATATGCATATTGCTGATGAATATGCAAAATGGTGATCTATAGTCGCTGGTGATAAAAGGGTGGGACGAAAAGACACGCTCCCATAGAGAAATGTGCGTGAAAGTGCTTGATGAAAAGTGCATGACAAAAAGACACGCTCCCATAGACCCATAGAAAATGCATCCTATCCTGTTGTCATGTTGCAGTTATATAATATATTGACCGGTCGCCGAGGAAATGTTTTTCTGTGGCTTTTGCTTGATTAATTTAAATTTTTATGCAAGATTAGAAATAGCTAATCAGCCAATACAGATGTGTTCTAGTGGCCACCATAAAAGTAGGAGCAAATATCAAAATCAAATAGACATACAAAATAATTGTTATCATATTATTAAAATCATCAACCGATTACAAAGCAAACATAAGGTAACAAGATGGTTAATTTATTTTGCACCTGTGGATATTGACTAAGATTTCCTGACACAGGTATCTGTTGACCATGTTGGGAAGTACCATTAATGTCTCTTGTTAGTTTTGGCTAAATACTTAATGGAAGCAAATCCAGCTCTTGCCTGGCATTGTGCCAGGCTCTCGGGATATTATTTGCTCTAGGGAATCGGAGGTCACTGTATAGTGAGGTAAAGAAGAGGTGCCAGGAAAGGCTTTCTCTAGGCTGGTGTGTGCAGTGAAGAGAGAGATATTAGAAGATCTAGGAAAGACCATGCATACCACTTTGTGTGCAGTCAAAGACATTGTAAAGCAACCTGAAGGTTTTCCTTGAGAAGGGTTGCCAGCTGAATAGCTCTAACACGAGGAGCATGTGACTGGGTGGGGTGGAGATAAGGAGCAAACATTATTTTATAGCCACATTTTGACCTGGTACCTTTTTGAAGCCACGACAGAGGTACAGCTAGAGTACCCAGTCCTCCTTCTCATCACCCCACAGTAAAACAGGGAATGGATACTTCGAATCTGCTCCACCTCAGACTGCCCAGTACTGTGATTGTTTAACCACTGTGAGCAGCAAGCTCCAAAAACATGGTAGACAGCCACGGCAGAAAGTGGAAACCGCTGTGTTCCACTTGAATTTAAAACGGAGATCTGCGTTTTACTACTGAGTGAGAAACGGTCTCTTAAATTGAAATACACGACTGGTGGCAGCCCTAGACATAAATAGCATAAGGAGACTGCTGCTGGCCAGACAGCACATGGAAAAACCACATGGGTTTTGCTGTGCATCTAGAAAGCCTTGGTAACAATTCAGCACTTTTTTCCGGGGAGGGAAGAGTGCCACATTGCACAGGCAGGAAAGCCGAAGCACCGAAGGGACATCTAAGGAACTCCATCATTAGTACTGGTAGCTGCAAGCCTCCATTTAAGATCTAACAGGACACATGTGAGTGCGTAAAAAGGTGCCCACAATAAGGAGAACTCCGCCAGAGTATGGTACAGGCCTAACTGCCATTGCATTTCATCTTTAACATCTCAAAGTACGCTTCTTTTCCTTTATTCTAAGCAGCAAAACAAAGTCCATATTTCATCCAGTCAAAAGGGAATATAACTATATCCTCTCTTACCTCTTCTGTGCTTCCAGGCAGCCGTCCGTTACGAATGACATGTGGCCTCCCTCAGGGTTTCTATATTAACTTATCATGTTGCTGTCTCTGCTGCTCCCATGCAATGAACTGATAACAAACGAGTAATTTAATAACACACTGTATTATGTGCCCCAAGGCACTTTACAACTTCACAGAGGTATGACGGGATTCATGCTCTCAGAGGCAGATGTTCCTGTATGACCACAGTCCCTTCCAGAACATTAGAACCAACCATTGTTCTAATTCTGTTGTCTGTGGTGTGATCATCTCAGTTATTCAGGACTGAGTGTCTGGTTATTTTTGGTATCACTTTGAAGGTCTTGAGGATTCTTGCTTTTGACCAAAACAAAAGCGTTGTCAATGGAAGCATCATTATCATTTTCTTGCAAAGTAAATTATTGAGAATGATGGGACTGGCCAACCACAAAGCAGTGGTTAGCTTTGATTCCATCTTTTCTGATCCTGGCTTGATGGTCAGTGAATGCTCCACAGGGCTTTTTGTGATACTATATCATTTATTTCAATGGTATATAGCAGGGGTTCCCAACCTGGTCCTGGAGGCCCCACTGCCCTGCTGGCTTTTGATCCAACCGAAATCAGAATTGCTTAATTGATTCCTTAATTGAACTAACAATGCAATATAAGGCTCTATTATATAATGAAGAGCTCAGTTGGAACAAAAACCAGCAGGGCAGGGGGGCCTGAGATGACCTTAACGACATCAGTTTCAAAGAAAATATCTCTGACCGTGATGCCTTTTTTAGGAAACAAACCAAAAGTTCAGTTTTAAAAGGTCTGACACTGTGTGTTAAAATAAAAGGCTCCTACACTGTGCTTTGTTGATGTTAACTGATAATGACACTAAACACTCTGTGGGGAGATAAATATAAGGTCCTTTTTAAAAGTAAAATCAGGTTTTCTTTGCAGGAAAGATGATACAATAGATGTCTTTCACTGCTTGGAGGGTTATTACTGCTGTAGTATTTTGCATAAGGAGAGATCCTTGATGCCTTAAACGTTGTTATAACATATGTATAATAAGGTCCCAAGTGGTTGGTATACTCTCATTAGCATAACAGATTCCCTCTGTGTTAAAGACAATCAAAATAAATGGATCTGCCAAATCCCCCTTTTGATAATAATTGGATCTAGTTTTTCTGTTCCTGGTATGCTGGGCCAGGAGTCCCTTAAACCCATCCCTTAAAAGTGGATTCAAATCCTTGATGCATCAAACTGCAGCATCGTTATGTATGTTAAACATACTACAGGAACTCTCCATTGCATTCTTCAGTTGGAGCGCTTGTCAGTGAATCATCACTTTAAAACTTGGCTTCACAATGCTGAGAGGAGCACAAGGGCTCTTATCGTATGAAAGGCACGAAGGTGTGAGCAAATACCTGGTTCTTCTCTGGATTTCACTTTTGTTCCCCCTCTCTCATTCTCTCCTCTCCCAGCTTCAAAATATTTATGAATTAGGTTAACACTTTGAACCATCACAACGGCATCATCCTCCAGGGTCTCTTTTGGCTATTATTAGCTTGCTCTGATTTGATGCCTACTATGAATAGACAGGAGTTGTATGGCATATTTTTTACTTTTTTTTTTGGCTGAACAGATGGTCACTCTCAGGAAGTTGGCTGCTAGGAATGTAAAGCAATTCACACCAGTTACAAGGGGGAGATTGCGTTATGGCACTGGAATTTAAAAAACAATTCCTATGTCCAGGTGTGTCATTGGGGAAACTGGACACTGAAAGGTTACTGATCACACAAATGCTTTTTCAGAAGCCCAATACTGCTGAGATTCCAATAAATTAATAACCCTAATCACTTGATTTCCTTAATAGCACTAGGATTGTGTGTCATCAGTTTTCTTTATTGCGTTCTGGAGCTCAGCGTTTAATCACTAAGAATTACAGAGCTTCCAAAATCTAAAGTCATCTAATTAAAAAGACTACTAAATAAAGTAGTCTATGTCACATTGACCCCTGAAACAACACTCGTGCTCTCGCGGTTCACACAGAGTAGGGGTTGAAAAATCATTAGTAATCATTAAGAGTAGAGCTCCAGAATGTGATATGGCCTCAAGACAAACATTGTGGGCTGGGGGGGGGGTTGGGTTCAGGGGTTGACAGTAGCCATCCAGCTGCATTTGGGGCTAGGTGGCACGACAGGAAGAGATTTCTGCCCTCCAGTTGACCCCTTACCTCGACTGCATCTATTACAGAAATAACTGTCAAAATGCAAGCAACCTCAAAGGAATTTAGTCCTTCAACCAGCTGGAGGGTGCAGTGGTAAGCAGGACTGAATAACAATGACATAATTCAAATTGCATTATCATAGAGGGATATTATTGTAAATATACTGTATAGAGAGAGAGAGGAGCAGATATGGAATAGCTAGATGTATTTAATGTTCTTGAACATGTGTACGTTGTGCATTGATTTGGCAAGGAAGAGGCAGCTGTACTTAACTAGTTTTTGATAAATACAATTATCTGTGAAAAACAGTGCCTGAGTCTGGTCACAGGTGCATCATGGGTACAATTAATTTCACTGTAATGATACAAAACTTGTGTTTTAATTTTTAAGATCATGATACCAAGTACAGTGTTGTTTCTAAAGCTCCCTGGTAAATGTACTCAAATTACCTGATTTAGTGCTACTGTATCACGATTTAAGCCATTGATGACTATTATTTTGATTCTTGAGGAAGTTTAGCATTATTTTTCATACAGAATTAGACAGCTCCAGTGAAGAAGATAGGGCCCTTTGCAAAAGCAAACACTGTATAACCTTTCCGATTGACTAAGTGTACGCCCAATATTTTGCATTGCCCTCAGACACGAGGCTTATTAAAAGAAAAAGAAAGTGGATTAATTTCATCAGGAGATGTTTCCCTCCAGGGGTGCTGCTATTTTGAACAGTAGTGGGTGTTGCTGCCATTCATTTACACCGCGGTGGCAAGAGTTGTGGAACAAAAGCAGTTAGGATGTCTAGGCCCATTATGGTATTATTATATATAGCACGTCACTTGTTTTGTTTTTACACTTTTGTTAATTTAATTTAATGCTTTTGGCAGAGGAAACATTTCTGTTCTATTTTGGTTGAAACTTGAAAGGATTATATCTATTAATACTCTTGCAAATATTACCTTCTCTAGAACTCCAGATAATTGGAAGAAGGAAGAAAGGCCATTTAATGGTAGTAGAATAAGTTAATAAAATTAAAGTTCTCCAGACTTTATTGGGAATATATTTTCATCATGTTTATCATATACTTTACTTAATATTATACTCTATATGTAAACATACCATGCCCAAAACAATCATAGACAGATAACATAAGAAATGCACTGCCATTAACATTAGCTTTCCAGAATGCTATATCCACATTACATAAAGGACCCCTCTGTACAGGCTAACCTATATAGGTTCTCTATTAGTTTGCTACAGGAGTGGGAGGAGCTTGTGGGGGGAAATGTTATGCTACTATAACACGAGCTATAGTTGCCAGCTTCTGAGAAGGGCAAACGTGGCACAATCTAAAGCTAAATCGTGCAATTGGCTTTATGCCCAAGTGTTCTGGGGTGCCGGTTTAATTGAACTGTGAAACTGCTAAATCAATAGGCTGTTCAGCGCTCCAACAAACAAAAGCACAAGGAATCTGTTCATAACAATTGAAGGAATCTGTTCAAAACTCTGCGTTCATGTGTTGACTCTTCAGTGCTCCTGGAACGTGACCCGAAAACTGGAGCTGGACAACACAGCTGTAAGTCAGGGCCCTACAGAGAGTGCATCACTGATATGAAAACTGCAGCTTCCAAAACGAGCACATCCTAAAATTAAGGCATCGATAAATATGCTTCTCTCTGCCACTCTTTATTTTTATTTGCTGACATCTTTGGAAACAGTCATAGGGCACTTGTATTAGCATCCGTTCCGTATCGTATCCAGAAAGGATGGAGTGATGTAGGCTATAGGTCGATTCGTAATCCTTCATATTCTACTAACCAGAGCTAGTTTCAGTGTGTGTCCTTTCCTTTCGAAGAAGGCTCTCTCTCTCTGTGTGTTAGTTAGACTTATACAGTCAGGGTCAGACGACATGGCGTTCTCATTACTCACGAGGGAGTGATCGCAGGATGTTTTTAGGTCTCCTTCCTCTCTGCCTCGCCATGTCAATCTGGAGAGAAAGAGACAGCTTGGAAGTTACAGTGCGCGTATTCGTTTGAAGGTGAATCTTCGAGGCCTTCTCCGCTTGAGTTTTATCTTCCGTGACACGGTACATGACTCATGGGTTGTGTCGGAATAGGGCACACATACATTCTGCAGGATTTTGTTTCCTACTGTACGTCTCGGGAGGCGACACGATGGAGGAGGAACCAATGACTGCTCTGACCGTGTTAACCAGCTCCTTAGATTTTGGCCCAGATGCCGGATAGCTTTTTTAGACCTCACAGAAATGAGCTCACCAGTGATGAACACAAAGAGGAGGTCAACTCCACTACACTTCACGCCTTTACCAGTTATGTACAGTAGAGGAGTAAGGCATTAGCCTGGTTTAGATTCCCCTTATCTTTCGCCTGCTGGGTCCTTGGCATTTAAACATTACATTCAAAAAATAAATAAGAAGGAAAATGTGCACTGAAAGTAGGGTAGGTTGGTAATCAATTGGGTTTAGGAAGCTGCCCTGTTCTTCCAAACAGAATATGCTGCATTCAAAACAAGGTAAATGAAAACCTAACTGCGGTTTTGCGGAATTGTCAGTTTTTAAATGCATTGTGTTTAAAATGCCTATTTAGTCTATCTTCTGTTTTTGGTGCCCGTTTCCTGCCAGCATACTATACCCGACTTTCAAACTGTAATCAACAGTCATCAAGGCATGCATTTTGATATTTTTAATGGAGTCAAATCAGTTTTTAATGCCTCAGTGCATAGTCTACCGTAACTCTTAAGAAGCCAGTCAGACTATGTAGTCTATATGTATGTATATTCTCAGGTCTTTGTATGTGACGTGTGACATGGCACTCTGGGTTCCTAAGGGTTAAGGCAGATCAGTTTTAATCTCTGTGTGACAGCTATTTAATTAAACATGAAAAACACGTTATCCAATCATCATCTCATCAAATAAAGATTAAAACGCATTAAAATTAGTGGGCAATTTGCATGAACGGTTTGTTTAATGTTCGCACCTGAACCAGATGCTGATGCTATTTTTCTCTTTTCTTTTCTGTGGACCATTTACATAAGTATTGCTTGTTGTAACCCCAGAGAAAAAGCAGTGTAACTTAAATACATAGCTTTGATCATAGGCTTATTTAAAAATTCATGTTGGCTTGCAGTCTGTTAAATGGCAACTTGAGAGGCATAAAGTTGAAAAAGTGAAGTGAAAAGCCCCACTCACTCACTGCTCATTTCCCCTGCAGGTGAGCTTTGCAAAATGCAGAATGTTCCTGTCATACAAAAGAAAGTGTTAATGCTTGGGAGGAATGCAATTTGAAATGAACTGCAGACAACCTTGTTTTTGGGTCTGGCTGGGGAAAACATCAATCGGGGGAATATGCAACTGGAAAACATTTAATGGAGAGGAACATGAGGAAAAGATTTGCTGCACTGAAGATGCTAGTATGTTTTGACTTTTCTACTAGGAAGAGGTGCATGAGATACAATATCGATAATTTCATGTACATTTATTTGACAATACAGGTTTTCGTGTTTGTTTAATTTTTTTCTACACATTTGTCTAAATTTTGATGTGACAGCCTTGCCAAGCCTTTTAGTGCTCTATTTTTAGACACAATGAGTCAGGCTTGTGCTTATCAGATGTGGAGAACCTGACAGCTGCATGAATATTCAAAACTCCATGAACTGAGACCGGTATCTGATCAAAACCCATCCTAGCAGGAGAATGGGACCAATCCCTTTTTAGAACTAAGATGTACTGTTTGAACCTTTACAGAGAGGAAAAAACAAGCTCAGAAAAAATAGCTTTTCCATCTCTGTTTCTCTCGTCATCTTCCTACAAACTCTGGCTTCTACTCCTTTTGTGTGCATTTTTCTTTCTTTTTTAATGTTGGAGTCCATTCATTTATTTTTACAGTTCTAGTAATTCCACATCTTTACTTAAAGGAGCTAGTATTCATTATTGTTTGTTTTACATGGTGGTCAAATGTTTTATTGAGTCATTATTTCAGTCTGTGCAAGAATACAATGAGTAATGAGTATCTAGTACTCATTTGCTGCTAGATAACACAATTTAAGGCTATGGCCAAGCTGTACATTTGAGCCCTATGTCCTGAACATCAAACTTGCAGTCCCAAAGTTGTTATGGGATTTATTATGTTAAGTAAGGGCAGTATATTTTTATTACAGTTAATGAAACACACTTATTGTTTGCTTAAAATAGTTGCAATAAGTCCCCATAACTGATCTTAATTTGAAAAACAGACATTTATTTAGTTGTAGTAAAGTAGTACTTTTACTTTTAGTCTTTTACCAACTTTGGAAAGTCAGACCCTTAGAGTGAATGGTAGTATAGAAAATTGAACTTGAAACAAACAATTATGAACAGAAAGTGAGTGCCTATCATATATTCCAGCATTTTTCCACGTCTTTCTGTTATGTGGAAACCTTGTGTGGGGAGGTCGAGCTTCTTTGCCTTGTTGGGTAGCTTTGTCATCTTAAATCTGGAGGAGAAATCCAAGAAGTAGGATTTGTTGTTGTTGATGTTGTCATTTTATTTATTTTTGGTATTGCGGGCACAAACCAAAAGCATCAGCCAGCTGGCTTCAGACAGAGTCCCTGCAGAATGTCACTGCGACTGATTAAATATTGATGGTAGTGGAGATTGAGAGTCTCGGGCGCCACAGCAAATCGGATCCAGATTTTTTTTCTCGGTCTCGGTTGGCAGCCTAAGCAACATGTAATGTAGATAATTATCCGAGGTACAGAGTTACAGATTGGGCTGTCTCGGACAGTGCAGCCAATGACGCTAATCTACTGATGTTAATTACTACTGGCG
Organism: Amia ocellicauda; assembly: GCF_036373705.1. Lineage (NCBI taxonomy): Eukaryota > Metazoa > Chordata > Actinopteri > Amiiformes > Amiidae > Amia > Amia ocellicauda. The sequence goes on along the minus strand of NC_089872.1, from coordinate 6,891,418 downwards.
GTGTGGTCAGGATGGAGGGAAACTGAACTTTTTTGGTGGTACCATTCAGTGGAGGGTATATGGTTCTTCAACTCCTATCACCTCCTCCTATCAGCACCTGGATACCTATAATCACTGCAGCTGTCAGGAGCAACCTCTCTAACCTGCCAGGGAAGCAAGGAGGTGGGAAGGGAAATGAATCTCAGCAACCACCTGATGCTTTGATCTAATCTGGGCAATAGAGCTGGAGGATCTTCAATTCAAAATGGTATCCTCTGTGTGTCCATGATTTATTTATTATACCGTCTGGCTCCTCCTGCCATTCGTTTCTTACTTGCTGTACATTCTGCTGCATGGGTTATGAAGAGACTCCTGGCTTTTACTTGTCATACTAACAGGTGGCAGAATCACAGACAACTGTCCATAGGAGTTGATGTGCCTGTCATGGCCACATTCTCACTAGTCTCGTCGGTCTGATGCTGAAGTAATGTCTATAAAATGACGCTGAAATAAAGTCCGTTGGAATTTGCTTCAGTGTTCAAGAACAAGAACCTGGTTTAATAACATCACATGTCTCAATGAGGAAATGGAAGAAAGCAATATTATTATCTAGCTTGTGTGCTTCTGTGTTGCCTTATGTGTAAACGCATGTATAAATAATAGAGCATTTTGTATGGGAGGGCATGTGCCCCAGGGCTGGTCTTGGTTTCCTTGGTAACAGGAGAAGGAAACCTCAGAGATTACAGCACAGCATAGTTTATACACTGTACAAGCTCCTACACCATCTTTTATACAGTCATTAGACTACCAAGGAGCTGGATTTATTTATTTTAATTCTCATGCTTTGGGTACTGTACTAGGCTACTCCACTGACTGACTTGTTTCTGCATCAGTGCTCTCCCACACACTGAAACCAACCTGTAAAGTGTCTTGTACGTCTTTCAGGATGCTAATTTAAAAGCCCCATTAGGCAGTTTAAAATGCCTGTCTTTTGATTTTTGTCACACGAGTGGGCTTTTTTTTTTTTTCTTTTCTTTTCAACAAAGGGGCAGTTATCTTGCCATTGTGTCCTTAAGAGGATCTTTTTCCATCACAAACTCCGTGCAGAGTGGCGGGAATGAAGTGTACTGCCACACTGATTATTTCAGGGCCTTCACAAGCACCCTTTCTTGGCCTTCAATGGGGTTGTGAGTCGAATCCATCAATTGCCTCAAATCATGTCGGTTATCTGAGTTTCACACTTCAACAAGGGCTCTAAAACTCAATTCCTGTTAGGCGGCGGTGTCGACCAAGCTCCTGTTTACCGAATTGGTGCGACTAGGAGCTTAGTTGGATGAATTCAATACTTCCCTGCAGACTGCACATTTTTATAAGTGCAAGAATATGTTAAATTGTCAACTTCAAACAATGCATTATCTTTAATCAAAGTGCTACATGTGCAAGAAGAATCTGCTTAATTAATTTATTCCCTATATCGCAAATTGATATTGAGTTAGTGTTGGGTCAGCTATACAGTGTTAGCCATGAACTACGTTTGTGGTGCATTTTGGGAGTATATTGGCTCAGATGAATAATCTCAGATGAACAAGGTCATAACTGAATGAGCACCTGTCCCAAAAAGAAGATATACACTTGTGACTGAGTGCATTCACACTCTGTATTTGAAACCGTGGTATTCAGTAGGTGATGTAATCGAACACCGATTCAACCTCTATACCATTTGAGTTGAACTGAATTAATGTTGCAGGGGGTCATGTAAACCAAAGGGGTGAATATTTATTTAAACTGCGTCTGTCTGTAGGGAGTTTAAAGTTTATATGCACATACTGTAATTCACAGAGGAAGAAGAAGCGTTTCCTTCGACAGCGTTTTTTTTGCCCAGTCAGAGGGAAATCTCTTGGCAATTGTCAGCAGGGCATCGGTGCCAGGCAGCCAGGTCAGCAGATGGCAGGGTGTGCGGTCCGCTCCCTCCCTGGAGAGCTGCCTGGAAGTACACCGGTCAGATGGGAGTGGATGTGGAGAAACTCATCATGTCGAGCGCGGTAGGGTAATTAATGTGCCCAAGTTCTTGTTTGTCAGCAGAGGCATTTGAATACCTAGACAATCACCTCCCTTTTGCCTTTGTTGTTGTTATCACTATCATTAGCCATTCAGCAAGAGAGCATCCTTGTGCATAGTTAACGGATCAGCAATCTTCACATCAGGTAATGTGTCTCTCTCTTGCATGATCATTTAATAAGAGCTGTACAGGAAGCCCAGATCCTCAGTCTCTGCATCAGTTTATTTATCCCTGTTCAGTTTGGGATAGATTGTTTTTGTTGTTGATAGCTCACAAGGTCATTCAATTCTGTCAAATGTTTAGCCCCCTCTCTTAGAAATAATGTTAGTATGCATTTAGATTAATAAATGATGCATATTAAACTATTCATATGTATCAGTGATATCCCTTCAAATCTGATTGAACACCAATTAATTCTAGCAATTACCAGTACTTTCATCAAATGTTAGTATCCGCCGGGTTAACTTGCTTCAATCATCTGTAGTCTTTCCTTCATTTTGCTATGATTAATCTGTGTTCAATTTATATTGATAAATACATGTATTTTAATAAACTATAAATGCATTCAACTAATTGAATAAGTTCTACATTATTTCCAATTAAGGGAGCAAGTGCATTTGTCTCTGGTTTTCATTGACCTGTATTTCCAGTGAACTGTATTATAGTGCATTGTAAGAGTCCCTGTTTTCTTCTTTGGGATTTGATTCAGAGGCGTGAGTCTAGAGTGGGATTAGTAGCGCTGCCTGGTTTCGGTTTTAGACTAACAAGCCCCAGCTTTACAGCTGCAATGCCTCCTTGTCCTCGATATCTCAAACCTTCAATGACTTACTGTAAAATTTATAAAGAAGTAGGTGGATCTCGGATTGAATTTTTTGCCATTTGGTCAGTTTTCATACTTTTTCAGACTGATCAATAATCAAATGTATACCTGTAGTGTTGCACTAATTTGAGAGATCAGATATCAAGGTGAGTAACAGAAGAGCGAACCATCTGTAACATTTTACAAATCCATGTAAGCTTATCAAGTAGTTTTTTTTTTTTTTTGCATCACCAAATAATATTAATATGTCATCATCATTATTGTGATTTTTCTGTTACAGTCAACAGCTCAGAGGAATTTGTTTATTAGCATGTAGGCCTATTTGTTAGTCATGCTGATTGTTTGACTGTGGGACAGGATTACAATATTTTAAATAATACATTGTAAAATTGATAGTTTTTAAACCACGGTATGAAAAGGATGCATTGCTGTGAGCTGTGTAGAGGACTGCGAGTAGCTACCTAATCCTTTTGGTCCTGCAGTTTCTTCTGGGACACGGGGACTGACAGTTAACGCAAATCTAGCTGAACACAATATAATATTGCACAGCCCTGACTACTGAATGAGCAATGTACACAACGCTGGCACATTGCTGCCTAAGGAGCTTTTCCTCCTGGATAAAAAACAGCTCCAAGACAGTCTACCTCTCCGTTCGGTTGTAATAAAGCATCCAGAGTAAAGATCCCAAGCAGCCATTTTCAAATTCAAGAGATGTCTCTCAACGGATGGAAAAGTGGATGGGAGAGCACAGTTTGTACTATTTGGCACAATACAGTGTCCCCTCATGTTCAAAGAGTTGCACAGTGCAGGGCAGTATTTATTGGTATATACAACCTCTATCAAAACCAATTCAGGGAGTCAGTGCATGCAAGATGGTCTACTCCAGGGATCTTCAACCCTGTGTCCTGCCTATCCCTGATCCAGCCAGCTTTATATCCTCACCCTTAAATCATCCGTGTATAAAGACAGGGAAACATTCCTTTGCGATCGATTTTTAAACGTCTCTCTTGGTCAATTCTGTGATTTAAGGATCATCTGGGGCAGATAAATGAATTCCCATGAGTCCTTAAGAACCTGCATTCCCTTTATTATACAAGTGACTGCTCGTTTAATTGAACAGTATCTATCATGTGTTTGCAGTCTTTACGGATGTGGGTGACCTAGAAAGCTAAGGGGATTACTCCAGGACCGGCGTTTGCAGAGCACTGTTCTACTCCACAGGCCATAGACTGGTTGTACAGGATTTGGGATAACGGGGATCTCCCTGTGTGGCGTATCTGGGCAGTTTCGGAGCCCTCCTGTGCCGTACTCTGGGGCTGGGGTCCGTATCCAGGAGAGCGGAGAACCTGGCGCAGGAGGTAACTGAGTCATGCTGGAACAGTTTCCCATCCAGAAAGTCAATGAATGAGTCGTTCACTGATACACACACACGCACACAGGAGTACTTTACCCCCAGGAGGTGTTTTTTTCCCTGTGCATTTAGAAGCAGGGGAAAGAACAGGACAAAGTAATCAATGGCCTCCTAGCATTTCCGTTTAGCATTAAATAATGTCTTTAGCAAAGCCAGCGTTTTTCTGAAACCTAATGGGGCATGGCGCTAACGTGTAGAGAAGATACTCTTGCATGGAAGGAGCGGTTACACAGCAAACAGCGTCTAACTCATATTGGCAAACCGCTGTGCTGTGTGCGCTTGTTCAGATGACATTTCGCAGTAGGGCTCAGGGGGGTGTTTCATGTTTACGGGCAGTAAGTGGCTTTGATCACTGTGTGTAAATAAATTCGTCCATGTCGGCTGTAGGTCTCTGCTACCTCTGCTGCCAGACGTCATCAGTCTCCAGTCTTTCATTGTTATAAGCTGGCTTGGCCAAAAAGCGCACAAAAACATGCACTACCAGACCACGGATCTGGGGCATCTTTGCTGGTTGTGGTTCTGGGGTTTCAGTAATTCCCTATAGGGCTGCTGATGTCAGATTATTTATCAAGCTCTCGTGGGCATCTGATAATCCTGTAGTGGAATTGGCTCGTACCGCTCATTCAAGAGCAGAGCAGTGAAAGGCCATGCATGCTTAACCTGACCTTTTCCAACACAAATAAGGTGTTTTGCAGAGGATGTGTAGGACTGTGTTTAGGACTTAGTAACAAAGATATTTTGGCTTCCTTATGGGTACTAGTAATAATAATAACGAATGCTTAGTGTTTTTCGTCTCTGTAGCAGTAGAAATATTGGCAGTAGCACTGTCAGGTGTTTTCTCTTTTCCAGTAAACCCACAGCCATTACATTTTGAGTTCTTTTTTTTTTTTTAAGTAAGGTCTTGTACGAGGTCCCAGATCCTCTGAAAACATGTGGGTGGGAAAGCCTGCCCACCACACAGATAAATATTGAAGCTCTGCTGTGAATCCCAAGATGCACTAGGGATTGGATCTGGCGAGTTTGATGTATAATTTGATAGCGGGATTCGCACATATTAGGGAGCATACTGTGGCACAGAAATAGGACAGTATATGACAGATTATAGATCAAAATGACTAGTCTGGTACCGTCTCAGTGTGGTACAAATGTAGTGTGTCATTTTATATAACGGCACAGAGACTGTTTAAATGTTACCAGCCTACACACATCATAAATTTACAAACGGCATGAAAAATGTAAATTATTTGTATTTTTTTTTTTTTAGGCATTATGAATATTATATGTTTTAATTGGTACAGTACTAAAGTCTTTATTTTACCTTTTATTATTCAATCACTTTTTATATTCAGTTAGCATTTTAATCCAAAGGTGATGCTAATATTGCTTGAAATTTGGACTGTACATCCATCTCCCTTCTAAAATATTTAAGTGACACCCGTCTTCTCGTTTTCGTCTAATGCAAGTTTCTCATTCCCTGGGTGCTGACTTGGCATAGTTCTGGATGTCTTTGAACTCAATTCTATGGGTAGTTTTAAAGTCCTTGGATCTTTTATGCCCACTTTTGGCTCTAAAAGCTTGAGATCAGTGAAGTTGTTAGTGGCTGCACACCTCTCCTAGCTAGGACTTAACTGTCAGGAGCTACAATTGTGCTGTTCTGTGTTTTTATCTCTGTGAATACCAATGCTGCCTGAAATGAAGATGCCTGCTTTGTAATTCTGTAAGAAATAACATCTGAAGCACTGATTTAAAATTATATTTTGGCTAATTTGTCTGTAGTACTGAGTCTAGGCTTTAGGCAGTTTGGGGGGGAAATTAATAGAATCCAAACCAATTTTAATGGATTTGATATGAGCAATTCACTGGCAGCAGTAAGTCAGTCAGTGAAACCACGTGGGAACTAAACTGTAGAGGGTTTATAAAAAACAAAAATGCAGTCCATAAAAAAAGGGCTATGAAAATGGCTATCATGCATAGAAAGGTTAGTCACATCTTCTCAATGTCATCTAAGATGAGGGAAATATTGACAAAGCAGGCGCTGAGTGAGGCTTTGTCTGTCGAAGAGGATGGCGTGGACTCTTCGATCTTGTCGTCCACCTCCTCTGTCCTTCCATAATATCCAGGCGGTTCTGTGCCACAAAACAGAAAGCGTTTGTAGCTGTGCTTTTTGTCTTGCCTAAGCTGCTTATTAAAATATAATACTTATCCCTCGTCATGCTAGGCACATTTGCCAAGTTCGGCTTCCATTTATTTATTCTACGTGTGACTGGATTAATATATCCAATTCCCTTCCATTCCTCCCACACTTCTGCGCTTCAGCTGCCATCGCCCAGTAAACCAAGGTCGTTTGGTGGAGACACTGATTTCTCCGTAGGAGTCCCTGTTGCTTTGATCCAATTTACAATTGCCCTCGTTGATCTTCAATCCTATTTGATTGGGTAAGTATCCACAATACACGGTAATCTTGATTGTCCTTCCTGTGCGGTGGAGAGTTCAAGCCAATTGTATTTAAATAAATCAATCAATAAATAAATAAGGCAAACGTTATTGCGGTCAGTTGTTTTTGTCAAAATAAGAAAAATGAATCATAAAAGCATGCAAAAAGATGGTTTGAATTACTGGGTAATAGTTTTGGCTTGTGAATGGTAGTTTATTGATTTATACTTTTCAGTTGAGGTTTTAATGATTGAATGCAAATACAGGATCACTGTGTTTGTATCATTAGCAAACATGATATTGTCTGCTTTAGTGAGAAATTCTGCCTCAGATGAGCAACTACAGCATTTGATTGCAAAAAGCGCATTTACTGACATTACCAAGTCTGGGTGATCTAATTAAAATGGAAAAAATAATTAAAACAAATCAGCTTTTTTCCCTAAGGATCCAGGGATACTTTTTAATCCATCTATAGATTTAGTTGCTCTGAGAATGTTTTTTGGGGGATGGTGGTGTGTTTTTGGTTGATAAATTAGACCAAATTCTCTGGGTTTATATGTCCGTACTGCAAATGCAACTCAGACCCATTTTGTGTTCATTGGAGTTTACTGTAGAGCACTAAGGGCGATCGGCCAAATCTAGGTCTCCGTCACGTTCTGATCAGCTGAGGGTCCTGGCCATGCTGCTGTATCTCTCTGACTGCTGGGGGAGACACTGGCTGCGAAGGAGAGATCAGACTTCATCCTGCAGTCGGAATCCCTTCCCTGTTTCTCGCTGAATCATTGCCGTTCCATCTGCTGCGATCTGGTCCCTGATGGGGGATACCAAAGCCAGCGTCACATGCTTTCTCATTGTTCCCGTTTTCCGTTCGCCGATGCTTCTCTCTGGGAATCTCATCTGACGAAAGACGGCTTCTGATCCCTTCCGCTGTGACAGAGCTAAAACGAGCTGCTCGGCGCTCTCTGCAATTGTGTCTGCTACTGTGCTGACAGTACGACTGCCTCCCCCCGCTCCAAACGAGAGTATCAGGGATTCCCTGTGTTTCCTCGCAGTGGCGGCTCCAGTGACGAGGATGGTGACCATACCATTAACCTTTCCATCCTCTCTGTTCCTCCTGCCTACTGTATTATTTCTCTGCTATCCAACACTTCCCTACTGTGGATTCCTGTCTTCAGGCGATGTGGCTTTCTTATAATAACCTCTCAAAATAGTCTAGTGTGTTTTTTTCAACTCGGTGGAATCTCGCCTCAAGGCCCTGGCTGCTGATGGTAGAAAGAAATACAGAAACCTGAAACCTGTCTATTTTGGTGTACTCAAATAAATACATGTATAAATGTAATGTAAACTAGAATTGGCTGCCGAGGAAAACCCTCTGTGTGTCTAGTGGCAGATGCAAGGAATCCAGGAGGAATTTAGGGCAGCTTTTTTTAACAAATCCAGAATGAAGAAATCATCTTCTGTCCTTTGTAGGGTGACTTTGCGTTAGAGGAAAATTAAATGCGCACACACACTATGGGAAGGCAGAACAGAGCTGGGAAACCATGGTTGGATGCCTCAGTCTTCCTCCAGGCAGAATTATTGCAGAAGCCACCCTTATAAATGTGTACTGTAGTACACCAGAAATAAAGTGAAATCCTGGTAAAGCATGCAGAGGTATAGCAAAACTCAATACAAACTGTGGCCAAACTACGAATATGCATGTTTCCACACTCACCGCTTTGCCCTGTCAGAAAGCACTCTTAATCAAGCCAGTGAACTGTTTCCCCCTCCCCCAGTCCTGGCAGCACAGCACGGCAGCGACCGATTTTATTCCCCCCGTGGCATTTCCAGGTCTCAGTCCCATACTACAGATGGGGAGTTTACTGGATGAGCTGCTTGGAAGACCCCTAGTGTGGTATGGGAATATGGATGAATCGAGCTGTGCGATTGGACCACAGGAACTATCGGAGATAGACAATCGAATACGCTTAGGTGAATTAGCTCTGGGATCTTGGTTGGATTTTGACACTGTTGTTTTAACAACACAATCTGCTTCTGTCAACTGTCGCTGTGTAGGGAATGGTTTGAGGCCTTTAGGTTCATGCAGATCATGTCTTACTAATTTATTTGAATTTTTTGAACATGCAACTGCAGCTTTAGATCACGTGAAAGCATATGATATGATATACTTAGATTTCCAAAAAGCTTTTGATAAGGTTCCACACCAAAGACTGATCCTCAAATTGGAAGCTGTAGGCATTCAGGGTAATGTAAGTAGATGGATTATGAACTGGTTGATGTATAGGAAACAGAGGGTGTCGATTAGAGGAGTTGCTTCTAACTGGAGTGAGGTTGTTAGTGGAGTTCCACAGGGATCAGTACTAGGGCCTTTGCTTTTTCTAATCTATATTAATGATCTGGACTCTGGGATAGTTAGCAAACTTGTCAAATTTGCAGATTATACTAAAATAGGTGGCTCAGCAGATACAATCTTAGCAGCACAGGCTATTCAGAGGGACTTAGATAATATTCAGTTGTGGGCCGACACCTGGCAAATGAAATTCAATGTGGACAAGTGCAAGGTAATACATGCAGGTAACAAAAATGTCCACTATAATTACACTATGGGAGGTACAGATCTAGCATGAGAAAGACCTAGGGGTCTTTGTGGACTCCTCACTTTCTCCATCCAAGCAATGTGGGGAAGCAATAAAAAAGGCAAACAGAATTCTAGGGTATATTGTCAAAAGTGTAGAATTTAAAACAAGGGAAGTAATGTTAAGACTGTACAATGCGCTAGTTAGACCTCATCTGGAATACTGTGTACAGTTCTGGGCACCACACTTCAAGAAGGTTATTGCTGCTTTAGAGGCAGTTCAGAGGAGAGCAACCAGACTTATTCCAGGTCTGAAGGGAAAGTCCTACTCGGAGAGACTGAGGGAACTGAACTTTTTCACCCTGGAACAGAGGAGACTACGTGGGGACTTGATCCAAGTCTTCAAAATCATGAAAGTCATCGACCACATCAAACCAGAGGAGCTTTTCCAGATCAGCAGGGACACACGCACCCGGGGACACAAATGGAAATTGGGCTTCAAGGCATTCAAAATTGACAACAGGAAACACTTCTTTACACAGAGAGTAGTCACAATCTGGAATAAACTACCCAGCGATGTGGTAGAAGCTGAAAGTTTGGGAACATTTAAAAATAGACTGGATAGGATCCTTGGATCACTTAGATATTAATGAACACCAAACGAGCATGATGGGTCGAATGGCCTCCTCTCGTTTGTAAACTTTCTTATGTGCTTATGTTCTTATTTAAAAAAATGTCAGTGGCTAGAGCAAATGATGTGACTTCTTTGAAGGATGTCTTCTGCTTTCATTGCCCAGGGCTATAATGAAGACTTGTTTTAAATGTATGTGCATATAATGTTACACCATAAGCATTTACAAATGGTAGAATCATTTGTAATGCCATTTCATTCATTCTTCCTTTGGGAAAACCGGGGTTATAAACCTCTGACAGGAGCATTTTGAGATTCTAAACATGTTGCCATACGGGGGCAGATGCTTTAATTGTAATCGGGGAATATGATAATGGGGCCTTGGTAATTAAAAGTCTGTTAAACTGATCGGAGAGCCAGTGTTAGTGATTTAAATTACGCCGCACTGTACCATGTTGAGATCCCTCCTTCCTCAGATTAATTGAATGGACCCCAGGGCGCTTGTTAAAGTGCGTTCTCTCAATAAAGGGTTTCATTTATTTATCAATTCCTCCTGAGCGCCGACGTAGTAGCGGCGGCTGCCTGCACTAATTTGCTAATTTGCAATACAGTTTATTGAATTTTTTATCTTAAATGGAAATCAAGAAAGGAATACCGTTAAGACACAGGCAAGTAGGCCAACAAATGTATAACACTGAATTAACAATTGTTTTTTTTTTTTTTAGTCATGCCATATATTTTGCTTCTTACACTTATTTTTCCTTTGTTTACTCTTAATGATCGTCTGCTGCTTCTGCCTAGATTAGTCTATTTAGTACAAGGCCTTTTATTCCAGCAGAACATACCTCAACACTTAACTTGATCAAGTAAAGGTGGTTTACAGGACCCAGCAGGCCCTGCCTTATCAGTGGGGTGAGAAGATCCAAGTGCCTTCATCAAGGATAACAACAGGGATGCGTAGAACCCAGGATAGCATAAAATGCATGGGTAGGCATTAAGAAAGACATGTTTGAGAATTGAACTTGCGACAAATACCCTGATTGGATCTCATTCGGGGCGTATCATTTTCACATCCATGTAGGTGAGGGTTTATAGTGTCAGTGTGAACACCGACTGTGCCAAAAGGAGGTGACATGAGAGAATGGGAACTGAGAGAGGGAAAAGGAAGATTAAATGTAATTTAACTGTGAGCTGCGAACATCTCCGAAAGCCCAGTGCACTGTGAGCACTCGGTTATGACTTTGTTTTTGTTTGTGCGCTCAAGCGTCTCGCATAAATCACTCTCCAACAAAACCCCGACACGGGCAAAGAGTGGTAATTAACGACAGTGATTTGTCAAGAAGGAACCACTATTTATTGCCGTGTGCAGTGCACTATAAATACACCGGCTGTAATTTTATGGAGCCGGTGATTCAATGATCCTGCATGGCCCAAAGATTGTTTGCTTTATTCTCCTGTGGCCCATTCATAGAGGTTTTATTTCCTGCTATACATGGAGTCACTTTAAGTTCTTGATCAATTGAATGTATGGTGTTTTAGATTTCGTTTTTTTATTAGTGAGAGTAGACTATTTGTACACATAGCTATGTAATACGCACATAGTTGCAAAGCCGAGCATGTATTTTACTAATATTTGTTTCCAGCAGCAGGATAATTGATTATGTACTTTCCTTGTATTATTTATCTGCACTCCACAATCTGCAAATTAAAAAGGAACACATTATATTAGAAGCTTTGTATGCATGTAGGTTGCAATCTTGTAAAGCACAAGTTCCTGTTAACATTCAGGTCCTGATTTAATCAAAGCTTTTACCTAACTGCCAGCTGCAAATTAAAGAGTATTGGATGGTGTCTTTGCTTTAGGTAGAAGAAAGAATCCTCTGTCAAACTAAATGAATAGTAATTTGGCTATTTTTAGTTAGGTCCAACTGTAGATTTGGTCCGAGTCATTTGAAAGGCAGGTGATTTTTCCAATCTACACACCACATCTGCTTGTGTGTGACACAGATCTGGCTTCCCTGCATGCCTCTGTGGTCAAGGGGTTCGTTGGATAATTAGCTACTGAACTGCTTTAAAGTTAAGACAACAGCCGAACACCCCAAATGTAAGACACAGACAACAGTTTTACCTCATAGTGTTTGAGATGACGCAGGGAATCGGCACAGAGCACTGGCTTCCTTTCCCCGTCAAAAAGTGCAAAGAGTCGGGAGGAAAGCTGCTCAGGCTGGTGTCCTACCCGTGCTGTGACAGTGGGCTGATTAATACTGGCAACCCCACACACTCTGAAATGGATACCGCAAAAACAATCTGAAAGTGTGCAATTAAAAAAAACAAAAACATGGCAGCACTCCGCCTTGAAGTTTTGCGAATGTGATTTTGACAGATGCCTTCGGTGTCATGTGATTTGGGGATTTAAATAGGCCAATCTAGCCCTGGCAGACAATGTGGTGCCAACACACACGCTGCATAGAGAATGTGAGACCGGAGTCCATCTGATTCCCCGCCTCTGCTATGCGACATACTGTGTATCAGTCCCCCAGTGTCTCCCTGCATGGGTGCTTATAGTTGTTTAATTGAATTGATCGTTAATCACAACTCTGGCGCTCCCTGGGTCACGGAGGGAATCAGTACACTGGCATATGAAACATCATAACATAACCTGCCACTGTACCCACTGTAGGTGTTTTTCCCTGCATTCATATGTGTAGTTAGTATTGCATCTTTATATTCAGTTTAAATTTTATATTCATAAACTATTTATCTACAGTTAAAAAACAGTAAAAGTCTTCTAAAGCTTTTCATTTACTAGTCATAGGTCATATAGGTCTGAAATATTTGGATATGATTTAAATATAAATATTGATGTTATAATAAAAAAAAGTATATATATATATATATATTGTGAGCCATGTTGGTTGTTATCTTAAATAACATTCTATATTGTGTTTTATTCGGACCACATTTGAATTCTGTGAGATCTTGGAGTGATCTGAAATTGACGTTTTCCTCGGGACCGCAGTCGTAGGCCATTTTTTGAAGAATGTGTCATGACAGCTTTTACGAGGCAAACAAATTTACGTCTCTGCTCCCAAGGCCTCCTTTTCAATCGTGTCGCTCCTGTGACAGAGCGCTCTGTTATCCCCTACACGGCTGACACGCAGAGCGGAGGGGAGTCTGGCATTCCCTCCCTCCCTGCGCTTGATCAGCTTGCTGCCGGAGTTTGTTTCTGCACATCCTGCGAATAATACCATCTGACGGAAGGTGTGGGTAATTGTGACAAAGGATATAAAAGCACACACACTTTTTTTCCTTGTCTTTTTTGGTAAGGAATTATGCACCCTACAGCACTGCCAGCCGCACCGGCTGTAGAACAATATACAGAACACATTTATGAAAGGCCAAAACCAAGGCACAACAGCTCATGTTTATGTTGTATTTGAACTCACTTGGATATCAACTGCATATGTATAGTTGCAGTGGCAAACATTCACAAACTTCATACATGACTGTATTGGTTAATCGGTTGCTCAGTTTAATACATATTGCTCATTAAACTGTGCATATCTCTCAATATCTTTTCAGAGTGTATCGACTCACCCTAGAGCATACGGCAAATGTTACAGTCGACTGAAAGTAAAGGCAGGTGGTGCCACTATGGAGATTTTCACCTTCACCCAAACCCACATGGAGACAGACGTAATGGCAGGGATGTAATGGCAATTTGTCTATCTCTGGGAGCCAGCAGTGTCTAATTGCAGCCTTCAGAGTTAAATGGAGATTTGGTTTTAGTTATCTCTGGGTCTCCAAAAGAGTGTTTGAAATACTGGGCCTTTTTTTGGAAGTTGTTTTTGACATTGGCCACTTTTGTAGTCTGTCCTTCTTTTGTTGCTAATTTAAAAGTTTTGAATACTCTGAACAAGTTCCAGTTTTAATTCGGGACATGGCACATACTAACCCCCATCTGCGTGGCTTCTGCACGATGTCAGTCCTATAGTTGGTTAAAAAGGGAATTCTGTATCATCAGCGCTGACGACTTCTTTCACACCACGTTGTTTGCTTCAATGTACTATCTGATCACACACACACTTCAGCTTCCCAAGAAGAAGGTGAAGAAACAGGAAATACATGTGCTATAAATGACACCATTAGGTTTTATAGCAGTCTGTCATTTTCTGCAAAATCCCCCAAGTGCTTTTACAAATGGGTGCAAAATGGAAGCGAAATAGGTTTATCTAATAGACTTTTGCAACCTGAGTCTACTGTCATCAACTGAATGAATTCCAGGGTGTGTTATCTTCCTTGAGATTGACATCGTTTATGTCTCCTGGCCTAGATAAGGTACAGTGTTGTGTGTTCACACAGCAGGAGGGATTAAAAAGTACAACTGTATTATCTGAGGGATTTTCCGTGGATCTGGAACTGATCTTAACTGCAGGTGGGGATTATTTAGAGAGAAGGGGGAAAAAATTAATCTTTCACTGCAACGTTTACAGCCAGATACCGCACTCAGCCACTGCCTAACAAGCCAGAATACATTTCGCTTGGTTAGTTTGAAGGTATAGTGGGGAATTAGCTGCAGAAAAGGATAAGAGGATTTTAAGAAGATGACAAATTGTGCTCTCCTATTGCAGTAGTCCTTAATAAAACCACCATAGAAGCGGGTTGTCCAAATTCTTTGAAGCCTACAGTGGTCTTGGAAATAATTTAAATAGACAATCTTGTACATTTTAGGCCCAAACCAAAATTAAAGGTCCAGTAAATTAAACTGTATGTATTAATGTAGGGAACCAAATTTCAATAGATTTCCTCACACCAATCAGTCACTTAGGCTATATGTGTTATTTATCTGCACTTTTCATTTAAAAGTTAAAAGGCAGGCAAGGTAAGGCCGATGCCTGTGTTTTAGCTTCACCTTGACAGATATTTCTATTTTTCAATTTGACAGACAGTACCGTGTGTGTTGTTTTGTTGTGTTCATGTAAAAATATAATATGTCAGTAAAAATCTCATGAGTTTTGACTTTAGCTGAACTATATATAAAATACACAGCCTTTACAACATGTACTAAGTTTACCAGCTGGAACAAAGTTGATGATTTTTAGGAAGTGGGCCAATCTCATTGTTTTAGTCCGCTTGGTTGGTTAAGAAACAATGACATTTTAAGATGTCTCCTGGGTTGTGCCATCAGGGATGTACACATGAGGTGAATGTGGCTAATTCAATAGAAAAATATGCATTATCTTTCTAAACAAATGATGTAAATTTGGCCTTGTACCAAAAGAGGTTTGGGGCTAGACCAAATCAAATTTAACTTTAACCTATTCATGAATCACAAAGCACAAATCTGTACCCTATTGTGGTTTCATTTATTGTTATAAGACAATTGATACTATTTATAAGTCAAAACGTGATTGGTTACAACTTATGAATTTGCGATTCATGGGTTGGTCAAAGTTTTACTTTGGTCTAGCCCTTAGTCTGGCTAATGGTTAGCTTTTATATTTGATTATCTTTTAAGCTGTTTTCAATCAATTTGAACATCATGTTAAACAAAATATGTGTAACTGCTTTTGACAGATAAACTACTGGTACAATATTGTTAGTTGTTACGAGTTTACACATTCATTTTCACTCTAGATCAACGTTTAGTTACCATACATCTAGGGTGTGAATACATTTGGAGGCCTGTGTGTTGCTGTGACCCATTCCAAAGTGGATTCTCAAACAGAATCCATTTAATCCTAATCTGTCATCATGTAACAAAAATCAGATCGCCAAGTGATTTATCTTCACTGGGAATAATTAATCTCTGGCTAAATCAGATAATAAAGTTTCACATTTAAATATTGATCGGCCCTTTTTTTTCAACTGTCATCAGACAGCTTTCGATATATCCATTACAATTAAAATAACTCAAAGGAGTTGACTTCACTTGCTTGTTTGTCCATATTTCTCAAATGTTCTTAGCTGTTGTGCCTGATGAACAGAAGAATTGACACACAATGATGGGCATGCCTGGTTTCTCGATACTCCTTTCTCTGTGTTGTTTTCTCTCTCTCCTTTTCTTTCTCTCCTTTCTCTTTTTTTTGCTTATGCTTCAAATCCTCAGTTCAGATTTTTTACCCCCGTGCTTTTTGCACCCATTTCTCAGTAACAGAAATAGCCTGCCATTAGATTTTTTGTTGCAGGGAAATGTATGAGACAGAGGTCTGTTTTGGCCTGTCCTCAACTTTTGTTTGATGTGTTTCACTGTCAGCTGTCTGAAAAGCACTTAACTGGTTGAAAATTAACGAAAAAATTATGAGAATTAACACTTAATTTGCTCTTGAGATTCGCAGTGTTGCCTGTGTCCTCGCAGCCCCTCCGGTACAGCTGTGCTAATGACTGACAGCAGCCCTGTAGTTATTTACGCTTTCGCTGGCGTTTGCCAATTAAAAATGACCATTCCAGCCTGGCGAGGGCATGACTGATCATTGTTACAGAAATGCTTTCTGATTGTGAGGCATAGTACTGGACAATATCCATTCTCAGGTCAGGCAGTGATTGAAGGTGAATCCAGATCGATGCCCGTATCCCAAGAGACTGAACTCTGCTGATGGCAGTAGTTTGTAGGTTGAAGACTTCCCTGTCTCTCTTCTCTTGGTATAGGGATCTATCGTAGCTGGGGGGAGGGGAATGAGTGAGTCAGAATGGCTGTGTTCCAGTCTCTGCTGTAGAGATTTTAGGTTTATAGGTCCCTATCGAGGCATCATTTACTGCCCTTTTGTAATTAAACATGGCAGTGTAAATGCAAGCAGTGGCTTTCTCTAGTTTGTCTTCCGCACCCACTCACACAGCAGTAATGTGCCCAGGGATATAATTGCTTTCTCGCCTAGCGTGCACCTACCTTTATTCTTACCTATAAACAACAGGCCACTGAAGGTTTTGTGAACTAGTTAGCCTACTCCTGCTCAATCAGGATCTCACTTCTGTTCCCGAAAAGATACATCAGACAGCGTGTGAAATATCCAACTTCAGAAATCATCTTCTATTAATTTGCCTCTCACTTGCTCATGCCTCTGTAAACAATGGAAATAAACAACCCATCACGATTTCTCATGTGTTTCTCTCTCCCTTAGCTTAGCGTGTTTTTTCCGGGTCCTGCTGTAGAGTTATTTTTAAGTAGCTATGAAGGAAAACAGTTCAGCACAGTGGACAGCTCTGCTTCAGAAACAGTGCAGACAGTGTATAAGCAGGCAAGCAGGAGTGACGCAAATCTTCGATCACCTACACAACTTATTTAACTTATTGGCACATCTAAAAATTAATTTAAAAAATACACAAGAAATAAAGGACAAAGGAAAGTAATTGAAGAAACTCAGTTCCTCTGTTTTAGGGAGTCACGTTATATTTCTGGAATGTTCTGCAAAGCGAAGTTTCTTACTTACATTTTGTGGGACAAGAGGTGGTATAACTAAGGCACTTTCCATGACTTTGAAATGTGCTACATCATTGTCAAGACTGGGAGGAATTATTTGTTTGCCTGTTTTGCTGGTTTTAGCTGAAAGTTAGTGAGAATTTACATTTTATATGCTTCTATTTTTCTGCTGGATCTGTGTCTGATTAGATTCTGAGAAATGAATCCTCACAATCCAGTAGCTATGGTAGCCAATCATTATTTCATTGTCTGTCTAAATGTCCTCTGAACTCCTCTCACATTTTGCTTTTCCTTTTTCGCTTCTCTTGCTTCCACAGCCTTGCCTTGCATCCCGACAAAACTCAGGTCGCCACTGGCCAAGTTGGGAAGGACCCCTATATCTGTGTGTGGGACACATATTGCGTGCAGACAGTGTCCATTCTCAAAGACGTACATACCCATGGAGTGGCCTGCCTGGCGTTTGACTCGGACGGACAGGTGAGTGAAGTGGGGGGGTTTTAAAGACCGGGCGTAGCCAGGCCTGCACATCTGCCCATCTTTCTAGAATATACGCCACATGAAAATTATGTCATCTGCCTTTTTAATCTGTCCTTTACAGTTGATATCAGTCTATGGTAGATCAATTATGGAGGGAGGTGGGTGTAACAAATGGAGTGTTGTGAGTTTTGATTGGGTCCCATGGGAGAAAGCTTTTGGAGAATTAAAGCAACGGAGCACACCCCCACACTTCACAGAGACGTTTATTGTCCAGCCGGAGCAGGCAAGGGAGTATGTCGGAGGCCCATTTATATCTGTTAGCTCTCCCCGCCTCAAGGTGCAGCAGCAATGCCACGTTGTAATAGGGGAGAGCTGATTTATGGATCAGTGCCGCGGTTGCACTGGGTTTCAATAGGAGAAAGTGTAATTGCTTTTGAATCCTGCCTGGAGCCCTGTTTTATGCTTGCAGCCTCAATGGAGGTTTGCGGCATTTCAGCTGTACAAAGTGTGATTCCAGTGTTTGAGTGTATGTGTGTGTGTGTGGTGGGGGTTGGGGGGGGTAGCAAATCACTTGGGTAGGACTTGGGCAGGTTCAATGAGGTTTGGAGCTAACAAATGCAATGTCACCTACGAGATTGCGGCCCGTAAGGGATGCGTCTAGTGGAGCACTAAGTAATGGATTGGACGGTCACAGGCAGCTTTCTAATGCACCTGCAATGCAGAACGCTATTAGGGGAATATAGCTTTGTAGTAAAAACGCTGTCCTGTCTGTCATACAGTTAATGGAATCCCCCAAACCCAAGCATCTGGGAAAATCGTATATATGTGGTTGATTGTGAAATCATTTTAGGATTCTGGATGCATGTTAACAGAAATGTGTTTTGCTGTGACCCCGGATTAAATGATTCAGTTTCTTTATCTGTTCTTGGGTAAACTGCTTCAGCGAATGAAATTAAAACCAAGAATATGCCCAGAACAATTGAGCAGTCATGTGGATGTGTTTAAAATTGGATCAGGGATCAGCCTTGATTTCGTTGGTATTCAAAAGGGCAAGTCTGCTCCTCGGCGGGGAGGATAAGAAAAGGGTTGAAGGTATATTCGAGTCACTGTGCCAAATACCCCAAAAACACTCAGAATTACAGCTTACTCCCAGCTTTGATTTAGAAACAGCCGGCTTAAGGGGGAGCTTCATTGATCAAGAAGAAAAATGTGGAACAGATTTCCGTACTTGTAAATAATGTCTTGCTCTCTTCTGGTTATAGACCACAGATCTTTCAACGATTCACATTATCAGACAGCACATAGGTCCAATATACTGAAGTCCCATTTTGGAACAGAATGAAAAGGTCCTGGTCATGTTAGACAAACCTGACAAACTTAAATGACCCTCCTACAGCATGTGTCATATGAGAAGCTGTGGTCACATGGTATATTTTGTCCCCACATGATCGGGAAGATCGTTCTCTTTCCCAGCACTCTTGTTTAACTAGTTTGACTTTGATGCCACAGAGGCGAGAGAGATGCCAACAGAGCCCTTTTCCCCATTCACTGCTGCCACAAGACGTCCTGCTCTGGCTACATACAGCAGCATGTGGGGACACCGAGTTGGATGTCCCTGTGGAGAAAGTGCCTCGGGTACCTGGCAATGGCAGAGCTGTTTATATATGATAAGAAGTGTGGGATTGTGTCTGGACGGGCTCGCAGCACAGGCCTTGGTTTCCTGTCTTATCTTAAGCACTGCACCTTGCTGCTACTTTTCCAGCTCTTGCAGACTGGCTGAAACTTGTACATCTCTGCTCTGTGGCTCTGCCCCTCAGAGAGTCAATATTTTCTGACTCTTCATTGGTGACAACTTTGGTTTGCTGTGGAGATTTTCTGGTATTGTAATGCCGGTGTTATATATATTTAAAAGCTTCTGGTGTACACTGATTGTGTGCTGAAATTCCTGAAGCTGATTGCTCCAACTCGGTCAACTAAGTAGTATTTCTTAATTAACACAACCAACACAATAAACAAAACCTCTGTCCTTTTTAGTATTAATGTAGCTTTTTACATTATGAACTGTCCTTCACTGCAAAATGTTTTACAACCTTAAAATGTTCTAGATGCTTCATGTGATGTGTGGAAAAGCAATTAATACTGCCCTTTCAAGGTGCATCAAGTGATTGCAGGCTTAATTAAGAGCCCAATTAACCGTATCAGATAATGCTTCCTGTTAGATGTTTTCATAACTGATTTAAAGGGGCATAATGTTTTGCGGACAGGCCTGTCATATAATGTTAACATAATAAATGAGTGTTTGATATTGTCTGAACGTTTATTGAAATTCCAAAAATGACGGCCCTTCATGCTCTCAATAACCAGTATGAGGTGCCATACTGCGGCAGCACATTTTTCACAAGGGAAGATATACTGCTGACTCATCTAATGGTAATTGCATGGGGAGCAATAGCCTCTTTTATGTTCTTTGCAATTCAACTGAAAACTCAATTAGAAAATTGCCCTCTCGTATGCCAGCCCGTGCCCTGACAGTTTCCATTGCCCATGTTTTTTTCCCGGGCTGTCTTCAATCAATACTCATTGCTTCTGTCTCCCTGTGTCTGTCTTGTGGAGGAAGTTATTTAACAGAACCCATGTTATTTCTTCTCTCCCCTACCCCCCCCCACCACATCCCTCCAAGCGTTTGGCTTCAGTGGGATTGGATGCCAAAAACACAGTGTGCATTTGGGACTGGAAGAAAGGAAAAGTGCTAGCTACAGCGACTGGCCACTCAGACAGGGTAAAACATGCATTTATACTTGTGTGTTTATGTGTATATATACAGACGTGGTCAAATTTGTTGGTACCCCTCCACAAAAAACGAAGAATGCACAATTTCCTCTGAAATAACTTGAAACTGACAGAAGTAATTGGAATCCCCTATTGTTTATTACATATTTAATAGAAATCAGACTTTGCTTTTGATTTAGTTTTTTAACATAATATTGTAAATAATAAAACAATTGAAAATGGCATGGACAAAAATGATGGGACCTTCAACCTAATATTTTGTTCTACAACCTTTAGAGGCAATCACTGCAATCAAGCATTTTCTGTAGCTCTCTGACTTCTGCACCTGTAAACAGGTAGTTTGACCCACTCTTCCTGAGCAAACTGCTCTAGGTGTCTCGGGTTTGATGGGTGCCTTCTCCAGACTGCAAGTTTCAGCTCTTTCCATAGATGTTCGATAGGATTCAGATCAGGACTCATAGAAGGCCACTTCAGAACAGTCCAATGTTTTGTTCTTATCCACTCTTGGGTGCTTTTAGCTGTGTGTTCTGGGTCATTCCTGTTGGAGGACCCATGACCTGTGACTTAAACAGAGTTTTCTGACACTGGGCAGTATGTTTCATTCCAGAATGCCTTGATAGTCTTGCACAGATTCAAGGCACCCTGTCATCTGTCCAAAGGACATTCTCCCAGAAGGATTGTGGCTTGTCAAATTCCAGTCATGCTTTTTTATGTTTTTCTTTCAAAAGTGGAGTCCTCCTGGGTCTTCTTCCATGGAGGCCACTTTCGCTCAAAAAGCGATGGATGGTGAGATCAGAAACTGACGTACCTTCACTTTGGAGTTCAGTTTGTATCTCTTTGGCAGTTATCTTTGGTTCTTTTTCTGTCATTTGCACTATTCTTCTGTTCAATCTGGGGTTGATTTTCCTCTTGCGGCCACGCCCAGGGAGGTTGGCTACAGCTCCATGGACCTTGAACTTCTTAATGATATTTGAAACTGTTGTCAAAGGAACGTGAAGCTTCTTGGAGATGGTCTTGTAGCCTTTACCATGCTTGTCTATTATTTTCTTTCGGATCTCCGCAGACAACACTCTCCTTTGCTTTCTCTGGTCCATGTTCAGTGTGGTGCACACAATGATACCAAATGGCACAGTGACTACTTTCCTCCATTTAAATAGGCTGAATGACTGATTGCAAGATTGGAGACGTGATACTAATTAAAGAAACTAATTAGTTTGGAGTATCACTATAATCCAATTATTTATTATCTTTTCTAAGGGGTACCAACAAATGTGTCCAGGCCATTTTAGAATATCCTTGTAGAATGAGCAATAATTCATCTCTTTTCACAGCTTTGCTTTATTCTATGACATACCAAAGGCATGCAAGTATACATGATGCAATAGCTTTTAACATCACTTTACAGGAGGAATGAAGCATTATTTCAATGAGCTATAAGGGTATCAACAAATATGACCACGTCTCTGTGTGTGTGTGTATGTGTGTGTGTGTATATATATATATATATATATATATACACTCACCTAAAGGATTATTAGGAACACCTGTTCAATTTCTCATTAATGCAATTATCTAACCAACCAATCACATGGCAGTTGCTTCAATGCATTTAGGGGTGTGGTCCTGGTCAAGACAATCTCCTGAACTCCAAACTGAATGTCTGAATGGGAAAGAAAGGTGATTTAAGCAATTTTGAGCGTGGCATGGTTGTTGGTGACATTCAGATGGTAGAGTCAGAATTTGGCGTAAACAGAAAGAGAACATGGATCCATTATGCATTGTTACCACTGTGCAGGCTGGTGGTGGTGGTGTAATGGTGTGGGGGATGTTTTCTTGGCACACTTTAGGCCCCTTAGTGCCAATTGGGCATCGTTTAAATGCCACGGCCTACCTGAGCATTGTTTCTGACCATGTCCATCCCTTTATGACCACCATGTACCCATCCTCTGATGGCTACTTCCAGCAGGATAATGCACCATGTCACAATCATTTCAAATTGGTTTCTTGAACATGACAATGAGTTCACTGTACTAAACTGGCCCCCACAGTCACCAGATCTCAACCCAATAGAGCATCTTTGGGATGTGGTGGAACGGGAGCTTCGTGCCCTGGATGTGCATCCCACAAATCTCCATCAACTGCAAGATGCTATCCTATCAATATGGGCCAACATTTCTAAAGAATGCTTTCAGCACCTTGTTGAATCAATGCCACGTAGAATTAAGGCAGTTCTGAAGGCGAAAGGGGGTCAAACACAGTATTAGTATGGTGTTCCTAATAATCCTTTAGGTGAGTGTATATATATATATATATATATATATATATATTTAAAAAATAAATATATTACACTAAACAGTATGTATAAGAAACATATCAAGTGATAAAGTGGCCAGCTGGGCAAGAGAACACACACAATAATATTCAACTTTATTTGTGTAGCACTTTCATACATAAGATGCATCTCAATGTGCTTTAGATATATAAATTATACAATAAAAATAAATACATTAAAACAACTCAAGTGGACTACTATAATAAAAACAGAATTGTCAAGAAAAAGTAAAACTTTAAAAGTATGTTTTGAGCTGTTCACAGTGGTTGCCGGTCTAATTGCAGCTGGTATTTGATTACAAATCTTCAGTGCATAATAATAAAAGGCTACTTCACTGTAATTATTGGATTTCATTTTTGGAACATTTAGTAAGTCTGCACTAGAATAAACTAGAATCCAATAATTGGAAAATGAATAAATCTGCCATATCATTAAGAGCCTTAAACACCAATAATAACATTTAAAATTGAATCCTAAAAGAAACAGAAAGCCAATGTAACGAAGCTAGTACAAGGGTAATATGTTTTCGTTAGCATTCTGCCTACTGCGTTTTGTACAAGTTGGAGTTTATTTATAGTTTTCTTGGGGAGTCCAGTGAACAGATCATTGCAATAGTCTAATTGTAAAAAAAAATAAAAACAGGAATACATTTTTTTGCATCCTTCAATGTGAGGTATGGTCTAACTCTAGCAATATTTCTAAAATGGTTTATGTTCCTCCTGGTTCCTAACAACTATCAAAATCCTCTTGATTGTACGGCATGCTTAAAAAAACAAGAACTTGCATTTGAAACCTCAAACAATTCATCAAATGTTTATTTTGGTTTCTGCCTCATTGTGTGAGGAGAGAATGAGAGCTACAGAACATTACAAATTATAGATAATAGAAATATAATTTAAAAACAAAATAGATGGCCCTTATCCTTTCTGGAGCTCATGCAGTAGTGCAGAGAGAGTACATGCAGGGAAGAAAATGCCTCAGCCTAGCTAAGTATAGTACAGTCCTGCGAGCTGGTTGAGAAGAGCCCCTCCGATCCCGACACCCCCGGTCATATCGTCTCGCACGTGCACTGCAGCATCGAGGAGGAAACGGCAAAGGAGGGGATCTGCCTCATTACCACGCACATGAGCGGGCACCTTCTCGCAGTGCTCTCTGCCTCTTTTTGGCATCTGTCTCATTCATCAAAACTGGGCCAGTGATGGCTGGGGGGTAACCTACAGCTGGCTGGCTTCCCCCGTGACCAGTTGCTATGACTCAAAGCGTGGCCGCTGCTCATTCTGCTGAGACTTGCAGTCGGGCTTTGAGGGTCAGTGGTTAAGTAATAGAGATTCGGTGGTGGATGGATGCTTTGAAAGGTCTATTTTTTTCCCCCTCCTCTAATAAATTTTGCTGAAATGCCAACTGCGACTCTTAATTGCTTGGCACTTTTCCAGATCTTCGATATTGCCTGGGATCCATTTCAACAGAACCGGCTGGTGAGCTGTGGGGTCAAACACATCAAGGTGAGGCTAGCGTTTTTAAGGTAGGCAACCACCAGCCCCTGGGAGTGGTATGCATTGTACCTGTATCTTTTTTTTGCTATAAAACGTTTAAATAATTCCATAATAAATATACAGATGATTGTTTTATTCACTGAACTAAATCAGTTACTCTTGAAATGAAAACAATCTGTAAATACTTCATTATGTATTTACTAGAAGTACTAGCAGGTATGGAAAATACAGTCCCCTGTGTGAAACGATGGGTCAAAAGATGAATGATGGAATTCCTCATTTGAACTTCTGTGGTTTCTGATGTTTCTGTGGAGACCGAATGTCTCTCTTACTCCACTGCCTCTTTAAAATCAGCAATTGGGCAGGGATTAGTGCTGAATACTTTGTCCGGATATGTACCAGTCTTCTATAATTTCGGCTGGAGACTGCAAGGGTTAGAAAAATAAATGCATACAAAGGTTTAATGGGAAAAAAAACTCACCCTGTACTATATATACTTACAGTAACTATTTAAGTAACTTACTAGTATCAGTATTATGTGTGAAGTTAATGCTGTAATGCATTCTGGAGCTCACTTTTTAGTGGTTAAGCAATATAAATTATTCGAGTTCTGACGTACACCTTGTTCAAGTACTGCTATTGGTCCGTGCGTGGAGTGTGTGTGACATCACCTCTCAACCCCCGGAAACAACTATTTTCTCCTGGGATTGCCACAGGAATGCGGGGGTTAAAATAACTTGCCACCTGAAAGTGGCGTCTGAGCAAAGACAACTAAAAACCAACTAAACACCTCTTCAGACAATTTTAATGTTTCTCAATCAAGCTGAACTCCAGCCGCATAACAGAGAAAATTATACATAATCATAATTTCAGTAAAAAAAGAATAGTGCTCTGTGTTAATATCACACCAATAGGCCAAAGACTACAGAAAGAAAAGCTAGGAGGCTCTCATTGATTCAGTCTCTGCCATGCTGTACTGTGTCTGAGAGACTGACCCAGGTAGAGGTGGCAGTAACTGATACTGTCATAGCCAAGCTGAGCGATCTGGCCAGTCTGTTCTGTTGCGTTGAGTTGAAATGTGTCATAGCGTGTAACTGCTCACCAGACGGCACTCAAAACCACTCCTGATAATGAGTGAAATCCACACTGAGACCAGGAGAAAAATGCATAGCCATCACGTGCGCCATCCAGCACTCCTCGCAGGCGAGCAGCTCCTGGCAGAAGGATTGGAGCAGGACCCTGTCTCACACCCCTACATAAGAGAAGGTGTTGTCAGATATGGATTATAAAATATGTTTATAGTTTCAGGTATTAGCTGAAATGGGTGTAGGATGGCTTTTGGAAATGATTGCTTCAAAATTTAGTCCTGAGGAAATTTTTGTGTTATAATCGTAATCATGCAGATGGTCCTAAAGAATGTATTTCATTGAATGCTTTTGTTCTTCAAAGTGGAATCTTGGCTGTCTGGTTCCAAATGCTGTGTTAAACATTTATAAGTACATGCTGTGTTTCAGAAGAATTTTTCAGAAGGCTATGACTATTGGAAAATGTTTTGAAAAAGAATATTGAGCATTTTGTAGTTTCCCTGTTTATTATTTATATATATATACACCCCCGTGGATCTTGCTCTTTTGACATCTGGATGGGGAAACACTCCTTTCTGGGAAGATAGTGTGTCTAGTTTGGCTTTCCTCTATCATTAATTCATTTGTGGTCCACCATTCAAGGCCAGGTAAGGTTCAAGATCTTCCGTTACCACCGTGGTTCGGAGCGCGTGGACTCCACATTTCCACGGACAGGTTCACATTGAAGTGGAACGCAGAATTGAACATGTTGAAACCAGGATGAGGCAAATTGCTTCCGATGGTTATTTTAGAGGTACAGTTGGAAGATGTCAAATTTGATTCACTCAAAAACAAACAAGTTGTTCTGTCACCAGCCCCAAGGGGAAACCAGCCTTTTATTGTCCAGAGCGCAATAGGAGCTCTCTGCAGTGCCCTGGGAGTGCTGCTAATTTCAGCTCACTCTGGCATTGATAAGTCACTTAATTTCTCAATCTAGTTTGTCTTTGAAGTGCATTCGTTTAATTAATTTATGCAGACATGCGTGGCAGGAACTCCCGATGATTTATAAAAGCAATAGGCACGATTGACGGAGAGGCAATTATTTTGTGGCCATAGTGTTCACAGTTTGCAAACAGTGGAGAGCACCAACATATTTGAAATTCCTGGTGAACAAATGCTTACAAGAGTTTTTGTAGGCACCCTTTTCCTACTTCATGTCACGGCATCCCACCAGAACAAAGTCACAATTGTCAGTCGGACACCAACTCCAGTTGTATCTGAGTTTTTTGACAGAGATACCCAGAGTTCAGCATCTAATCACTGTAGTTCTGAATGGTGCTGCACATGTGTTAAAAGAACAAGTGTCCTCTTAAAAATCAATCTCTAGAAGGTGAGGTAACTGAACTTCAGTTAAAAGGAGAATAAAATCAGCCTTAACCATCTTCATCTTTTCTGATTTTTCTGGTAACTCAGTTCTGGGCACTGTGTGGGAATGCGTTGACGCCGAAAAGGGGCATATTTGGCAAAACCGGGGACCTGCAGACCATCCTGTGTCTGGCCAGTGCCAAAGATGACTTGACGTACTCGGGGGCGCTGAACGGGGATGTCTACGTGTGGAAGGGGCTGAATCTGGTGCGCACCGTGCAGGGAGCGCATGGGGTGAGTGTAACCAGACACCTGCTCTTCAATGCTTAATGTGCCTGCTTTGTAATTGTACCATCGCAGGTAGCCCGTTTAGTGAAGGTTCACTGCATCCTGAATGAGAATCAGTGATACATGCGCTCCTTATCTCGACGGCCCACTAAGTTCGGCAGATGCCCTGCGCTAATTGGCCATTGCCGGTTTTTAGATGGGGGGGACGTTGATTTTATTTTTCTCCTTTTTTCTCTTTGTAGTTGCTCCTTGCCTACTGACTACAAATGCATAGACTGATACTGCATGTCTTCTCTTTATTTTTCTGTTGTTCTCCTCCTGAACATTTTTAACTCCAATTAAGACAGCAGCAAACAATATTGGTTCAATTAATGGCAAAATGTGGATGTGTTCAAGCTTTTAAATTTGATTTATTTTAATTTCACTCCTGTACACTCTTGATGCATTATATCCATAAAACTTTATGCAAGTTTGTAACTCACGTCCGATTTCTTAAGTTTGGAAAAGTGTTTTTTTAACTTTATTTTGCATTTTATCCATGGCATTGTGTGTAGTTAAAAAAAATAACATATAAGAATAAAAATGAATGCAAATCCATGTGTTATACCAACTTTGCTTCAGGATTCAATATTTTAACAAAACTGTCCTTTAAGTTATTTAATTTGGAGACCAATCTGGGTCAGCTTTCAATTACCTTGACCAAATTGGTATTTTAAAGCAGTCCAATCACTGGGTTTTGTTGTTGTTGTATTATTTATTTGTGTATGTGTGTGTGTGCTGTGAATTATGAATGACTTTCAGGGGGAGGCTGAATTTTAGAATTTTAATGATTTTGTTTCAGCTGCTAGTTCACATATGATGCTCCGTGGAAGTCCAGGGTACTGTTGTGCTGCTGCTCAGTTTAAAAGTTTGTCCTGGTGAATATCATCGTTTCCTAATCCAGTTCCTTTGCTGGAGCCGTAGGACTCTTCAAAGAGAAATACATATTTTTTCACTGGTGACACATCCAATGAGCTACAGGTTTCCAAGTTAAAAAGCAAGGTTCCAACAATGGGAACAGTATTTAAGTCTAGTAGTTGATTAGGCCTTATAAATGACCCATTCTGTGGATCCAGCAGTGAAGAGGAGTGCTAAGGAAAGGGCTAACAGGTGTGTAAACCAACTGATACTCACTGCAGCTCCTGCAAACGGGTCTTTTCCTTCTACCTGACCGGTTCCATTACTAACTTGGTTTATAATGAGCACATGACCAGAACTACAGTGTTTGTGGTTTATTAGTCCCCTATGAAACCTGCAATGCCATGGACCTCTAAATTGGAGTATCTGATGTGAAAGAAGATCATGGGTGATCTTAGAATGTCTTCAGCTTTCTAATAAAGTGGCCAGAGCATGTCACGTTGACGTCAGGGGTCACGTTTCCTTCTGAGGGATGACCGCTAACATGTATGTGACTTCTGTTGTATCACTGTCTGAAGGTGGGTCCGTTTGGGGCGTGGAGTTGACTGGAAGCGTATTACATTGCATCTCTCTCCTTCATAATGTGTTGGAGGTATATCTGATCCCCTCCCCCTAGTTCTGCTCTGTTTTGTGTGTGACCCTGCAGGCTGGGATCTTCAGCATGTACGCCTGCGAGGAGGGCTTCGCTACCGGGGGCAGAGACGGCTGCATACGACTGTGGGACGTGGACTTCAAGCCCATCACCAAAATAGACCTCAGGGAGGCCGAGCAGGGTTATAAAGGTAAATGGGGATGTAGGGAGCTTCTTTAAGAGTTTGGGGGTTATATATCTCTTTGACTGTTAGAAAAAAGACATGCTCAACAACATCAGAATAATCCTGAAACAAATTCCAAGTACAAAAGCAAATGGAGCGTGTCAGAGAAACGCACAGACGCGTGATCTTTTTCTTGTTGATAATGATGGTGACTTCTGCGCGTTCTTCACATTCGCTGCATCGCCCTGCAGGGAGCCGCAAGTGTGCTTTCTGAAAGATGGATGTGACACTTTGCAAATGCCATAAGATGTTTTTCTTCACAGTAAATATAGATATTTATATCAATTGAACATGGTGGTAGATATTTTCTGAATTTAGTCCTTAACACCAAGTGTTAATTCACAGCTCTGAAAATGACACGTGTCTGTTTAAGGTCATAGGGAAAACCCACAAATTGGCATCTTTGTCGGTCCAGGAGCAGTGTGGGTGAGGCCATGATGAAAGGGTTTGAGCTTCTATTTATATTCTTTGCGCTGAAAAGTTGACATTTTAGATCTCATAATTGGTATTAGGAAAGCTAAATAATTGATCTATACAGGCCATATGTGTCTGCGTTTTCATGCACTAGGGGGTCTCTCCACAGGTGGATTTTGATATGTGATTAACTTATAAAGCCTTTTGGCTCCTGTCCTCGCAGAGCGAAATCGTTCTCATTAAGCCGGCATGAAATTAGTTTTCGGAGTGTTCATTAGTGGACATCTGTTGAATGTTAAGCAAGACTGGCCATATTGATGATGTCATCGTCATTAGTGAAGGCCAGAAGGACCCTGTGTCAGAAAATCTGGATCATATATAACGGTCTTTTTGTTATTGAATGGGATTAAATTAGATTGTACAAATGGATTC
This sequence comes from Amia ocellicauda, assembly GCF_036373705.1. Classification (NCBI taxonomy): domain Eukaryota; kingdom Metazoa; phylum Chordata; class Actinopteri; order Amiiformes; family Amiidae; genus Amia; species Amia ocellicauda. The sequence goes on along the minus strand of NC_089872.1, from coordinate 6,861,666 downwards.
CCAAGCAGCAGTATATAGATGTGTGTCTGTACTGTTCAAAGATGCTAAAGGCTGTATTGATAAAGTAGCAAACCCGAAGTTGTAAGATTGACCATCAAGGTTAGAGTGCTAATGGCTTTTGTTTATTGAGCTTTTAATTGGTTAATTCACAATACTATTTACCTAACTGAACCAATATAGACAATTCAAGCCTTTTTACAGGTCTAATGCAGGTGATGATATAAATATACCTGCTGGACAGTGGCCTTCAAGGACTAGAATATAGTAACACAACGTTGCAGATGTTTTTCTGAGATGTGACTTACAGAGTCCCTGTATGCAAGTTACTTTTACTTTTAGTGACCTCAAGAGTGTCTAAATGAATAATGGTCACAAACATAGCATGGAGTATAAATGGTTAATGAAGACAAATCACAGTATAAACAATATTGTCTCTATTACTCAATATATTATTCAGCTGCACTTTTCACGCCACTCAAAACCTGCTCTTTTAGAATAATCATATTTACATCAAATATTAAATACTTTTATGTTGGAAAATTGGAGCCAGTGAGCAGACTAGAGCTGCCATCCTGATTATTTAAAGCAATACCATTTACAGGTCACCAATTTTAACACTGTAAATACAGCATTTAAAAGCATCCATTTGTCCCACCTCCTTAATGACTGCTCATGGAAACTCCCATTGTCTTTGCTATTCCTATAAGGGTCAACTGGGTTTGCCCTGCATGTCTCAGGCATCTCTGAGAAATATAATCTGTTCTAAGAATTCACAAAGAACCTCAACCTTTAAAGCTTATACTTCTCTTAAATATTTATAAGTGACCTTTCTGTGGAATCGCATGTGGAGATAATCTGACAAATGTCTTTCGTAGCATTGTTTATGTTTAATGAAAGATTATGATTTGACTGTTTTTAACTAACATATTTGTTCTGATTTGAAACTAGTCTATTAAAGAGAGGGACCTACAGTTTCGCAATTGTTCCCCTTGCATGCTGTTGTTAGGTACATTTGCCCCAGGTGGGTTTCCATGTACTCATGATCCAATTTGTGATAAAAGCAGGACTGTATTGTTTCTTTTTCGAGTTTTTCCAACTGGTTGTTATTGCAACATGGTGCCTGTAACTGTGACTGGTGTGTTCTAGTTGGTAAAATTAAAAGCTTTTTGTTTCATTTGTATTTGTTGTGCATTTTCTTTGCTAGGAAAAGGCAATGTATTGTGGGTAGTTTTTGCATCACTGTATTCATCCAGATATCAAATGTAATATACAGTCACATAAATAATATACATATATATATTTTTTCCCAAGCATTTGTCTATCGGGGCTAAGCTTGGTTTATTCTTGCATTTGCCTGGAAAGTATTTTGACAAGGATATTTTAAGAAGAGTCTGACCATGATGGTGTTTTGTACCTTTTTTTCCTGTCCTGTCAGCTTCTCACAACCAGCTCCCTGTCTTTCTCCGTTTCTCTCGCTCTCTCTGTCTGTCTCAGGGCTGTCCATCCGCAGCGTGTGCTGGAAGGCTGACCGTATCCTGGCTGGCACGCAGGACAGTGAGATCTTCGAGGTGATGGTGCGTGACCGGGACAAGCCCCTGTTGATCATGCAGGGTCACTGCGAGGGGGAGCTGTGGGCCCTGGACGTCCATCCCAAGAAGCCCCTGGCCGTGACCGGCAGTGACGATCGCTCTGTGAGGTGGGTGTTGCCCTGCCTCCCCCAGCTCTTCTCCCTGTCACTGTCTGAGCTTCCTCCCTAGCACACATGATGCCCTTTAAGGTTTCTTGCTGGCTTATTATTTCCTTTTCTTCTTTCATGTAGAAACATTGTCATATACCGCCATTTGGCAGTTTGTCACTTTGTTGTCAGGAGTTGTCAGCTTTGTATGAATAATGGCACATTATTCATGGGTCCCCATGAAAATAAAAATGTTGATACATATCCAGTGAGTAGGAGAACAGCATCCCCTCCAACCGATAACTCCTTGAAAATTACTTATAACAGTCTGACCTTTGAATGTCACATATGGATCCCTTATGTATGTATTTGAATCATGGTAGGTTGTTTTATTGAAGCTATTTTAAAAATATTTGGGAGATCTATGTATGTCCATATTGCTTTATGAAAGAGTCTTGACTCATTTGATTTAAAATGCTGCATCTGGTATTAGTGCATTTTTAATTTAAACAGGACAGAAGATTGGTAACCAATGTGTTCAAACTCAATCCCCTTCAAAACACAGTACATTGTCACATGGCATGATCTGTAATGTGAGACGCGTGGGAAACAGAAAGAATTTAGCTGGTAACTGATCGTTTTGATTGATCAGCAACCAGCTAGTTTCGTGTTGTTATGCTTATGATGGCAGTGGGGTATTGACTTCCCAGAGGCATGAGAGCCAGTGTGTGTTTCAGTCCAGCTTACTCTGTTTGCCATCCATGGGGAATGGAGCGAGTGCATTCACACAGATAAGGCAGATGGATAGATTAGATGGATTTGACCCAACAGCAAAGCCTTCTTCATCAAAATGTCAGTTGGGGGAAGAGTTTTGAACAATAATCTGTTCTCTGAAGATTTAATAGTACTCATCAGGTGTTTATATGTTTATATATATCAAGCTCTAAAACTGAAATCTAACTGGTAGTCATGTAGTCAATTCAAGTTTTCAGTGTCTTTTGAATGTTCTGGCAAATTGCAATGAAACGACAAACTAAATTCTAAAGATTAAACAAATGCAGCAAAATGTGGAAGTCTAGTGTTAATTAATTCTAGTGTCTGTGTTCCCTGTGTGTTTCATTGTTATGAGCGTTACCCTAACAGAGATCTCTGACAGCTTTTCAGAGTCTTATTTTGCTAAGTTTGCTACACTCTTTTCTTCATCTAAGCCTACCTAAAATCCAGAGTATATAAAATGTGGGAGTGGGGGAGGGGGGCATATAAATTGCTCCTGCACCTTGGAGTTTTTGCAGTTTGCTTTCAGAAGATCAGGCCCCGGAGAAGAAACTTTTGAAACCCCCCCCTGATCGAGTGCTCCCGAGGCTGTGCTGATCTCCTCCTTTGCTCCCCTCAGGCTGTGGAGCCTGGCTGACCATGCCTTGATCGCCCGCTGCAACATGGAGGAGGCAGTGCGCAGCGTGGCCTTCAACAGCGACGGCTCGCAGCTCGCCCTGGGCATGAAGGATGGCTCTTTCACTGTGCTCAGAGTCAGGTAAGACCCCCCTTTCCCTGCAGTCTGTGTGGCTGCCATGTTGGTTTGTTGGGTGGTCTTTGTTTGAGGAGATTGAATCATTATTAGTTTGAGTTGTTATTGGTCAGTTTGGATTACTAATTGGTTAACAGCTCAGGATAGGCTGTTGTTCTGTGCTATTGATCAGTTTGGATGGTTGGTCAGTTAGGGTTTGTTGCTGGCTGGTCAGTTTGGATGGTTGGGTCATCATTGTTTCAATGACGGTTTCCTCTTTGTCTTTTTTAGTTTTTTTTTATCAAGATGAGAAATCTGGTTATAGTGACATTTCAGTTGGAACTTGTGTTAGTAAGGAAGAAAAGGACTAGTATAGTTTCTGGCTGATGAGATATCTGGGTATCCCCGATAAAGCCACCAATCACTATGTGAAAATGGACTAGTTCTATCCAACTGTCACAGGCTGCTGAACCTACAAATGGCTTGGTTATTATGAACCAGGGAAGAGCTTTAGGTTTTAAGCAGTTCCTTGTGTGATGACAAATCCATCGCACTGCCCCATCCCAAATTAAATGCATTTACTACAGTCACAAAATGACCAAGGAGAAAAAATGGATTGCAACGAACAGTCACTCCTTGTGCGTGGGCAGCTTGTTTTACATACTGATTCCTAGGTCATCTACATTACTTATTATTAAAGCATTGGTGTTCTGCTTTCAATGTGCTGGATCTGCACTTGAACCATAGTTCTGTATTTATTTGCATATTGACGAATAATTATTTCAAGTCACTAGCTGTTTGACTTTGAAATGGAGGCTGAAATATCCCACTTCTGCTGGTTTGACAGCCAAATCATTTAGCCACTTCAAAATGTGATGGGAAGGTCAGTGGTGGCTGTGAGTGTGTTTGGTGATTTTAGTTCTTGGTGGTTGTTAATAGGTGTCTCCATTAGAAGTCTGTGACAGTAAAAATGTCTGTTTTGTTTCTTGAATTAATGAGCTGCTTTGCCTGTCTAGCTGGTGGAGCACAGCTTGTATGGGAAAATCAAGTTCAAGGTTTTTTGAAAAACATGTTGGAAAAATATAATTGCTGCAAGAAATCCAATTTGTAAGGAATCCACAGGGCCACACTGAATCAATAAGATGTTTATTAGATTGTGGTCATTGGCGGATTAAGACTTCATGGTGCCCCTGAGCAACAGCCGCTCAAGTGCCCACCCCTCGCGATAAAAAATGCCACCTACTGGCAGTTTTAGTTTAATATTTAAAAGTATAATTTCATTTTGTCAATCATTTATATCAAAATTGTATATTTAAAACATTATGTTTCTTATTATTCTGACTGAATTGTTTTATTAAATTTAAGAATTTCACATAAAAGCTGACGCACATACATTTAATAAGTTTATTTAATACATTAATGCACTTAAAGCAACTTTAATAAAACTGCCAAAATCAACATGACATCTTATTGTCTTTATAGAGTAGAACACCAAAAATAATAGAACTCTCTGTTATCAAGTTTTTTTGTTTCTTTTTAAGCAACATCAGTAGATGTTAACCTGTCCACTGGTGTGTTGTTACATTGCTTGTTTAAATGTACTGAACAAAAACACTAGAAAAACCTTTACATCAGAAACATTGGCAATCCTATTACAAATACTCAAACATCTTAGAATGGCCTCTTTCTGGATTTTGACCATGCAAACTCGCATATGATGTCTTCAAAATCTAAGCCCCATACCAGCTCAGATTCAATGGCAAGCAGGGAAAGTGCAGAAAGCCGATTCTGTGCCATTGTTGTCCTAAGTTCATTTTTCACTCGTTTCAGAGTAGAAAAAGACCTCTCTCCTTCACAGTTAGTGATTGGCAAGGTTAGAAATAGTCTCAGTGCAACATAAACATTAGGAAATATTGTCTTAAGTCCATTACGATCAACAATTTGCAGCAGCTCTGCAGGTGAGGTCTTATCTTTGCTAAAATGTCTGAACTGAATGAGTTCATCAGCCAAGGCTTTATCCAGGTCTTCTGGATATGTGGAGGAGAGTTTATGAGCTCTTGTGCGCAAATCACTTTCTGTACAGTCCTTGCAGAACAGAACACCAAAAAGATCATAGACCTCGATGTATGCATCAATCCATTTGGATAGGCATGATCTCAGCCTGTCCATGATGACATAATATGCCTCGACCTTAAATCTCTCACTCCCATCAGTAAATGTAACTTCAGTGTCATCAGAGGACTCATCCGCAAATCGCTTTCTCTTTCTTAAGCACCGAACGTCATATTGATAAGACTGTGTAACACTGATAGTGCGAGCGGATTCTTCTACCTCAGCAAACTGCTCTCGAAGTGTGCCAACATAAGAATTTAATGACCGCAAAAGGTGAACAGCAGTTGCTAAGTCCATGTCGCGTTTTTGCAGATTAACACTTGTTGCCTTAAATCTGCTTAGCACCCTGTTCCACAATATAGTCATTAGCACTGTTTCCAGCTTATTCAGTTTACCAATGAGTGCAGCAGCTTCACATCTTGTGTCTGCCTTCTCATCACAATCTTTGGCAATTTTTGCAAGTGCATCTCTAATTGCATTGTAGTTGTCATGGAGAGCCTTGGTGGAGTCTGCCCTACAGCTCCATCTTGTGCCACACAGAGATTTGAGGGTCAAACTAATGTGAGTGTGACTGTCATGAAATATCTTATTCCAGCGTTGAGTGGATGTGCTGCAGAAGGTATAAAGCGATTGTAATAGGTAAAAAAAGGATGTGACCTCCTCACAGCTGTCATCTATGCTGTTCATACCAACAAGATTCAAAGAATGACCGACACAGGGCATGTAGTGAATTAAAGGGTTTTGCATTTTCAAGTGCGCTTGAAGTCCGTTATATTTACCAGACATATTGCTCGCATTATCATAGCTTTGCCCACGGCAATTTGACAAATCCAACCCCAGGTCTCGAACCATTTTTAATACACATTCTGCGAGACTTGCACCTGTGTGGCTATGCAGGGGCTCAAATCCAAGGAATCGCTCAACTACTTTCCCCTCAGTACTGACGAATCTAAAAATAAATGTCAGCTGGTCTACATGCGATAGATCTGGTGTTGAATCTACTACTACAGAAAAATATTTGGCCTGTTGGATTTCAGCTGCAATGATGTTCTTAGTTTTATTGCCCATTAATGAGATAAACTCTTCACATATTCCAGAGGACAAGTAAGAGGGCTTACCTTTACCCTTCTGTCCATGCTTCTTGATGTGTTCTTGTAAAAAAGGGTCAAACTCAGCTATCAGTTCAAGCAAACCCAGGTAATTCCCATTGTGTGGGGATCCCAGTATTTCGTCATGCCCTGGGAATGGAAGCCCCCTCTTTCCCAAAAACTTGACAACTGCTACTACACGCCTCAAGACCTCCTTCCAATAATTTTGTTCTGCCTCTATCTGCCGGCAAAGCGAAGCATCCACTGTGGATAGATGTTTCGATCTGTTTAATAAAGCAAGCATGTGGTGTCGGTGATCAGTGCTCTTTTCGTGGTCGGATATCCTCTTGGAATGTTTCCAGTCACAGAAGCCGTTCATGAATGCATGACTTTGGGATGACAAAAGTTTGCATGCATAGCAATAAATTAATCCAGTTGACGGGGAGTAAAGTAGCCATTGCCTAGGCACAATTTTGTTGTTTTGGAGACGCGAATGTAATAAATAGTTCATTAGAGAACGTGTTCTTCCCCCAATTCCACAGTCTCGTACAGATGCTGGATATTTGGCAGCCTGGTTCTGATAGGCTGCAGGCCCACGTTGTATAGCCTCTTCCCTCACCTACTCTGTAATGGGCCCCCATAAAGCCGGGTCAGCAGGAACAATATACTGATGCTCGCCTTCATACTCCACCTGAGTGGAGCTCAAGTCTAGCCATTGGTTTACTGGCACTGTCTCCGCTGGTTGCTGAGGCTCATCAGGTGCACTGCTGCTTCTCTGCTCAGAGGTGTCATCATCACTGTTGCTACTGGATTGTTTAGCAGAGCTAATATTTGTGCCATCGTTAGTGCTGCTAGCGATTTTGATTTCAGTGCAACCCCCCAGCTGCTCGTGCTCGGCCTCGGTGTTAGAACGAGTAAAGAAACTACATATTTGAGGATTTTTTTATAAATTTGCTAACTGTATCCTTTCTTTATTTTTAATTTTTTTCATTTGTCACTGCCACTTAGTTGCTGCCGCTTATCCATTACCTCACTGCATATTTTGGCGCCCTGTCCAAGATTCAAATTTTCGCGCAATCGCGCTGTAACATGTCACGCACAGCACGCTCACTCGGCGCAGATGCGTGATTCAAGTCTTAAAAAAATAATGCTTACATAAATTTACAGAATTTGAATTTGTATTGGTGATTAAGTTGGTGCCCCCCTGAAGTCTTGGTGCCCCTGGGCACTTGCCCAATTGCCCATATGGTTAATCCACCTATGATTGTGGTAATAAAATCTAGAGAAAAAGGTGACCGAGATACAGAGGATCCCTGGACTCAGCGAAGGTTCTGAGCCCCTAGAAAAATGCGTTTATTTATAGTTTGAGACCTCTAAATATATGGGAATAATTGAAAAAAATCTATGAATATGAATTAAATGCTGATTGATATACAGCTAACAGATAATATTGGCTACTGAATAATCAAAAATATAAATAATAGGCTACCTTTTGGTACAATTCCACCTCACCACTTCAACTCATCCTCTGAAAGTGTCAAGGCAAGGATAATCAAATATTTCGAACTGAGTGTCAGTCTGCTACAAACCTCTCAAGACACAGAAAGAAAGGCAGATACACACAGGCCCTATATGAGCCAAACTTAATAATGTGGATCAGTTCAATAAAGTTTGCTGATAGATACTAGAAATTCTCATACTGCATTTAAACAACTGCTTAAGTAACTTGATTGTGATTTATTTATTTTTTATTATTTTTTCGTGATGAATCTCCATTGAAATCACCCATTTGTCAACTCAGCCTGACTCCAATACTACTTCAAGACAGATGAAAAAAAGCATTCATCAAAGGCATGCATGCGCCCAATTGTTTTATTTTTTATTTGCACTACTTGCCCAGAGTTCCCACAGCTCAGCTTTTACAAAATTGTACTAGTAAATAACGTATTACTTGTATTATAGCTATGTTTCATAGTGTGTTGCTGTGGCTGTGTATTTAATGCCTGTGCTTTTAGGCACATCCCCCCAATTCAAAAGGTTAATGATCAGCTAAGTGGTGGTGACTTAATTAGAACGCATATTGCCCTTATCAAATGAACAGTCTAATGACCGAGCCGGATTGCCCATGCACCGGTAAAATAAATATCTCAGAAGAGCAAAGAAAGATTGGCAGTTATTAGAAGTGTGTTTGCTTTCCATACCTAGAGCAAAAGCAAAAACACTTGAGATATTCCCTTCTTCATCTTAACGGCACCAGTTTAAAAGACCTATTCAACTCAGTGGAGCTCTGAAAAATTACCCCGGTGCCAAAAAGGGTTTAGCACAGGAGGGATGACAGTAGCCTGAAGGGACAAAGACAGTGAGTTTGATAGCATAGCTCAGACTGTATTAAAATCTCATTAATCTAATGATCATGAGTTTTTCCTTTCCAAAAGATGCATTCTGTAGAAATTATATACGAACTTTTAGTTTTCTGCATTATAGACTGGAATGCATGAATTAGACAACTGTTTATGTCAAGTTTTGCTAGTTCAGCGTCATGTTTTTATTTAAATTCACAGATTCAGTACAGTTACACACTTCTGTCTCCTTACAGGGATGCTGAGCTGGGGAATAATACATTAATCCACTGTGGCAACGGGTCCCTCAATTAGAACAATTACCATTTGCATTGTAAGAGACAGGATCTTGGCAACACACAGGCCTACACCATTGATTTATTTTGCTCAGTCCCAGAGCATCGGATAATGAAGACTGCGTTCTGCTGTAAATGTCTTATTTACATTGAAAACATAATTATTTACTGTGGAAAAGGAAAACACAAAAAGCCAAAAAGAAAAAACGTATTTCCTTTCTGAAGACAAAACGCAAACAAAGACAAAATTTGCAAATGTGTGTGGAGAGGGGCTGCCTGTGAATGTAAATTTCCCCTCATTATAAGAGTATTTAGTCCTGTTTTTAAAAGCCTGGCAATCGTCTGTTTTCTTTTGCTTCCCTTCATCTCAGCCGTTAGAACCTTGTGCTTTGAAACCTGTTCCTGCGTGAGCAACCAGGATGAAGGACGTCTGCAGCTGTTTGATTCTTGTCAGCTTCCTGCTAATTACCTCTCGTTTCTCTGAAAACAGCTTGCCATGGGGATAGGTTTAATTGAAGTGACTCGCAAAAAACGTCTCCCACCAAAAAAGGTTCGGGATGACTTTGCAGAATGGTTTACTTTGGTTTTTCCCACTCTAGAAATTAGTCCACCTAATTTTCAACAGCTAGGTTTAAGAAGTACTAGATTTGTATTGGGTGCCAGCAATGTTTAATTTGTAAATTACGAGGTGCCGGAGCTAAAAGTGAATGTGATAGCGCCGATAAATATCTACAGGCAATGTTTAAAAAAAAACCTTAAAACTATTATATTTCTTGTTTTTTTGTTTGGGCTGTATTCTTTAGGATGGAAATGGTGTTTCCTGTCCACTTTCTTTTCAAAATAGAAAGAAATAGAAATCACCAAATACCAATGACTGAAAAGTGACAAAGAATTGTATATTAAATTAGTATTCACCCCTCTGGACTTTGTCCACAGTTTATTGTGTTATAACTTGAAATATTGATGCATTTAAATTTGATTTTTATTCCTTTGATTTGTGCAACCTACTAAACACTTTGAAGTGTTTAACCTTTAACCAAATTGCATGCATTGGAGTTTCTCTCTCCTCACCTGGATGTACAAACTCGTTTATTTTAAAAGAGGAGAATCGGACAGGTCAAAACCGGAACGTTTTATTATAGGAATCTAAATGAGTGGCATCCATTATAAACATGCTTTACTAAATGTCGAGACAGGGGCCAGTGTGCGGGGGTGTTTTTTATTTATGGATGAAAGAAAGGAAAAATATGTCTGTCAGTTTTACAGATGCTTATTGCTGACAACAAAAAAACAACAAGATGATAGAGCCTTGATTTCGTCAGTCAGTACTCCCCTGAGACAAATACAAACTACTAATGGTGACATCGACATCAAGCTGAGATTTGCAGGCAGAGACTTCACCTTTGTGGTGGCGAAGATTGTGACTATAATGTAATCATTGTACTTCATTTGTATTCAAATAACTTCAGGAACATCATTTATTATTTTTTCCCTTTAGTGCTTAACTGGGTGTATGATGTCATGTTCATTCCCATTAAAATAAATCAAAGTCAGCAAAGTAATTCAGAATTTTTCCCAGTTCTTACCCCTTCTTCATTGCCGGGGGGCAGAAATTTACCAGGAGTCAGGAATTTAGTGGGTAAATGCATTTTCAACCTTTGTTTTCAAAGGACAAGCTACATTATATAATAAAATCCTCACTTACAGTAAATTAATTCATGACTGAAAGCAGTTAACTGTGTGGGAATGGGGAGTTAATATTGTGCATCACCAGTGGAATCAGGAGAGATGTGATTCCACCGCCCTGTGCTAGCACCTTGTCCATTTATTTCTCATTGGAGTGTCTTTTGTATGGATTTTTCTTTCAGAAAAATAATAAAGAGAGATATATGTGGCAGCAATATGCTTCTGTTAACCATCTGGGGATAAGAATACTGAAATATTTGCTGTATTAAAAAGATTAATAAGAAGAAAATGGGCAGAAATATCCTAAGCACTATGTGTCAGAATTCAAACAATATAAATGAATGTGAAATGATCATTGAATTAAGAGTGAATGGTGCATGTAGTTTCCCAAATAGACTGTTTACTGGAAGACTGTGAGTCTCACAATCATTTTGGCCTTCCTGGATTCATAGTGAAAAGCTTGCATGAGAATGGGTGCCCGTCATCGTACTGTAGTTAATGCAAGACTCTGCATGACTTTAATATGAAACGCCAAAAAAAAAAAAAAAAAAAACTTAGCTGAATAGATTCTAATTCATGAATAGGTACAAGGAATGTATTAATCTATCTTTCATATTCAAATGGATTATATTTTTAAATATAGAAGATATTTACACATTGTTTTACTTATTGAACTTGATTTCTTAATGATTAATGATTTGGAATATTGTATTGGGTTACATTACAGGATAATTCATAAACTAGGTAATTTGTATTCTGTAACAGAAAACGAGAATGCTTTTATATGTATTTGTAGCAATTTATTTATTTTTTGGGGCTGAATGCACAGTGCGACACCGTATTTCCTGTGTGTATCTATCCCTAGCTCTGACAATGGCCATGTCTTAATGCGAGTGCACGTAACCCTGAAGCTGGGCTTAAAGAGCTCAAGATAAGAGCCGTGTGCTTTGTGCCCAGACACAAGACGCAGGCCGAGATGGATTTTACCCAATCCTGCCAGATGACAGCTGGATATATCATTACATTATCTGCTCTGAAATGACTATAGATAAGGGATTTGTGGTTTTGCTGTGCAGCAACACAATGCTCTGCTCCTGCAGAAGAAAACTTTAACAAATAATCTCACAAGCTGAGGTCTTACTATTGAACAGGGATGAGTGACTGCAGGCCTCAACAGCCATAGGGTTGTCTGCTTTCCTTTCCCTCCAAGATCTAAACTACTTTGTTGCACTAATTATGGGCGACAAATCACCTGCCAATTCCAGGTATTTATCAGTTGCCTATTTAAAGGTATACCTAAAACCTACAAGAATCGTAAGCAGAGCAACCTGGTCACTTTATTAAAACTGTGCTGCTGTTTTGCCTCTAGCATTGTAGGGAACTAAAGGGAAACATTCCATAGATTATACCATTTAGATTCCTGATAAACATACCTTCACTACATTTTGTGCCGGGACTAGGACTGAAGAGCACGTTGATGTCAAGTTGCACCAAGATTTTCTCCCGTTCCATCAACCTTGACACTATGTGGCAAGGACCCCGCCAAGACCTTGAAGGGATATCAATGCCCTGATGCCGAGAGGAGAGCCGGCCATGAGATGACAGGCTGTTAGAGAGGCGGCCGAGGGAGACACCCAAAGTCAGTCACAGTCCGGAAACCAGCGGCCACATTGCAATCGTGTATCCTGATGAACCTTTGTTGGTACAGGGTGTCAATGTGTACAGTACCCTAGCAATTTAATTAAGTGATTAAAATAAAAACATCCAAAGGAAAATCTATTCCTTATGGATTTTTCAAAAGCATGGATTCGTACCATATTCATTCACGTTGGTTTCCTCGCTCAACGTCAACTAATCATCCACAGATTAAATGTTACACCACGAAATCAATTATTTCTAACCCGATGGTAACCGTTCCCCTAATATTGGTTCAACACGTTCATTTCTGCTCCTCTCCTTATAGATAAGTGAAGGCAGCCCCTTATTCCCCAGCATGAGACTTTAAGCAATATAAATGTTACACTTGTGTTCGTAAGGCAGCAAGACAAGCAAGAACGAATCCAATGCTTTGTGGTAACATTTAATTGTATCTGTGTTCTTCCTGATCATCAGCAAATCCACTCTCCTTCTGTGTTTCACTGAAATGCCCTGTCTAGGGACATCTCTGCAGCTGTTACAATGTGTGGGTGTGGGTGACTAAGAATGCACTCATTACATGTGCGGTTGGTGTTAATTTCATTTCTTGCCCCTGCTATGTTGCGCATCACCTCTGCTGTTCGTTTGGAAATACCTTTGGCGCGGTCCCTGGAGCCCTGAGAATTGAGATTACTCATCAGCGGGAGGAAAGATGCATCTGACCCCCCTGGGGTTGGATGGTGAGAGGTAGATTTGTCTGTGATGGATGCAAAATGGGCTTAAAAGGCCGGATTTTCCCGAACCTGTCACAGCTCTGTACAGGGTGCGGTAAATGCGATGTAATGGATTTCTGAGGATGAAGGACTGAAAATGAAGAGACATCAAATGACGATTAGGTTTTGAGAGGATTCAATATTGCCTGTCCTTTTGCTGTAAAAAGTCATTTTCTGGATTTCGGGCCATAATTTTTCACATTTTATGAGGTTAGCAGTGATTTATACCAGGAAAGGGTGAGTAAAGGTCAACGCTAACCCGGCTGCCTTCTGAAAGCTAAACCTAAAGAACTGAGAAGTGCAAGTCAAGATGGATAAAGTTTGTTTTTCATTTGTAATATACTGAATTTGTGTGGGTCATTTATCATTTAGAAAAAGGAGCATTAGGGATTTGTACAGTGCCTGAGAGAACACCGGTGAATATTAACATTCAATGCAGAGGCTTTCCTAGTACTATTCTAACGTTATTAAACAAACGGAACATAACTAATAAGGCAAATTTAAATTTAAATATCTACAAATCAAGAAATTATGAAGGTCATTAAAGCGGGCTTGACGTCTAAAATCCTTTCAAATTTTGCAGATTAAGCAGTCTTGGTTGGCAAGCTAGGCACTGGACCACGGGTAAGACCAACTCGAAATGCATGTGCCCCCCAGTTCAGAAACCAGATCTACCCCCAGATCACATGTAGCTGTCAGGAAGAGGTGTGCAGTCCTGCCCTTTCTTATTTTTTGTGTACCTTATTTAAATCTTTCCTTCCAGGTGAAGTAATATCATATATTAAATATATAATTTGACAATGTTATCAATAAACACTTGCTATCCACCATGAGCAGCATCCCTAGAAGCCAGTGGACACAATAACAGAACAGACTAATCTAGTAAAGAATGTAACAGACTGGCACGAGTGAGATTATTGCAAAAAATAAAAATAAATCTTCTATTCTATCTGATTTGTTGCGCAAGTATACAATGGCCCGAGGAAGTCAGAAACTGAAAATGGATGCGTCACCCCACCATCCTTCACTTGGTTCAGGTTAGTTTTTTTAATTATACATGGGAATGAAGGAGCTCTCTTTATCTGCTGCCACTGAAGTGTGAGATAAACGAGGCAGACAGGATTCTCTCTGTGGAGGACAATCAAGGAGCCAGTGCTCGGTTCAGCCTGGGAGTTTGTTAATAAGAGAGTGGATTTAATTTTCTCTTTGTGATAGAATGAAAGGCAGCTTTTCGGTGTGGAACCATATAGAGACTTATTCCCAATGCTGTTGAGCCCAGGTTGACTTAGTTGTGCCCCATTGTCATTGTGAGATTGTGAATTGACATTAGGTGGGCTGCATAACATTGATCCATTGTTATTGGACACCGGTGTAATTAGTGGCTCTCCACCAATCAGAATCGACGGTGGCTGGGTTAGAATGGGTCGAGTTACAAGGTTCTTTCACAACCAAATGAAAGACTATTGTCATCTGTGCCCTGATAAAGCCCTACTGATCACTCACTGTCCTTGTATTCACCTCAGGTCTGTTTCAGAATGGTTTCTCTATTATTCAGGTTTTTGTAAGATCTGTCCTTCAACTGAAAATGTTAGTTCATTTAAAATATATCTGAGTGGTGCTTTATGGCTCAAGGCAATCTAAGGCAATCTGTCTGTGAAAGTGTGAGGTCGTGCTGCTGCAGAGTTCAGCTGCAAGTGGGCCGGCAGGGCAGGCATCTCCTATGCGCTGATTAAGTTTTTTGTCCATGACTTCTTTTATGGTTGACACTGCAGGAGAAATGGAAAACAGGAAACGCGGCAAGGTTTTCATGGCCTGTGTCTGTCTCCCTGTGTTTGTTTCCCAGGGACATGACGGAGGTGGTGCACATCAAAGACCGAAAGGAAGTGATCCACGAGATGAAGTTCTCCCCGGACGGCTCCTATCTGGCCGTGGGCTCCAATGACGGCCTGGTGGACATCTACGCGGTGGCCCAGCGCTACAAGAAAGTGGGGGAGTGCAACAAGTCCTCCAGCTTCATCACCCACCTGGACTGGTCCGTGGACAGCAAGTACCTGCAGACCAATGATGGCGCCGGGGAGCGGCTGTTTTACAAGATGCCCTGTGAGTGACACCGCTGTGCCTGCCATTGCCTCCAGCACGCAGCGCCACTGATGACATTTAGACGCTGTTCTGTTCTTTTTATACATATGCCCCAAGCTATACGTCTAAAAATAAAACCAAACAGGGAATTCTCACAACATCTGTGCATGAATAAATGTAAATTATGGTTTAATGACGCCAGTTCCGATGGCATATTCCCCACTCTGAAATGTTTCTGGAACCGAATCAAATGACAATGCCTGTCAGTAATGCCTCCTCAATCTGAGGCTTTGCTCACCCTGATTTGTAGCTGCTAGATATTTTAAAATGACGTTGGTCAATATTGGTAACCCTTACAACACCGGTAAACGACTGCACTAAAATCATCAATTTATATATACGGATTAATTTCTGTATTGTGCAGAATGGCTATAAGATGTTATCTGACCTTAAACCGTGTCTGTCAGCTGCAGTATCCCAGGTTTGATTAGTAATGGAACAGGTGGTTGGAAACATGAGCAGGACTTTTTTAATTTTTGTGTTCCAAGATGTCCACATCTTCTCTCCAAGTTATTTTAAATCACATTTGACGTGATATTATTGATCCTGCTCACTCACAGAAGAAGAGCAGTCTATGGTAACCTTGGTCCACATTGGCGCCCTTGACGTTTGCATGGCCCACTCGCACCCCGTGGCAGTCGATAATTGATTAATTTGTAGAAAATGATTGACAGTTTGAAATAGTGGAGTGAAATCACTGCTAGAATAAAAAACCTAATAAAATAAGAAAGACCAGACGGGCCGGTCTGAGTATTTCACAATCTGCTCAGTTACTGGGATTTTCACGCACAACCATTTCTAGGGTTTACAAAGAATGGTGTGAAAAGGGAAAAACATCCAGTATGCGGCAGTCCTGTGGGCGAAAATGCCTTGTTGATGCTAGAGGTCAGAGGAGAATGGGCCGACTGATTCAAGCTGATAGAAGAGCAACTTTGACTGAAATAAGCACTCGTTACAACCGAGGTATGCAGCAAAGCATTTGTGAAGCCACAACACGTACAACCTTGAGGCGGATGGGCTACAACAGCAGAAGACCCCACCGGGTACCACTCATCTCCACTACAAATAGGAAAAAGAGGCTACAATTTGCACAAGCTCACCAAAATTGGACAGTTGGACATGCCTTGTTGCCACTGTGCAGGCTGGTGGTGGTGGTGTAATGGTGTGGGGGATGTTTTCTTGGCACACTTTAGGCCCCTTAGTGCCAACTGGGCATCGTTTAAATGCCACAGCCTACCTGAGCATTGTTTCTGACCATGTCCATCCCTTTATGACCACCATGTACCCATCCTCTGATGGCTACTTCCAGCAGGACAATGCACCATGTCACAAAGGTCGAATCATTTCAAATTGGTTTCTTGAACATGACAATGAGTTCACTGTACTAAACTGGCCCCCACAGTCATCAGATCTCAACCCAATAGAGCATCTTTGGGATGTGTTGGAATGGGAGCTTCGTGCCCTGGATGTGCATCCCACAAATCTCCATCAACTGCAAGATGCTATCCTATCAATATGGGCCAACATTTCTAAAGAATGCTTTCAGCACCTTGTTGAATCAATGCCACGTAGAATTAAGGCAGTTCTGAAGGCGAAAGGGGGTCAAACACAGTATTAGTATGGTGTTCCTAATAATCCTTTAGGTGAGTGTATATATATATATATATATATATATATAAATATATGTGTGTAGTATATATGTTTCTTATAAAATGTTGAGAATATTTATTGGCTAACTAATATATATATATATATAAATATATACATATATATATACATACATATATATACATACATATATATATATATACATACATATATATATACATATATATATATACATACATATATATATATATACATATACATATATATATATATATATATATATATACATATACATATATATATATATATATATATATATATATATATATAAAACTAATATAAATAAGTTAGCCAATAATTATTCTCAACATTTTCTTTATTTATTTTGAAACAAATTATCCTCCATATAGGACATATTGATATTCCAGAGAATAGTGGCTTTTATACCCTGCATTTTGGAAGGATGCATGTTTTGTCAAAGAAGCTAAAGGGTCGTATTGATCCAAGGTTCAGCAACTGGTGATTTACAATTTGAGTTGAAAATAATTGGATAATAATAAGTGTCCAATTTAAAACAAAATCTTGTCCCATGGAACATGTGATGTTAACTTGAGGTTTCCCTAAGTTCAAAAAGAAGCTGACTCAATCTGAATCCATTACGTTTACTTCCAGTTATGGAGAAAGCTTTGTTTTATTTTTGATTTGCTTACCTAGGTTTCCTGATGTGAACAGCACACCTGTCAGAGGGTTTTGTGACTTGACTGCTTTTATATTAGCGTGACTGCCTTACGTTCCTAGTCATAATTCTCTCTGTTTTCCTCCTCCTGTCAGAGGCTCTGGTAGCTGTCAGCAGAGCTGTCTGGCCCATCACTCTGGGCATTAAAATGAGTTAATGATGCGGAAAACCATTTCACTTATTTTCTTTTTAATCTATTTATCTGATCAAAGTAGCTGTCAGTGAAGCGGTGCTGGGGCAAGGGCAGATTTTCGGTGTTTGCAGAGGGACTGTGGAGGTCTTTGCTGCTATTATCACTGTTCCATTTAGTTCCCTGTAAATTTCAAGCTACATTACTACTCAAAATGAGGGGCCATTAAAACTACATTTAAAAGAGAACCATTTTCTGCAGTTTTGGTGACCTGTTCACATCTTTCTGAACTTTTAAGATTAATTATTCTGCACATGAAAGAACAGTAAGTGGAAAAGGGCCCAATCCTGTTTTTCCTATTTCACTATCTTACTGTACAGCACATATAACCTGAGGTCTTGCAGTTAACGAGCAGAAAACACTGTCCAAACAAGCTTGTCTTATCCTACCTACAATAGACAACCATTTGCTCAGTATTTGCTGCAAAATAAATGCAAAATAATATATAAAAATAAACAGTATTATAACTGTCAACAAATATCAGTTAGGGGATCCCAACAAATGCTGAAGGTTTTCTTTTTGAACAAAGGAGCCAAGATCATGAGAAACGGTTCTCATCTCAAGGTTTCTAAAAGTGTTCCCCTCTTTACAGGAATCAGTGACTCTTTTTAAGTTTGTATACCTTGGAGAATAACTGAGTCTGAGAAATAGGCCCTGGTTTCTTTTTTTTAATGGAAAAAGACTTCCAGACACTTTGTGACAGCGACGTGCGTTTGAAAACGTTTCGATTGCCTGGAGGATACCTGCTGTTCACACTTTAGTAAGCAGCCATCATCCTAGTGTTTCCAGAAACAGCAGGATGCAGCGCAGTGGAGTCGATGTTGTTTTAATCTGTCTTATTGATTATCTTGTCTGTGTGTTTGCTTGCTTGTTTGTTTGGTGCAGCTGGGAAACATTTGACGATGAAAGAGGAAACCAAAGGAATCCACTGGGCGACTTGGACGTGCGTGATCGGTCCTGAGGTCAGCGGGATCTGGCCGAAGTACACGGACATCAACGACATCAACTCTGTGGATGCCAACTATAACAGCGCGGTCTTGGTCAGTGGGGATGATTTCGGCCTCGTCAAGCTGTTTCGCTTTCCTTCCCTGAAGAAGGGTGAGATCTTTGGACCGTATTCATGAAATATTTACCACCAAGCTTACTATCCGCCTGCTGTTTCCTAATAAGTTGAAAGCACAGTGAAGTTAAGTGTCACATCAATCTTTCGGGATGCTTTAGGCCTTGTTTTGATTTTGTAACATTGGGATTTCTGGTAACGCTTTAGCTTTTGGTACACAAATTGCATTTATAAATTCTTTATGACATGGAATATATTAAGAGAGTATAAATAATCTTTTTAACCTGGACTCATCTAATGTTGGAGTGTATAGTATTAACATGGGGTCCAAGGTTCTCATATGTAAACCGGCTTTAAGTTGATAGTGAACTGTTATTAGTTTGGTTGATCTATTTTAATTAACTAGTAGAAAATGCCCTATAGGTTGATGTGATGTGAGCTTTGATAGTGCAACACCTGAGGACTTTAAGATGTTTCTGCTGGAAGTGGTTTTCTACCCATTTACCTTTTCTTCACTACGAAGTATAGATATTATGGCAAGCCAGATTCTCATCGAGAGATCTCAAAATACAATTTAAGATATCTTAAATTGAATTTAAATTATGTCAATCTAACTTCAATTCAAGATAATTAAAATTGAAATAGAACAGGATGTTAATTCGAGATATCTCGAATTGACTTCCTGTAAAACTGTTGTATGTTTTGCATGGACTTCCTGTATATTTCAAGATATCTCAAATTGATTTCCTGTTCGAATTAAATTTGAGAGATCTCGTTTAAAGCTCCATTTCGATTTTATCACAAATTGGAGCTTTAAATTAGATATCTCTAATGCATTTCATGATATCTCAAATTAAATTCTAGATATCTCAAATTAACCCCAATCTCTAGATGTCTTCAATTGTATTTGAGATATCTCGAATTAATGTCCTGTTCTATTTGGACAGGAATTCAATTTGAGATCTCTAATTGAATTTGAGATATCTTGAAATGGAATTAGTACAAGATATCTGCAATTGAATTTAAGATATCTTAAATTGTATTTTGAGATTTCTCTAAATGACAGTTTGGTTTGCCATATAGATATGTCATTATTTTTCTACTTTCTACTAAATTTACCTGTAAACAATTCACTTTAAGTGAGACAAAGTGGCTCAACCAGTAAAAGCCTCTATAGAAGTGTGACTTAATCCTATAGTTCAGAGTGCTGGTTCTGATATGTCCTATCTTAAGTGGATGTGATTGCAAATACATAAAAGCTGTCCTCAGTTCTGCGTGCCCATACTAATTATTGTTTGTGGTGACTAACTTTAACTCAGCCAAAGTTGGACAGCCCTAATTTAACAGGACCTAAGTCAGTAGATGCAAGAGCAGGACATCAGGGACAAAGGCTCATTGTAGCACCACATTTTCTCTTTCTTGCTCTCTGCTCTCCATTGATCCTGCAGACTGTAGACAGCTGATCAACACAACTGTGCCGAACTTTCACTTTGCATCTTAAAGACTTAAGTATGAATGCGTCTCCCTTATGTAACAGGGCTTAAGCAGTTGTCTGACACATACGGCGCGGGTGTAATTAAAAGGAGAACATCATGGTGGGGACTAAATGAATTTTCCACTCGAGCTTATTATGAGGATCATCCCTGTGCAGGACCTGTAATTTCATAGGGTTTCCTAAATTAGAAGAGAAATTATATTTGTAAGTTTTTAGTTTTGTTGTTTGTTGCTTTAGTCCTAATAGCACTAATTAGTTTTCATATTAATTAGCTTCAGTGTTAAGCACACAGTATGGATGACATTTAATAAAGGCCACTCTAAATGCTCATCCTGATAAAATAAAGATGAAATCCCAGTATACCAATGTGGGGGGTCTGTTTACAACTGACAGAGAGAAAACTTAGATAAAAGGGTTACGTTTTCTATGTTTACTTTTAGAATTGTATTAAAATTTGTGAAGAGCTGTTAAGGAAGCAGAAAAGGAGAGAAAGGACTCTCTTGACACACACAGTAATCATCCACAGCATGAGTTACATAGATATGGCTTCAGCTGCATTAGCCTGTTCCCCGTTTCACAGATAGTGAAAGTGATTACAGCCTTTCCTAGTTCTTCAAGCAATGAAAATGTGACTCCTTCCTTTTAGCTATGCTCTCAACATCAGGGACCTTCTACAGAAACCACAGGCTTCTATTAGAGGAATAAAATAAACCAACAAACAAAAAATACTGTTTCAATCACAATTACAAAAAGGCATGGAATGAGTTTATGAAGTAATTTGATAAACTTTTTTCTAATTCCGGTTCTCCTTCTCATTGTCCTTGTCCCTCCTCCTCTTCTCCTCCTCATCCAGTGAAATTAATTCTCCTGTTAGGTGGGCTTGGCTTCTTTTAACAGAACTTCGTACTTCCGTTTACAGGGGCGAAATTCAAAAAGTATGTGGGTCACTCGGCCCATGTGACCAACGTGCACTGGTCCCCAGATCTGCAGTGGGTGCTGAGCACGGGGGGCGCGGACCACTCGGTGTTCCAGTGGCGGTTTCTACCCGAGGGCATCATGAACGGATGTCTGGAACCTCCTCTGCAGGGTAAAGGTGCCAATTTCCATCACCCTTTCCTTCCTTCCTGGCTCCATTTCCGATTGTTCTTCCATGTGCCTGTGTCAAGCCACTCCTCTGAGATGCTAGGGTAGTGATGGGCAATCCTGAGCAGATGAAACTGCTACCCTGTTGTTGAATTCAAGTTATTTTCCCCTGCTTTCTAAACTGATCAGTTGGTAAAAGCCTTGGAACCTCTGGACACAGGTTGAGGATTTATTTTTAATCTCTCTGAGCTTGAATCATAGTGTCATAGTTGTCTGTCATTGGCAAATGTTTGGGCCAAACCCTATCATGGATGCGATGGCCTCCAAGTTGTCTAAGGCTTCCTCAGTTCACCTCCAAATTTCTGTGAACCCATAATGCCCCAAGGGTGAGCTGTAGGAGTCTACCCAACAATGTTACAATTAAATGGAAAGGAAAGTACTATAGCAGCTCGGGGAGGTGGAATCATTTTTATTTTTAAACAATGAGACATTCTACACTTTCTCCTTTAGGGCTGTGATTATCACGTTAATTCACTCCCTATTGTGCCTTAATGCTCCTTTATGTGGTGTGCTATGTTGTCTTGTAGGACTTCTTAGAACATCGTTTGTTACACCAAGTAACTTCTGTTGCATAAACATCTTCTTAAGATGCTTCTCAAAGCATAGAAAATGCCTGGGTGTGCACAACAATGTTGAACCATTCCAAATAAAAAGCCAAAGTCTGTCGCTCCCTCACTTCCCCAGTCCGCTCGTTGGCGTTTAAGATCTCAGAAGACTATTCAGCTGTACCTTTTGCTGAAGCAGATACTGTACATAGCATAGCAAATGAAAATCTAACCAGCACAGTCCTGTAGATTAGAACACATGCAATGTAAGATGACATGAAATTAAGTGTGAGATACAGTAAGTGAAAACTTATGTAAACCCCTTCTCAATATAGACTGGGAATGTGCTCTCTAGTAATGTAGACGTTTCTCTTGGCAACAAACAACCTTGGCATGGAAGATAAATATGCTTTCCCACCCGCTGTTTTTCCGTGGTCTGTTTTTCGTCTAGAGGACCAATCCATGTGTCTGGAAGACTTAACACCAGGTTTTCTTATCAGTCAGCCTCTATACCTCTTTTTTACCTCCCAAAACCTTGACATTTACATTTTAGAAAGTTTTTTTCCATTATTCTTGTGGAACTTGGTGTCAGACAGCGAGACCAGGAAGAATGGTACTCTTGTCCTCGCGTAGAACAGTGCTGCATTTAATTTCTGTCAAGACCTATGCCAATTGGTGCAGACCCCTTTATACAGTCAATAATAGGGCAAATGTCACAATGGCTATATTGTATTTGCGAGATTAATTAATCTAAGACATTAGATACGCGGTCAAATTAAATAGATGAATGTCACAGGATATTGTTGTGTTAGTACGTCTTCCTGTCAGCAGAGGAAGAAGATGGCACAGCTTGTTGACAGGTGATGGCTTAATTTCAGCTCACCAAAATGGGCTGTGTCATGAAGCAAGCCGTGAGTTTGGCAGCCTGCCTCTTGTGACTGAGGGGATACGGTTAATGGTTTCACGTCACCGTTGGTAATGAAAGTGTCTGCCGGTCTTACTGTTGTCAGTGTTTGTGAGTGTGCTCTTTCTGTCTGCGGTCCAGATGGGTACGTGGATTCCAACAGTGAGGAATCAGACTCGGATTTGTCAGATGTGCCAGAGCTGGACTCGGATATCGAGCAAGAAGCCCAGATAACCTACGACCGTCAGGTTGGTAAAACCACTCATAAAGAAAGGTCAAACTAGGGGAGAGCAACAAAAGTAATTTAAAAGTATTAAAAGATTTCTTTTTTTACTACTGTCTCTTGCTACCAGAAAATAATCCTCTTACAGTAATTTAATAGAACCTGTCATACTTTATCTGTCACTGGTCGTTTGCTAATATAAATCTTTTTTGTTTTTAAGGGATTCAGTTAAATTACCCATCTTTCCCCCCTCCTTATGGTTAGCTGAACTTAATTTGCATTGATTTTTAATTGTGTGTGTTTACAAAATTGAGAAGAGAATGAAATCATTTCATGTTAATTTCATTTGATCGGAAGTGGAAATATGATATACCCTTGGAGCTTTTACCAACAAAGTAGGGAAAGTATCCACTCCAATCATATTGTGAACTCTCTTCCAATGCACTAAGCAACTTTGGCACATGCACTAGTTATCCTGTCCAACATGGAGACAGGCTGTCACATCATAACTAAGACATTTCTTGCTTAAAATCCTTCCATTGATTCAAAGGGATAGTTTCTTTCTGCCTTTTCCCTCTTTTCCCTTTACCTATGTATGTGTTGTGTTTCTTTGTTAAAATCCCCAGCTCTTAGGTTTTGCTTATCCCCTCCCAATTTTGAATTGCCAATTTGTTTACTAACTCGATTACCACCCACATCCTAACACCTAGAGATATACTAGGCAGCTTACATACATCCTCTCCAACATATCTTCTCCTTCACACTGGAAGTCCACATCATGAACCACATAGCTTTGGTATTTTCGTGAGGACAAAATGGTCACTTTTGCCAGGCCCAGACACAGGCCAGAACCAATCCAGGGATATGTGGACTATAGTATAGGGCTCAAACTTTACTCCAAGTGGAGGCATTTACTGCTAGAGCCTCAAGGAATTGTAACTCCACATGCATTCATTTGGTCTCTCCAAAGCAATTTATGCAATTTCACTGTCCCTTTCATGCCTCTTGATTCCCCTTGAAGAAGGTCCAGACTGCAATTCATCTATGAGAGTGGGAATTAGTCATTTACTATTTATGCGATAGCTGCTTCGCTGTGCATTTATGCATAGCGACGCTAATTAATTTAAAAAGGGATAAAACACTAAGGAAACATTACAGGACTAAAATTTGAGCATTTCCAGACAAGAAAGGAAAGCAATGAGGTTTGCAGATATTTAACCCTCACAAACTCCCCGCCTTGTTCTTTTTTACAGACATGTGGTGGGCAGGTTTTGGAATAATGTTAGTGTGGATATTGCATTGCATAGAAATGGAGCTGTCTCTTTTATCATTTTTGTATTATGTATTTGTACTTTAGGTATAAGATATTGAGCGGAGAGTGTAGAAAATGAATGAATAATGGCCAATTCCAAATTCAAAAAGTGTAGTAATAACTCTGAGGCACTGAACAGTACCTTGCATGTTTAATTGATTTATGTAATAATTCTCAGTGTCGGATATTCACGGTTATTTCCCCATGAAAAACATCTCCAGCGCATCAAATTCCTGTAGAATAGAATGGCCCTGATGTAATATAATTATATAACGTGACACAGCACTTCCACACACACAGATAGACACAGATTGGTTCTTCCTATGCATACAAATTATATATATATATATATATATATATATATATATATATATATATATATATATATATTTATTATACATATAGATATATTGAAATTCGAAGCACAGCCATTCCAAATAGCAATTAAAGCAGAATCTAATCTATTCAGCAGGCCCAACATCCAGGCAATCGTGAACAATGTCACACTCACAATTTCATTCCATTCGAGAGCCTTTTCATGCCTGGAATTAGATATTGGCTCTTTCCATCAAGAAATATACATATTTCTTTGCGTCAGGTTTGTTCTCATTTCTACTAAATTAACCTTTTACTAAATCCACAAAGCAATTTAATTGTGCAGAAGGTCGTTCGGGAAAAAAAAATCAAATATGTGCCATGTTCCGTCAGAAATATACAGTGTGTGTTGGGAGCATAATTTAATTCTGCAGGGCAACGCTGGGTGAGAGTATTTGGTTATTTTCACAGATGACTGACTTGTTAGGTAACGAAAGATTTCTATAATAAGCCTTGTTGTCTTCCACGGCATGCCAGGCTCTCTGTGGTGTCGGCTGGAAGGCCTCTCTCTCAGCCCTGATGGGAGACACACCTGCTCTTATCGTTCCAGGTCTACAAAGAAGATCTACCTCAGCTCAAGCAACAAAGCCGAGAGAAGAACCAGCCAGTGAGCTCCTTGAAGCGAGAGAAGGCGCCGGATGAGGGTCTCAAGCTGCAGTTTGTTCATGGGTAATGTTTGCTCCCTACCAAGGGCCAGGGAGAAAGAAAAAAAGGACTATATCACTCATGGTGCTTTTAAAAAAGATGAAGAGCCCCCTTTTCCCTGATGCCTAAACACTGTGCACATTGTTTGATGTCTGATGTATTTGGTATGTAGTGGACTCCTTGCCCATAGTTTATAAACAGGGGATGTAGGGGCTATTTTTGTTTTCCTGGAGAGTGTTTAAGTTTAGAAATGTGCTGTAAATTAATCTTATTTAAGAACAAAAAGACAAAAAAAAATGCTTCCAGTTATTTGTGAAAAGGTGAGCAGTTTGTGTTCTTCTCGGGACTCAGACGAGTGCAATCCCTGCTGCAGGTCCTGAAGTAAATCCTAGTGAATTCCCCTTCGTGACTCGGTACAGGGCTCTCGGCTTTCATCGCCCTCAGGAGGACCATTAGAATGCTTCAGTAGATTTTATGACATTATTAAAACGGGCCTTTCTGTCTCCCAGCCTCCGTTTTTTTTTTTTTATCTGGTTGCCTTCCCTGTTTGTCTGCCATGAAAGCTGCTACAGAAGTACCTGCCTCATCTTCTGAATGTATCGTTTTCTCGACAGGAGTGCGGCATGGGCAAGACAAACCGGCAATCAATACTGTGCTTTCAGCTTCCATTACCCCAATCTCTAGAGAGATCCTGGCAGGACCTTTGTTCCAATAACCTTGTCTGAGACTTTAGGCCACGGCAAAAACTCAATCGTGTCCTTGTAATCGATTCAATAACATAACCAACATGTAGCAGGTTTTCTCTTTTAAAGGTGTACTGATCAATATTTAATTAAAAAACTATCTACTTTATTTTCTTATAATAGTTCAGGAGTTCAGACAACCCCAATAGACATATAAAGAAAAAGGGAAAGAGTTTATTTTTGCCTAGACTTGCTTGACTAAGGGAATGATGACCTGGCCATGAGGACGAGGCCATTGAACCTCCCCACTAGGTGGAATGAGCCGAGGAGCTGCTGCAGGGGTGGGGTGTGGGGTGTTGGCCGGAGGAGGGATGCAAAGCAATGAATGCTGGGAAAATGCATTAAGTGCCAGATATGTGCTTGGGAGGGCGGAAGTCAGGTGCAAGATTGGGCATTGTCTTTCTCCTGAACCTCCATTAAGATGATGGGCAGTTTAATTGCTACAGCCTGTTCTGGAGCTCAGCTGTTGATGATTAAGAATTTCATACTGTCTGACAATTGAATTGAATCTTCAGGTTAAAAAGGGCTGAGGTGCCTTCTGGGAGTGTTCCTTTCAGCAACTGAATGAGACCGATTCAAACTTCGGAAATAATATTGCTGCATCATTAAAAGCTTTGGAACACAAAAACATGACGCATGACAATATTACTGAAGAGATATAGTGGTTAATATAGAGTGTTTTTTTTATTATTAATCTGTGAAATACTGCTCAGGAGACTTTCTGAGGTACTTGACGTTAATGGAGCACCATGAAATATTTATTGAGTATTTGGACTGAAGCTATTATATTAATACATACATGCGTGCGTGTGTGCATACATATATACATGCATACATGTATATAAAAAGCTCAGTGTTTAAGAGAATTATAACAGTTGTAAGGTTGAGATACAAACTTTACACCCTGCGGTAGCATTTCAACTGCTTGTTGTAATGAAAATTACATCCACCAAATGAGTTCCTAAAGTCACCGTGCACTTTTACTAGCTGTGACTTATCGAAAATAAATCCCCCCTCGCCCGGTAGTGTTGACAACTGTTTCACAGGAATGATTGCAAGCTGCACAATAACAAAAATAACTGGGGCCAAATGTATTCCCATAAATGAGGATAAGTCAGTCATTAAAATGTCGAGTTCTCGTTTACACGCCTTAGACTAGTCTAATGGTTTAATGGTTTCGTTGGGTCTTCAGTGTCTCTGGATGAAATGTTAAAATGCATTTCTGAGAGTTGTGAAGCTGGGCTCTTTGCAAGGAGATGTTTTTGACAGAATTCAAATTAAAGTGTGTTCAATATTTTATTATATGGTAGATGCAGTTTAAGGTCCAATAGAGGCATCAGAAATCCCCTTATCTGTTTTCTTCTAACCTATTAAAACAATGCCTTGTGGATACATGTGTATAATGTCACACTTAATCCTTTCAATTTCCTTTCTGTTAGCTCCATTTTAGTTATATTCCTGTTGTCAGTTTTATACATGTGATGTGTGAATTACCAAAGATATTTAATTCATATTTAGATATCAGGCAGAGACCGAACATGTTGTTATTTGGACATTTTCCCTCTTGTAAAGATCAGATCAGATAGTGTTTTCTGGCATTAATTGTATCCTCTTACACTGAACACGGGGGTCTGCTTATTTGCTAAACCCCAATGCATGAAAACGCATTTTCAATTTCCTGGAAAGAAACCTAACCGTTTCATGAACCTGTAAACATACTCCAACAGCCTGGCCTTGCTCTCACAGCGTCTGAGACCCGCAATGGCGTTTGGTGGAGCTCGGTTCAGATTAACATCACTCCACATTTACTGTGTGACTGCCTCTTTGTGCAGAACATTTACTTTGCCATCAACCGTGTTTCAGCAGACAGGTCATGCAGGCATCGCAGTCTCAAGTCACTTTCCAGTTCAGCTTTCAGATCATCCGTTTCTTCTACTCAGTCAGGCAGAAATGCCATTTATGTTTCTTTCTCTTCAGTTTTTTCATATTGGCTTAATTCCATGCTGTCTGTGTTTCCAGTTTAGACTCTTATTTGTAAACACTAACATTGTGTTGCACCGAAATTAAGAATGTAAAGTCCTGAAATGATGGTGGTCTGTTGTTCAGCAAGCTTTCTCCCGACCCCTCCCCCAGGTACAGAGGTTACGACTGTCGGAACAACCTGTTCTACACCCAGGCGGGGGAGGTGGTCTACCACGTGGCCGCTGTGGCCGTCATTTACAACAGACAGCAGCACACGCAGCGCTTCTACCTGGGCCATGATGACGACATTCTGAGCTTAGCTATCCACCCCGTGAAAGACTATGTGGCCACAGGACAGGTATCTACTCCAAAGAGTAAAATCGCTCCTTAGTCACAAGGACACTTTGACGCAGGATGGGATTTGAAATCGTAAAATAAGCACCTTTTTTATATTTATATTTTATATTTATATTTTTTATAATGCGTTGCTACATTACGGCCTCCTGCAACACAGGAACACTGATCAGCTGTGATCCGTTCAAACAAGTTTATAATTTTTTCTGCTTTGCTAGGTATTTTGTTTCTTGGGTGCTTTTAAAAACTCTAGAAACTTACATGTCAATGGGCCCCTTCAATTGTGACATTTTAAGATGACTTGATACCATTCTTTTCGGACATGAGGGACGTGGGGTGTTGCACTTTACTCAGTTTCTCTGTCCCATGCTGTTGGGCGATGCTTGAAGATTTTTGAAGGAAAGACATTCTGAATAGTGGTCATAAATTTTGTGGTATTGAAGAGCAGAAGAATTTTGTGAATAATTGGCCTCTGGACCTGTGTGTTTGATAATGAAACCTTCAAGCAAGGGGCGTAACTAGAGTTGTGTGTATCTGTGTTTTAGGTCGGGCGGGATCCGTCCATTCATGTCTGGGATATCCAAACACTGAAGTGCTTGTCTCTACTGAAAGGGCATCATCAGAGAGGGGTGTGCGCTCTTGATTTCTCAGGTAGGTCAGCTCATTTTCTGCTCTATCAACACGCAGACTAGGCCTAATCACAATGGCAGGGTGAACATCAATTACTGAGTTCAGGACTTGATTAAGCAACTTGGTAAATCAGTATGCATCTACCAATGGTATATGATTGAATGGGCTTACAGTAATGGAAGGAACGGATTTCCTATGCTTATAAGAGGATAACCTCATTTTGAAATATTGTCTCAACCACACAATCAAAGCTTGGGAGCCTGCTTCTCATTGCAGCCAGCATCACAATCCCTTCATCCAACCAATTATTTACTATTTATTGGTGCACTGTGATTGAATACAGCAATCAAACCTGGACAACTGGGGCACCCGGCGAGACAACACTTTTAACAGAAAATGATGGCCAAGAACAGACGATACTTGCTGTTTAAAGTTACATGGCCGGGCAACATGTATGTCTTTGAAAAGGGCTTTCTTATGCAACCCTTGGGGACCGCCTGATAAAGCATTCCATCTCAATTAGAACTGAGTTCATGCTCTCCCTGGCCTATCAGTATTTATTAGTGTCAAAGAGGAGGATCTTACACCCCTTGGGAACACGTAAGAGCCGGATTGAATTACAATTTCAACCCGTCGCAGTTTACGACTGACCCATTCATAAATTACACCGCCAGTGTTCGAAGGCAGTGTTTTGCGTGTTAGTCTTTGTGCTGCTCCTTAGTGGAAACCTCCCTGTCAAGTTCTGCTTTTGTCAGTTGCGATTCACGGTTTTTCTGCAGTGCATGCTGGGAAGAATATAATTGTTGTGACAGCTTTTTTTGGTTCTCTTTGGCAGTGGATGGGAAGAGCCTAGTCTCCATTGGCATAGATGACAATCACAGTATAGTTGTGTGGGACTGGAAGAAGGGCGAGAAGTTGGCAACAGCAAGGTACTCAAATCAGTGGGTTGGAACAACAACAACAATAAAAAACCTTAATAAAATAATCAAATTCAAAACATTTAAAATGGGCAGTTATTTTCACTGTAATTTTAAGCCCAGTTTTCCATCATATCCATGATACTACACTGTCACACAAAGCGTATACAGGTATTCTTAGTACTGTAGGTTTGTGGGTTGGGTTGTGTCACAGCTGTAGTCCTTTAGTGCCTTTGTTTTTATAAAATCAGAGTCTTGCACTTGCACTTCTGATATTCATAGCCTTCAAAACCTGAGCAGCGTCAGTGCATTCAATACATGGATATGAAGACATATAAAAAGTTGGAATCAAAACACCAAGAAGTATTAACATGTAACATCACCGGAAGAGTGAGCTATATATTGCAGTCTATGAGAAATTATGAAATGGCTGTGTTGTCTTTCCCCATCCACCAGAGGGCACAAAGACAAGCTCTTCGTGGTCAAGTGCAATCCCATTCACATGGACAAGCTGGTTACAGTTGGCATGAAGCACATCAAGTTCTGGCAGCACGCAGGTAGTATAAGAGCCCTCCATTGCATTGCTCATCAGCTTTAAAAATCTCCATCAATTTTCCATGTGTCTGTAGTTATGATGATTTAATGGACAGAAACATCAGGCAGTATTATACGGTGCAATTCTTTAGGCACTTTAAAATGAAATTCACTTTGATTTATTGCCTTTCTCTATGGTTCATTTTTATCGGGCATTCCTGAGGACTCGCTGCGGTGCATCCTAACCGTGTTCACACGTCCCAATGTCCCACCCAGGTGGAGGTCTGACGTTCAAGAGGGGGACCTTCAGCAACCTGGGGAAGCTGGAGACCATGATGTCGGTGTGCTACGGGCGGACGGAGGAGCTGGTGTACTCGGGGGCGGCCACGGGCGACGTGTACATCTGGAAGGACACCCTGCTGCTGAAGACCATCAAGGCCCACGACGGCCCAGTGTTTGCCATGTACTCCCTGGACAAGGTATAGGATCCCTCTGAGCTGAACAGATGAGCAGCGTTCCAGAACGGGTGCTTGTGTAAACCATTATCTTGGTATTCCGTTATTACTTTATTGTTTACTTTGAAGCTAGTTGTTTTTGTTCTTGTTATTGTCACAAGCCTCTTTTTAGTGTTAATTACTACTTTCCAACTATCCATTTATATGATCACATTTCTCTCCTATTGAAAGATATTTAACAATTCCAACTTCCAATACAGCTGTTAAGATTGCAAAAAGGTGACACCATCGTTAACTGGTTTAATTAACCAACACAGATCAGATGCATGTTTTGCTAATTGATCATTTTCACATGCTTCATTTCAGATCTTCTATCTATATCGTTATTAAAACTTGAACTGGTGCAATACAGTTAACTGCTACTGGGTATACAGACAACATTTTTGGTAATCCCAATCCCCACCTCTTAAAAAAAAAAAAAAATCTTTTTGTTGGCCTATTGCAAAACGTCTTGAAAAAATTAAAAAGCAATTTATTTTTTATTAGCAGAATTAGATTACAGAAGTGCACATTAACTATAAATTCCCTCTCCACACATCAAAACAGAAGCTACTGGTGTATCTTACGTTTGTTGCAAGTGTCTCCTCGTACGCTTATGACTATTAACCAAAATCTCCGTTCACTAGATTCATTCAAACTCGCAGGGACTCTTCTCTGTTAAGTTTAACTCCCAAAACATCATTTCTAAATTCAACCATACACGACTTCCACAGAAAGACAATTAAAGATAAGGAAGCAACAGCCTTGGTACAGCCACACAAAGCCTTTTAGATCAAAGGCAACAGAGTATTAATTTTATACTTTCTTGCTTACCACTTTACAGTTATAGGGCATAGAAAGTATACAGTCTGCCTGTGATACTCATTACTGGGCCCAAATAGTCTAAGGGCCTCCTGTTTTTATTCTTTCCTTGTAGCTTTTAATGCTCAATTTTCCCTCTGAGCCAATTGTCCATTTAAGTCATTCACAGATTGCCTATAGTTAACCCACAGGGAAAATGACAGCCTTAATGTCTGCCTTGATTTATTTCTTTACTCCGTGTGTCTAAGTAACCATTGTTTGGAAGTCTTTATCCATTGGAGAGTCCCCAATAATATCAGCAGGACTGTGTTTTTCTGGGAGCAGTGAACCTGTTTGTGTTCAGTGCGTTGTGATTCACAAGACCCATTTTTAGATATTTCCTTGGGGGAAGGTGTTTTGGTGCTGCTAGAAAGACAGACGATGACGCAGCAATGCTCTTTTAGACTTATTTTCCGGGACACTTTATTTAGCAGCAAACAAAAAAACAATACAATCAACTTGTACTTTTTTTGGGTCTATCTGTAAATACATAAAAATAAGTAAATAAATGCGTTTATTTAGCTTTTTATTTAAAAAAGGCCAAAATCGTCCTCCATAGCATAAAGGTATAGTGTGCAAAATAGATAATAAAAGAAAGTAACAACAGCAGAATCAACATAGCAGGGGCTGGAGATTGGAAATTGGGAAAAGTTTGGTGGAAATATGTATAATAATGGTACCACACAGCACTGACTTTTAGAAGCTCTCCCACAGATGTTTACTTCAGGACGTTTCGTTAATGTGCAGTCTTCTTGCAGAGAGGTTTAGAGAGAAGCACGGTATATTTTGCATCTTCGCAAGCAGGTTTGGGGGAAGTAGAACTCTCAACATATGTGAGCCGCCGAGCGTCGGAAGCCTTTTTCACAAGTACACACATGGCAGATTCTAACACGCCCCTGAAATCCAGCCCCCGTGCGTTGAGCAGCTTTGATCAGGGTGCTAGCAGTACACTCACGTCAAGATGTGTGCATTGGGCCAAGATAGAGGAAGGCAGATGTCTATGTCTACAGTGCATTTACAGTATCAAAGCACCTGGGGAGAATGTTTTTTTTTTTTTGTATCTCCCCCCACCCCGCAGAGTCATTCATATCAAAGGAAATGATGGGAAGTCTTTACTTTTAGATTTAAACAAGCTCTTCAGACGCACCAGGCATATGGCACTGACGTTCTTGCTCTTCTCCAGGGCTTTGTGACAGGGGGAAAGGACGGAGTGGTGGAGCTGTGGGATGACACCTTCGAGAGGTGTCTGAAAACCTATGCGATCAAGAGGGCGGCGCTGTCTCCGGGATCCAAAGGTAAAACAGGAGGGGGGCAGGAAAGAACAGCATCTGGAGAAAGGCCCTGGCCGCCAGCCCTGTGGAAACCTGCCAGGGGAGGGACGGGTCTAGTTTTGTGAAGGACAGGATGACGTGATCTTCCTTTCCATGTAATTTCATGGCCTGCTTCTTGCATTTAAGGGGCAGGTTTTGATCAAGTCTCTAAAAATTGTAAACCTAGTCGCTTTCTTATTTATACCCGGCAGATACTGTTAATGACTAATCAACATTGGTTATTTTTACTGTCACTGATTCAGTTTTGCCTCAGGTGTCATTTCACCCCAACCGATTAGCAAGCAGTTAACCCGACCGCATTAATCACTCTGGGAGCTAAATCAGGCATTGTTCTCGAGCGCAAATGACATAATGATCTTGTCATTAGGATGCAGGTGTGTCTTAATGACAACTGATCAAGATTTACAGGTAGCTAGTGATAAGGAAAATGAACGGAAAAAAGTTAAAGCCCTAACTACAGTGTGCTTTCATTTGGATAATTCTTCTCAGACTCTTATTTAAACTTGCAGCTGATTGTGGAGTAAGGGGGTCTGAAGGGAGAAAATATACCACCACCCATCTCTCAAGAAAGGTGTCAAATAACAGGTTAATCGGCCCATCTTGCTCATTAGACAATTAGACTGTTGTTTTTGCGTTATTGTTGAAGAATATTGCTTTATTCGGAGCTAAAGCTTAATTCTTAGGCCAAGAAAGTGGGCCACAACTCAAGAAATCTGAGGGGTTAACAATATCGCGCACGCTTACTCATTATAAATCTTGCTACATTAGTGTTTTGTTGGTATTGTTTGTTTCATATGTAAGAATCATGTGGCTCCTTTAACTATTGGTATACGTCAGACTGTCATTTCTGAGATTGAAACTCAGAACCAACAAATTACTGAATAACATATCTGTGTGCTTTCTGGATTTTTATTACTTTTTCACTGTGTGCTTCGCCAAACTCCTACATTACCAACTTGTAGAGCAAAAGATCTTAGTACAATGGTAGCCCTGGTCCTAGAGAACCCCTGTCTAGTTCGTCTAGGCTTCGGTCACCCCCAAATCATCAGTTTCTCAAGACTGGGGTCACGGTTTAGAAATGGATCAATTAAGCAAATTACAATTTCAATTAAGGCAGCCATGCTCCTGCAGGGCTGAGATGACATTCTAGTGTTTGTTCCAAATACTCTAAATCGAATTACCAAAACACCTTGCTGATTAGACCACAATTCAATGTTTCAAAGGGCTTAACAATGTCTATTTGAAGGGTGACCAATTAAATTGTGTTAGTTATCTCCAGGACCTGGGTCCCCCTTCTCTTGGCCTTGCTTCCTATCAAAGCTAAAATGTAGCTGCTGTGTCACATTTTGTCAGTTCCTTGCATTATTTTGAATACTCCTATGAAACCCCCACCAGGTTCTCTCACTTCCTGCCAAAATGTGACTAGGCCTTTAAGCAGCCGAGTGAAAGCTCTCAGAAGGACGCAGGGCTCTTCTCACAGCAGGCGCATCTCTATCTCTCCTCAGTGTATCACATCTCCCCACGGTTTGTGTCACTGGCTGACAGATGTGGGACTGACTTTCCAACACTGGTGACAATTCCTTTGCCTGCCACTTATATCAGATGAACCTCAAATGACGTTTTCCATTTTCTCCGCTGCTTCTCCAAGCAGTCCCGTCAGGGGTTCTCCCACCATCTCTAATTGAAACACAAAGACATTTTCAATATTTACAAGGAGGAGTTTTCCTCACATGCAGCTGCAAGGGCCACTGTTTGTATGGCTTGTGACAATAGAAAAAGCAACACCTTTTCTTTCAGCGTGTTTTAACACAGCTCTCAGCTAAAATTGCACGCTCCCTCCCTCCTATGTGACTGGTGTCTGCATTTTCTAACACTTGGCTGATGAACAGGGCTCACACGACTAATCCACTGCAACTCTATCTTTGACTCTGGGGCAAATGTACCCCAGGTGGCAACAGATGCATTAGTACCTGCTGAAGGGTGTTGTTTAAGCTCCAGTATTTGATACATCGGCTGTGTCCATGCCCCGTGTTGAAAGGTGTTTGTCTGGAAGAGACAGTTTGTTTCAATGTGGGTTGATCCTGGCTAAATATAGCTTGTTGATGAAATGCAAACAGAGTTTATTTCAGCTGTGAGCAATCTTAAACTTTAAAATACCTTTTTATTTTATTTTTGCCATTTTTACTAGGTTTTCAGGTGGAAATTCAACCTTCCCCTTGAATATCTCAGGGATATTTATAATTACCAAGCCATGTTATGGATGTTGACCGGCTGGGGGCTGTGGAGAATGGGCTCAGAGGTTCTAGGATTAATAGGGGATTAATTAAAAAGATTATGATGAGCCAAAGTAGATTTTTCTAATCCAAGGATCTGCAGCTCTGGTCCTGGACAGTCATCGGTTTTTGTTTTTACCCAGACATGCTATGAATGACTTCAGTTAACTAATGTGCTTTATTAGAACAAGTCAATGTGATTTCCAGGTCCCTCCAGACTGATTCCTACCTATAATCCCTTCAGAAGACGATTCCCTGTGTCTCAGGTTACCTGCTCCATTTAAGCCTTCTGAATAGCATCCAATTTTCTTATTGTCTTACAAATCCTGCTATAGTTTATTGTTTCTTTGCCTTGAGTATCATTTATCATGTCATTTTCATTAACTATTCAAGTAAAATGTCTTTCTTAAACAGCTGAGAAGTTCATTAATGTACTGCAGCAGAAAAGCTCATTAGAATCAATTAAGATCTGGATTAACCTCACTCTTTCTCATGCATAACCTCAGAGCCCTTATCGAGCTATTTTGGGCTTCTATCTATTCCAGTGTTGGGCATTTGGGCATTTTCATACTATCAACTTTGAAAAGGGACTCTAAAAAGCCAATAAATAAATAAGCTCTATAATGTATCCAGCCAGTGTTGGTGTTCGTGTAGTTCACAGATTTTGTGTTTGTTCTCTGATTGTTGTGTGAAGGCCTACTGTTGGAAGACAACCCCTCAATCCGTGCCATTACCCTGGGACATGGCCACATCTTGGTGGGAACCAAGAATGGAGAAATACTTGAAATCGATAAGAGCGGCCCCATGACCCTGCTGGTTCAGGTAAGAGCATGCGAATTGCTGCTGCTGTGTAACTTCTGTGCCTTTTCATGCAAGTATGTTAGAACGGGTTTGCATGACCCCATCGCCCGCCTTTTCTCCTTTTACAATCTCCCCGGTGTCCTGAAACACTCTGACCACGCTCTGCCCAGTAGACTTTAACAGGAGAGATTACAAATATTTGAAATGTATACACCATGCCTCTTTGAACTTTGAAGTAGCAATGCTTTAATGGTGGCAGCGGTCACTGTTCCCTGCAGGCTGAGCTCCACTGATTAATGATTTGACGAATGCAGAAGTCTATGCTGGGGAAAAAAAAAAAAAAACACCACGTAATGCAACCCAACATGTTGATACAGAGGTCTGAGTAACACTCATAGGTAATTATGGACTGTAAAACCATCAGTGTGTTAAACAAAGAAAATTTCTGAATTATTTAAGAAGGAATTTCTGCCAATGGAGTAAACTTATATAAATGTGTTAAAAAAGGTCCTGTTTTATAAAACTCTTCAGCACCTTATACTGCAACTTATCAATTAATTTAGGCAGAGTAATCTTACTTTCAGAACCTCATCCTATCAATCCCTCAAAACTGTACTGTACACACGACAGGGGATAATCATTTGCAGGGGTCTCTGTTGCTATTTACTGGTCATCCTTTTTTCCAGGAACTCCCACAAAATACCAGCAATGTGTAGTCTTGGATGCTCCTTCAAATGTGAACCATGGGTCAGAGTTCACCTCAGCAAAGTGAAAATTGACCCTTAACACCTTTCCTCCAGATAATGCATTGACCTGAATGTTTTGGGTGCAAGAGGGAAAGATCTTTAGATCTATAAAGTGAACTTGGCAAAACAGGTTTCGTTGACCTGGGAATTAAAGCAAGTCCTCAGTGACTGTCAGTTTTCCCAATGAAAACTGCCCCCCCATGGGAAAACGTACTACTCTGTATTCTGCTACAGTGTCTCAGGACTTGGGGGCTGTTTTTTCATATTGCTGCTGTCACATCCCAGTGTGAAGATCATTGGGCTCCTGCTGAGCGACTCCCAGACTCCCTGTTAGTAGTGTCTTCTCACGTAGCCGTTGCCATAGTGACGGGTTGTTGCTGTTGCCGAGCAAGGTTAGGGCTGATCAGGAAAGTGATGGATCCGAATGCTCTTAATAAAGAACTGTTTTCACTCCTGTTGTCACTATTGTAGACTGTGGTTTCTTGCATATGTACTACAACCATAGTGCCAGGAGAAAGGTAGTCTGTGCATGCGTGTTTGTTTGTGCGTGTATGTTTATTGAAAATCATTATAAGGAACCCACAAGGCTCAATGTGATTGAATTAATATGATGTTTATTGAGTAGTAAAATAATATAGAGGTCAGAACCCCACAGATATCAAGGTGGCACCCAAGAAGAGAATAAAGAAAAGCCTTTGCTCCAATGGTTTCTAAATCACAGAATTTACCACACAACCTGCTTAATTGTTATGAATGAAATACTTTCAGGTGTTTAACAATTGGTGATAGAAAGGTGATCTCCAAAACCTGCTGGATAGGGGCTCTCCACAACCAGGGTTGGAGACCATGGTTATAGAATATAATATTCACTTTTGTATGAATTCATATGCTCTTGTGAGAGATTTTATTGACTAGCTGAAAACCAACAACATATTCACGCATCAAACACCAAACTAAGCACCAGGCTGCTGTATATTTCTGTGTCATTTTTTATGGAGTTTTAAACTAAAAGTTGGGGAGGAGGACAACCGCCAATCTCACATCCCACTTGCTCCAAGCACAACCAATCAGTCGCACCCTCACATATTCTCACTAGCATCAAAGCCACCTAACAAGCTTCCTTTCTTCTGCCTCAGTAGCTCACTTGACATCGCACCCCAACCATGGGTGCTCAGTCCTGTTCCTGGAGTCTCTGTGCCTCCTGGTATTGCCTGAATTGATCTAATAATGTGCCTCATCAGAGCTTTGTAATGATTTGCCCCTCTCAAGTAGTCGAGAGATTTCCAGTCCTCACACAGATTCTATAAGGAACCAGACATCTCTGGCATTTTAGGCTGGCCAAATTCAATCAGAAAAAATGTAGTAGTGTCTCAGGAAATATAGAATAGAATGCAGAATGGCTACTTGGACCTTTACAGATTGCCTTTTTGCACTCCTCAATGGGCTGATGTAGTAATCTGTAGTGATCCATCAACCCAAACATCCATTAACTCATAAATAAGAGGGCTGGTATCTACAGCTGGTCAGAGTGTCTTAAATGTCACTATTGAATATCAATTAAAATAATGGTTTCAGGCAGATGGTTGGCTGGAGTCTAATCCTGACACCTAGCATCACAGGCTGTAGAACTCTGCATGTTTTGGTCGTGTTTAGCGACGAGAGAAATTGAAATGGCAAAAGCAGTGTTACATAGAGAAGACCATAACAATTTTGTGCAGAGGGACTTGCTGTACTGCTCTGAGTAAGGCAGAGGGGAAACGATCAGTGCCAACTTTCATAATCATTAGATCTGAAAACCAGAACATCATAGAAAGGCTGAAGCCACTATTATAACACTTTGTTTGCTGTCCATCCAGGGTCACATGGAAGGAGAAGTGTGGGGCCTGGCAGCTCATCCCCTGCTCCCCATTTGTGCCACAGTGAGCGACGACAAGACCCTACGAATCTGGGAGCTCTCCTCCAACCGGCGGATGGTCGCAGTGCGCAAACTGAAGAAAGGTACCAGACGCCCCATAACCCCTTGCCCTCCGCACCCAGTCCCCAGCACTTTGTCGCAAACCTCTCATTACAACCTCAGAGATGGACCTTGTGAAGCACAGCACAGAGTCCAGGATCATGTGTTGTGTGACTCTCAAACCCATGTAGGAGCCAAGAATGTGGCTGAGGGCAAGGGAGGCACAGCAGAACATGAAACATAAATTCTGAGAAATCCAAATAGCTGCCACACTATGACAACAGTTATAGTACTACTAAAAATTGAAAATGGAAATAAAAAAGGGATTTAAATCCTCTGAGTTATTACCGGTAATGCGGTTTAAGCTTCCTAAATTGTATATTTAATCTGTCTTATTATTTATTTTTATTTTTGTTGACACCCGGTGTGGTGTAATAGCATACCTCTGCCTACTATGAGATTATTTCTCCATTTTTAAAGATTTGCTCCTTTCCATTCACTCTCTTCTGTTTGTGGGCTGCAGTGGCTGCTGGGTAAAAGGTATTTTTATGTTTTTTACTGCAGTTCACTTATTAATCTGTTCACTGAAACCTGTTTAACCACTGTCATCATAGCATTGCCAATAGACACACTGGGCCTTCTCAGCTGAACTGCATGGGGCTGACTTGTCTTACAGGTGGACGATGCTGTGCCTTCTCCCCAGATGGGAAAGCCTTAGCAGTGGGCTTGAACGATGGCAGTTTCATTGTCGTGAACTCCGACACCTTGGAAGACATGGTGTCCTTCCATCACAGGAAAGAAATTATTTCGGATATCAGGTTTTCTCAAGGTGAGCAGCCCCAGCTCTTCCCCGTGTGTCTGAATGTCCCTCTTTTCACATCCATTTCACCTCATTTAGAAAGATTTTCAAATGCATGTAAAACAGTAAAGGGATACAGGCTTTTTTATTTTTTTATTTAATTAAGGTAATTCCAATTTAATAAGAGCATTTTCTAATAAAGACTATGAATGACTTTGTATTCATCGCAATGCATGATATTTGCACATGAACCACTTGGTACCTCAGACCATGTTTGGTAATTGATGGCCCGATTGAGACATATGACGTAGGGCTCTTGGTGCAATTAATAATATGATTTTCTCACCTCACTTTTTATTAGATGCTGGAAAATACCTAGCAGTGGCTTCTCATGATAATTTTGTGGATATCTACAATGTGCTGACCAGTAAGAGGGTTGGCATCTGCAAAGGAGCTTCGAGCTACATCACCCACATAGACTGGGATACTAGGGGTAAGACTGGCTGTTTAAATTGAGAGCAATTGCTGTGGGGTTCCTGAAGGTGTGATCCTCTTTCCTAGCCCATGTCATGAAGAGACCAGGATCTGATTTGTGACACAGGACTGTTGTAATAGCAGTTACATCGCTCGTCTGATGGGTTTACACTAACCAACGTTGTGGCAACATTGTAATTAATTGAACACAGAACAACATAACCTTGTGGCAAGACAAAAAAAATTGGACTCCAATGGATGTTGTCCAAATATTAAAAATGTATGTTATAAAATTACATATATACAAATACATTTCAGCAGAATAAAAATATTGGCAAATAATAAAATGCAGAGAATTAATAAAACTTAATAAAAAAGATTCAGTATGTATTGAAATGCCACAAATGGACCCACCTGTCCACGTTGTCTGGACAGGTGCAGACATCGTTTCTGTGCAACAGTCGGAGAACATTAAGGACTCCCGTGTGGTCAGGACAATGCGTTCCTGTGACGCTTTTCTGTCATAATATTGGTCAAAACCAGAACACAACCAAACTACAAACTAAAAGTGTAACTGACACCAGTCAAACCAGTCTCTCAAAGCAAGGCCCCAAGGTTTAAGTTTTTAAATGTATCTTAAAAACTCTCCCTATCTTTATGAATTTGGGGATTTTAACAACAAAACAAGACATGGATCATCCTGTAAAAGCATTTGCATGGAGAGCAGGAGGTAGACGGCCACTCTGCCAACACCGTGGAGCCTCAAATCTGAGCAGGACATTCGTCACATCACGGGGAATCCCAGACACTGGCACACCTCCAGCCGGGCAGTGCTGGGATTGGATTGTGACTGGGGGCATCCTCAGCTTGATCTGTGGCTGATCCTCAGCAGAGCCAGGCAGTTTCTTTGGCCAGTTTTTCCACCCCTGGCTCTATCACGCCTGTATTTGCGGTGCTAACTGAACAGAAGTGCATTTGTCTCAAATTGTCTGCAGTGGAGATGGAATCACAAATGTCCGTTCCACAGCAATAAAAGGAAGAGGAATGTAATGCATAGTAATAAATCATACAGTGATGAATTGCAGGCTGCAGGTGTGAGAGTTTTTTCTTGTTTAAATTGAAATATGTTCTCCATTTGTTGTATAGAACTTAATTGGCTCCTTTTTTCCCTCCCCATTGCAGGTAAATTATTGCAAGTAAATTCCGGTGCCAAAGAGCAATTATTCTTCGAAGCCCCCAGAGGGAAAAGACAGACAATTCGAACCTCTGAGGTAGGAAACCACAACGAAGGATCTGATCTCTTTCACTCTTCTTGATTGAGCTCTCTAAAGCACCATTGATGCAGTCCCTTTTCATTAAGCGTTTTTGCTTTTGTGAAATTATTTATCTTGCATAGATTACCTGAAACGCAAAATCCAATTACCAAAAGTCCCTCTGGTGCTCTTTTCACAGCTGGTTAAAGACTGAGGTGCAGTAAATAAAAGTCAATCGTCCGTAGCAGGAGCAAGTAACAGGGCTGCTGTTGTGGCTGCAAACTTACTTACTGACGGGAACGATCTCTCACTGCCTCCTTAACCTTCTGCAGCCTGATCGGTGAAGTAGGGGAATGTAAATCGAGAGCAGGTGTTTCACTTGGATTCCCTTCGTTGATCATGTTTGTATGCTTTTCATATATTACAAACTCAGTGATTTATCCTGGTAATAGACACCAGTTACTTCATTATTCAAAACGACTAAGTTGTTCCTGCAAGATGCTCATGGTGTCTGGCTGTTTAATGGCCTCCTGGGAATCCCTAGAACTATCCTATCCTGAGGTTGTAGGCTGAGTCCCCAGGAACCGTCAAAAGACATCATGACACACCGAGAGTCGTCACAATCTGGAACAAACTACCCCGTGATTTGGTTGAAGCTGAAAATTTGGGAACATTTAAAAATAGACTGGATAGGATCCTTGGATCACTTAGTTATTAATGGACACCAAATGAGCACGATGGAGCGAATGGCCTCCTCTCGAATGTTCACTTTCTTATGTTCTTATGATTGACTCCTTGAATCAAGTAGCTATTAACAATCCAAAGAAACAGAGATGGGTCAAAGCTGTCATTTTGCAACCTTTCTTTTGTGTCCGACCTTCTTGTATCTGCAAAACGTGCCCCCAGATTGAGAAGATTGAGTGGGCTACGTGGACGTGCGTTCTGGGCCCCACCTGTGAGGGCATCTGGCCCACTCACAGTGACATCACCGACGTCAACGCCGCCTCTCTGACCAAAGACAGGAAGCTGCTGGCCACTGGGGATGACTTTGGCTTCCTCAAACTCTTCGCTTACCCGGCTAA
Source organism: Amia ocellicauda (assembly GCF_036373705.1). Lineage (NCBI taxonomy): Eukaryota > Metazoa > Chordata > Actinopteri > Amiiformes > Amiidae > Amia > Amia ocellicauda. Next base: position 6,818,975 of record NC_089872.1, on the reverse strand, counting down.
GGTGAGGGCACACCGTGGATCACAATCAATGTGTTTCGATCGCAGGAAACTCTGATTATTACATACATCAAAGTATAATAATATAAAAAAAATTGCTCTGTTTTGCAATTTCTCCATGGTCCGTTTTGCTTAGAAACAGTGATGAACAGCTTGGATGAATGAATTTGGCACCTTTTCATTGAATCGGTAGTCACAGGAATTCATGAATCAAGGTCAAGGCTGAAGGAGAAACTGTGTACAAGATGCCTGCCTGTAAGGGGTCTTTTTGAGTGACTGAGAGTTTTTGCTGTTGTATATTGATTTCCTGAGCTGAAGTCAAGCTAGTGTTTCCTTACAGGTCATGACCTGGTGGAGAGACAACAATAGGTGACTTTGTCTTCCCTGCAGGGCCAGTATGCAAAGTTCAAGAAATACGTCGGCCATAGCGCCCATGTGACCAATGTGCAGTGGTCCCAGGACGACACCAGCCTGCTGACCGTGGGGGGGGCGGACACGGCGCTCATGATCTGGGTCCGGGAGCCCGTCGGCAACAAGGAGAACAAGCCGGTGGACAGCGAGGAGTCGGACACGGACACGGAGGAGGATGGGGGTAAACGCAGAGACCAGACTCCTTTCAGTTAGTCATTGCATTGTGTAGACCACCAGTATTGCCCTTTAAAATGAGAGTACGGTGTTTTGCCTGGGTGGTGGTGTCACAGATTACAAGTTTGCCCTTTTGGGAACGTTCATATTGACTGCATGAGTGTAATCTTTTCTTGGCATTTGCAGGTTACGACAGCGACGTGGCCCGCGAGAAATCCATCGACTACACCACTAAGATCTATGCAGTGAGCATCCGCGAGATGGCCGGCACCAAACCACACCAACAGCAGAAGGAAGTGTCTGCGGAGGAAAGGTACACCACTCATCCGTCTGTCCGCAAGCCCAGCTTTGCCTCCTTTCCCTCCCCTTCCGTTCGTATTCAAAATCAATGGCGTTCTTTTTTTTTGTTGCATTCCCATTCTTACAACGTATTTGTGTTGTTGAATGCATGAACACCATGCTCTGAAAAGTGTTCCTGATAATTTGTTGCACCTATCTGGCCCTGTCTAAGGCAGTTTCAGGTAACTCACACGCCAGAAGCTATACATGAAAGCATACACCTGTGGAGAAAAAAGTCACCTTTTTATAAGAGCTGAACTTATTTTGTCACCCCAAAACATGAGTATTGCTTTCTGTAGATTTGTTTTAAGTCCTGTGAGGTTAAGCAGTTTGTTTCAAATACGTGAAAAAACTCCATGTGAAAAATCAGGGGGGTTAATTTGGTGACTTTTTTTAACTTCATGCTGCCATCTAGTGGAAGATTTGCTCTCTTTTTATGGTAGCTGAGGACAAGGCTTGAGAAATAGTGCAGAGTGGAACCACTTAAGGCTGTGTGCGTTATTTCCACAGAGGCAATTGTTTGCGTGCTGTTTCTTACATAGAGGAAAAAGCCTTCAGCCTTTGTGATTTTCTCTTGGTAACAGTGTGCAATAGGCTTGTGTTCCCTAGCGGCCATTGTGACCTCATTTCCCCTCAGTGTCGGACGCCTGTAGTGGCACAACGCACTCTGGCACGGGGGGGTTCACTGCCAACAGAGACCACCCTGCACTCTCCGAGCTGCCACTGTCCCTGTTGTTAGTTTATTTCACACTGATCTGTTCCTACAGTCCCGAATTGAGTTTTGTCATTAAACAAGCCGTGCTTTGAGATGGAATAATTGTTGGCATAATTAATTGATAGCTTGGTATTGGCTTTGCACGTGTCTTTAGTTGAGAATGGTCAGGAATGTATCTGAGTCATACAAATAAAAAATTAAAAAATGCTAACAAAACCAATTGTAAAAATGAAAGCAATATTGAGTGTGTGCTTAGTCTGTGTGGACAGGGATTTAAATTGGGAGTTAATTGAAGCATTTTTGTTTGTTTGTTCTTATTATCCATGCTTATTTAATCAAGAACTCACAAGCTCTCAAGCTATGTTTTCTTCTGTATACTAAGCATTTGAGATGAGCTCCCACAAGCCCTTATCAGTACACTCACAGCTGTCTTGACTTACTGGAATAGCCCTATAGTAATAGCAACAAAGCCGCCCGGTGTTGTCAGAGCGAGTGGGAAGAGGTTACTACACCTACACACCACTGCGGCCTACTGAATGCAAAAAAATACAGAATTGGAAAAAAAAAAAGAACAGCTTTACTATCCTGACCCTGTAGTGGAAATCCCTTTCACCCAGCGTCCAGGGCCTGGAAACTCAAAATAACATGTTCTTGGATGTTTTCCAGTTTATAGACTTTAATATGTGATCGGCTGACCAGGAAGAGGTAATCTCTCTGAAAGAGTAGCGAGGTCTTGAGTGATCTTTTTGTGGTGAAGCTCAGCGGAAACCTTTTATTTTTATGAATGTTCTGTTAGTCTGAATTAGATTTTTTTGTTTTGTTTTAAATGGGGAGATTTTATGTGTGTAGAAAGAGAGAGAGATTCAAATGTCATTTTAGGTTTTCCCTGCTGCTCTTCTTTACCATAAGGGCCATTCACTTCCTCCTGTCCCAAGGCATTATGGCTGTGTCAGGCCTCATACCGTATTACAGTCTTCTGTTCTTTTCTACAACTGTCATCTGTATCACAGGCAGCCACTGACCCCATTGCATGAATTCCCTGGCATGAACACTGCATGTATCATGGTGGGGATGTTACTCAGTCTGTACATTGCTGGAAACAGTGCTTGCGATCTCATGCTGTACTCATAAACCTGAAATATGAAAAGTAAATGTCTTTGGACTCATTTTAAAGACAACATTGCTCCTGATAGAGAGTTTCCAGACCACATTTTCCAAGTGAAAGAATTTGTACAGGGTGCCGGGTAAGTATTTTTAGCATTACCTGACAATTGGACGAAATGTCCCTTGTAACCAAATACATTGTTTACTGCTCCTCTGCCGTGTGTTACAATTAAGTAATTTTAGAATTAAGGAATGCAAATCTCTCGCTTTTCCCCGGAAAACTAAAAATATTGGTATAATGTTTTCAAAAAAATGCACCAAATAATGGGAAAAAACAAAAGCACAAAATGGTAACCGCCAAAATAATCTTATTTAACAAATCACTACTTTTCAGATCTATTCTATTAATTATACAAATAAATGTTTAATTGTGGTAAATTAGTTACTGAGCCTATCCATGAAGTGTTCTAGCCTGAATGCTTCAATTCAGTCAATTTATTAAGTGCATTTATGAAAAGTCAGTGGTTATTATTTTAATTTTCTTAAATAGTTTTCCAAAATAGTTTTAGCATGAAAAGTACTCAAGACGACATGCATTTTGTGTCACTGCAAAGATTACCTTTTACAAACTGAACCTTTTAATTGTCCATTATGTACTTCTCAAAGGCTTAAGTTGTCACCTATTGTTCTGCATTTTGAACAGTTATCTTCTAGCTAAGACTGGGATTTGTAAATGTGTAAAGTATGTAGAAAACTCTTTTAAGCAATAGACGGCAGACAAACCTAATACAAGAGACGCAGCGGAGAAAACATGCCGAGACAGATGGGATGTAGAAGATCATGTGTTTGGCATTATAAAGCAGCTGTCAAATATTATTATTAAAATACCAGGGGTCTGCAGGCTTACAAATTATATTAAAACAGATGAAGGGAGAATTCTGATTATATTCAGTATTGTGCACCGCCTCTGCTATCTTTGCCTTTTCAAGCTTTTTAAGAAGTACCATCATTCATAGTTTTCATTGTAGCAGTGCAGATCACAGGTGAGATCAGCATGCTAATAATTGCTCTTAATAATTGAATGCAGCGAAGCGATATTTGATCAGTTGTTGTAACTCTTTTCCCGATGGTCTGTCTGAACCTCGTCAAAATACTGGAATCCAGATGCATCCATTTTTATGGATATGGAAATAGAATACATTTTGTTGAACACAATAGAAACAGAAGAAAATACAGAATTTTGCTAAATCTCAGTTTTCTTGGGACCTTAGCTATAAGCATAGACTTTACCCACCATACTGGTCTGGCATTTGGTCTAGATGGATAGACCTTGCCTTACCTTGGTATCTCATAAAAATAAACCACAAAGCAACTCAAACACTAGGATTGCCTTTTGCCAATCTGCAGTAAGGTCTTGATCTTTCCCCCAGATGGCAGGACGATGTTGGCACTTGCACCCTGCCAAAAGTGATCTGGAAACTCCTTCAGCATTAGGTTGTGTTGTTTTCTCAGTGTTTGTGTGGGATATATTGTTAACAGCTTAACAGGATCAGAAGGAACAAAATCAAGACTCTGCAACTATGAGTTTATTAAACTTATGCCAGTTAATGGAGTGGTTTATGTAAACTGCATTTTCCCTTTGCCGTCATTCCCTTATATCTTGCCTCGGCCATCATGTCATCATCTGATCATTGGCCTTCATCGTGTTTTGCATGATTGTCTGTACTGTTGTTCACTTAGTACACACTCCACTGGGGTGCAGGCTGGGGCATTCGGTGCAGAGGTCACTGGCTAGGGACAATTCTATGTAATTGGGATATTATGTTGTAAAATTAGTGCCAGGGTTTGTGTGGGTTTGATGTCGGCCAGTGTCTCCTCAGCTTGCCATGCTCAAGTGAGCTGTCAGCTGGTGGGGTTCAGGATGTCATCGAAATAGATGTGTTTAATGAAAACATAATCAGTTTCTTTTATATTATTAAGATGATTATAGCACTTTGTTTCTTATATTTCTATCTGGAGCTCAAATTGTAATGATTTACAAATACATTTATTCAGTATAGAGATATTATACTGCTGAAAGAGAGAGAGAGAGAGAGAGAGAGAGAGAGAGAGAGAGAGAGAGAGAGAGCGCACGTTTATTGGGGATGGGGCTGCTCCCTGCATGTGACAAATTTACCAGGGAAATCCTAATAAAACAAAGCAATGTAACTTCTTAAAAAATCCTGTGTATATTTATAGAAACCAGTCTCAACAGAACCGGTGACAGAGAATCTTGCACAACGCATTCTATAAAATTCACAAGACTTCATCTATTTTATTAAGACATGTCTACTCCATGTGTTTCCATACCTTTCTCCTTATCTCACAATGCTTTTAGGAATCCATAGCCATCGACCTTCTCAGTGCAGAGTGTTTATGACCTTGTGTTCGTAGTCAAATGCTCAAGACGTTACCCTTCATCTTATCAGTTATTCATGGAAAAGTGATTTGGAAGACAGCTGGTGACCTTAAACAGCAGTATTATCAGAGCTGGCTTTTACGATCAGATTTGGGTTTCCTGTTGTTTTAGTATTAATGACACTTGCTTCTTCTCAGTGGTGAGTTTACATGCTGGTAAAAAGTCATGGCAGTAGAGCTCATGTCATGGCTTCTTTGACAATGGTACAGCTGGTAATTGTTTAGGTTAATACTGTATTAATTTAACAATTCCTGCTTTTTGTTTAGTTTATGTTTGTGTAACCCGTATTCAAACATCAACTGTTACTATTTATAACTATAACTGGCCATGACCAACTTATGTAAGTCATGACTGGACCTCTGCTGTCATGACTTCTTTACCCGCATGTCAACACAGATGATTTTTCTTTAGATGTGCAGGAATGACAACTGCCCACCCTTTTCATCTAAAGTGTTGTCTATTTAAATCCATTGTCATATTTGATGTCTAAAAGTTCATCATTTATCATTTATCAATTTATAATTTCTTTGCAGAAAGTTAAAATCTCCACTGAGAGGGATTCTTGCAAATTAAATATAAACCTGGCCTCCTTTTATACCAATCAAACAGACTTTAATCGGAAACAACTTTGCAAATGGAGCTCTCACCAAGTTTCAACAAAATCCAGTGTTGCAATGCTTTTGGTAATTTATAGGAGTTTTAGAAAAAAAAAAATAAAGAGCTAATTATTTTAAAGTTAAAAAAATCTCTACAGACAGGGCTTGTGAAATGTATATTAAAAATAAATAATGACATTAGGCTTGTGCTTCATTTGATTGTTATCTTTAAAAACAAGACATAATAACATCATATTTTCCACCAATTATGTTTTAAAAGTAGTAGTTGATTGCATTACTTTGTTACTAATCCCATGTACCACAAATAAGCAGCATAACTCTTACAAATCGTATAAAGAAGTGTAACTGCTTTGAGCACGGGCTCGGCCAGCCATCACATCAGTGACGTGCCTCACAGATATGTCTGCAGTCCAGGCTCACAGACTCGCTGTAAGTCAGGTTGTGGTATTACCATTGCTGTCACTCACTCGTGTATAAATGAGAAGCTCATTAAACCGCACAGTTTGCTGTGCTCAGTCAGATCCCCATGCACCCCGCACTGCGTGACCACCGTGTCCCTCCTGTGAACACTGTGCTTATCCACTCACCCTCCATTTGCCAAACCCAGTCATGCCAGAACCCTCATTAATCCACGCAAGACTCCTTAATGCTCTGTCTTGTAAGAAACTCTTAATATCTGTATTATGTTTTAACTTGCTTTCCTTTGGAGGCAGGGAATTGTCAAGTAAGTACCTTCAAATGCTCCTTTGGCCCATGAGGGGAATGTTTATACTTAGTTACCCATAAGTGTCATGGCTTTAATGTTTAATCGATTGATTGATTGATTTTATACATTGATTAATTTACTTAGATATATTTTAATTTGTATCTCAATCTGAGAAGTGAAGACAAAGCACATACAGAAAAAATAAAAACTGTAAATGGTGTTGTGAAGGACTTGTAGTAGTTTACTGAAGAACACCTGGGTACAGCACAATTAACTACTAAAGAAACATTAATTGTTATATGTATACACACACATACACACACATTGCTTTAGATATATATTGGTTGACAGATGATGCTGCCCCCTGGAAATCCTACTGAAATACCAGCAAGAAAGACTGAATCAGAATTCTGTGAATATTCTGTCTGAATGTTTTGTGACACAGAATATGTTTTGCTGGCATTTTACTGCAAACCTTTCTTATCTAGAAACGATACCATTACATTGTAGCAGGGATAAGGCCAGGGGTCCTGGGACTTTGACTTCAGCACCTGTTGTTCTTCCTTTCTAAGACAGCTGCATGACATCGACTGTATTTTCCCCTCCTGCCATGCGGACGTGTCAGTTCACCATGAAGTCCACTAAGGGATCATGGTTTCTTTACAGTTACGTATCTGTGAAATTATCTTTTCAAATTGATCATTGCACCCTTGGAGAAGATAGTGCTTAAAGTATAAATGCCCCTTGTTATTTGTATTTTAGTACAATCTTCAGGTTACTCCCTAAACCGTACGTCCACCAGTGTACACAACCAAGACTCATACACACAGAGAGATCAACTATTTTAACTGTCTTAATTTCTCATTCAAGCATTGAATCTTTTAGACCGTCTCACAGTAACATTAAGATTGATGTTAATCTTAATTTATTCTACTTTTAACCTAAATAGACACTGCTAAATTTCAATATTCAATATTGTCAGGGGTTGAAGGTATTTTGTAATAGATTGTTATATTTCTACTTATAGTGGTTAGACACTTAATCTGTTAAGCAAGACTGAATGTTTTTGCTCTTAATTTTTGGAATGTTCCTTTCATGAGCGATAAACCATTGAAACAAAAGTTGAAGAAGCATATATCCGGTGAAAGCATTAACCTGCCATTCAGCAATGAAAAAGCAAATTAATATTTCACAGCATAACTCATAACCCAGATCATTGGAATGAGGTGTTCTGTGAAACCAATGAAAAAGACCTTGAGTCAAAGATATTATTGCAGTAAGAGTGCCGTATCACCCTGAACTGGATCTGCAAACCAGGATTTGTATTGTATTTATTTTTTTAATATCTACATTGTTGTTTGCTTGCTTTTGGTTTTTAACACCAAATTATCTGTACTCAAAATCAAGTCCAAAATAATGTATTTATTAAACAATCCCCATTGAAACATTTTGGGGGTTGACGAAATAGCAACTGTTACAGCTTTGAACAAAAAAGGGAAAACAGTTGTGTTTGTAAAACGTACATCTTTATTTAAATTACTAGGTAGATGTCATGTGTAAGAAGGCTATAGAATTTCAAAATTGAATAAGTTTAATTCATCTAATTTATTATTTGGCGATTTGATCTTCCATTAATGAGCTATTAATGAGGATTGTCTGCTATTAAGGCCTTTGCCCACTGGATCCGATTATGCATCCAGTTTTGTACGTGCATGAAAGGAGATTTTTTTTTTATAATCTGCAAGTCTAACCATGAAGAAGTTTACAACAAACCAAATAAATATATAGACAGACAATATATGATAAGCTGTTGCAGATGGTACCTATTGATGTAGTGCACAGATAACACAAAAGTGTTACCAATATTTGCACTTTCAAATAAATAGTTTCATGTTGAGCCATGCATTCTACTTTTGTGTCTTAATGGTGAGGTGTAGTTTGTGTGCAAGGCTTTTTTGTTTGGAGGTAAAGAAACTGCGGCGTAGCTTGCACACCAGCACAAGAAGGGGAAAGTCTGTGTACCTGGTGTGGTTTTAACAGGTCCAGTGTGCACTGCCCTTGATGGACAACTTTTCTTATGATGGACTACAAAATGAGGTTTCGGATCCAGTGTGCAACAGCCTTAAAAGCTGCTGGGCAACACCTCTGAGCAGTGCAGCGTTGCATTGTGGGTGAAAAGTCTGAACTCCTCTCTCTATGTCCCATGAGGCCGCATACACCCCCTGGTTTTCTCGGGGCCATGCCTTCAGATCTTTACTACAGCCAAACACACACATTTCCCATGAGCCAAAAATCTTTGCCATCTTTCCCCCAGGTCTTCTTAATTGTAAAAGGGTTTGCTGTCAGTTTTGGGGAAATTAAACCGGACTGAGAGAGGCATTGTGCCTCACCATGACCTCCCAAGGGTGGGATGCATTCTCTCAGGTGTCAAAAACATAGGCTTTCATTGAGGCCCAGGGAACAACCAACCGTCTCTTATATGTTCTCGGTACCGGTCCCACGGAAGCACTGACGCGCTTCTCTCTCCCTATCCCATAGGAGCTTTAGTACACAGTTTGCCCAGGGACCCCAGGGTATGAGCCTTCTCAATTTGTAGACTGGTGCACTCTTTCATTTGTTTCAAAAAACAACTTATTTTCTGGCATGCTTGAAAAGCATGGTTTGTGCCACACAGGAATGACAGTTTAGCTCTAAAGGTTTGCTTGTGCATGACCTTTTATTTTTATTATTTTTTTTTTTTAAAAGCCTTTAGAAAAAAAAAAAATCACGGGGTTCTGCAATGCTGACTTGAAACTACTAAAATTCTCACTTGGCTTTACTTGCTGCATTCAAGGGGATCCAGGTAAAAGTCTTCTTTGAAGTGTTTGCTGTATTGCCAGGTCAGACTGTGCTGTGCCTGTGTGCTGCTCCTTTGATCTGTGCCTGATGATCGTGACGCTTTCATCTTATTCTTTCTCATGTGTGCATCCGAACTGGGGCGAGTAACTCACAGGGCTGGTGGATACCATCTGCTTTTACCTGTTCCTATCATTTCTGATTTCTACTATAATTTTCTATTCTTACAGAAGAGACCATCGAAAACAATAGCTTCTGATCTGGCTCCTTAGGGTGAAGGAAGTGAGGTGGGGAAGCATTACAGTGTTGCACAGGTGTCAGGACAGCATCCTTCATCAAAGGAATGAAGGGAGAACCCCATTCCCCACTACACTACCTTGCAATAATTAGCTTTTCGGTGGCTTTTCTGAAGCCGATTTTACTGGGACACCTGATTAGCTTGGAAAATAAACCTCAAGAAGAATCAGAAGTAGAATCGTGCCTATTGCTTACTTCAGGGATGAAATCGTTGAAGATTTTACCTAACGGGAAAAAGCAGATGTCAAGAGACTTCCCCTTCATTGCTGTGAGTCACAGCTGGTAAAGTACTATCCAGCAAAAATATCTAGTATTTTTATTTTTCTCTCATGAGACTTAGAGGATGAAATCTCATCACCCAAAGCTTCTACTGTGCTGATCTTAGACTGAGCAAAGCATATATATTTCAAATACCTGCACAAAGCATATAGGCTAGTGATTTACCAGCTCTTGGGGACCTCGCTTGTGCAACCTGACACTGCGGTTGCTGTTATACGCTGCGGCCTCGTCCGGCAGCGGTATAACTGAAGCTCGTTCATTGCCATTGTGCTTCCTCCACTTTCCTGTATGATCTGGACCTGACCCCTATATTACAATGTGTCTGTTATTGTTCCAGTGTATTTACTGTTGAACTTTTTTGTTTTCCTTTCTTATCAGTTTGGCTGGACGAGTGGGCAATAGTGCATTGAGGACTTAGTCAATAATAAAGTGGGGCAGACGGGTCTTTACACAGGCAGTGCAGTGAACATTGGTCTGTTTTCCACACGCAAACTGTTTTGTATAATTCCAGTGGAAATTACCAGGAGTTACCAGCCTGTTGTCTGACTGTAATACACACAGGCCAGGTACATTGCCAGAGCACTGGGGGAATGGCACAGCATCTGTGGAAGATTGGGAAATACCCTTAGATGTGAAGTTGTCATTTTTGAAAAATCAAGTGAAGTGAAGGAGTTTTACATTTAAAATTATATCCCCAACCTTTCAACTCTTCCTCGAATACAAAAATGTATATTGAGCCTTTTAAATCATTCAGCATACAGCTCAGGCTATGCAAAGAAGTATTAATACCTGTCCCTAGTGTTATAGCTATAGTGTCTATTTGATTGTATAGGGCTGTGACAAGAAATTGCTCACCTTGGCGGTTCAGTTGTGTTGGTTGAAGGTCATCTAAATTAGAGATGTTGCCAGACTATTTAAAAGCCAGCTTTGGTGGAACTAGGACCTTTGCACTTTTATTTTCCCTCACAATGTTCTCTCTGTTCTGCATTTGTGGAGAGAGACTAAGGCTGTGAATTAGTTACTTCAACCAGTAACTTTTTGACTATCGCTGACATTTCCCTAGCCCCATGGAATTTTCTTTTTCTTTTTCTTGATGTAGGTAGTATGTATTGTATATCAACAGATTGTACCATCATTTAAAGGATCAGTAGAACTCACAATGCATGGGGACCGGAGGTTTCCTTAAGCTTTTCTCAGTTCGGTGCACAGCTCACTGTAACACATTTGGCCAAACCTCTTCTGCAATGGCCATAGCACGGTATCATGTTTTTTGTGCCTATTGAAATTTCATTGATTCATTTAAAAAAGGAAAACCAAATAAGGAAGTTTTGATATGATGGAAAAATAACAAAGCTGAGTTATTTGGGTCAAATGTTTTTTCCCTCACGGGCTAGAGTAACAAAGCAGGAGCCAGAGGGGGAGACCTATAAATAACCCAGAACTGGCATTCATATGCAAGCTGAAAGTTGCTTGTTGCTTATTTTCATTCCACTGAAACTTTTTTTTCCTCTTGAAAAATGTCAGTGTTTCAGAGTAACAGTTGGGTGAGGTTCGGCAAATGTGTGGTTGGTTGTAAGAAGGTTACAACTCGGAATAAAATAAGTCGCAAGTCTTATCAAGGGCATTGCCTGGAGTCCGTTTCTTAGGGGGGAATGGTTGGAATGTATGAGGCCTATTCGCTGTGCACTGAAGGAGACGGCTCTTAGCTCTCGGCCTCTCTCCGAACATCAGACTGAAGGCGTTCCAGTTAAACAGTAATGAATAATGCTAATGCTTTAAATGTCATGCCAAGTGCATGATTTATACAGGTCAATGTTCTGTGCAAGTTCAGTTGTATTTGTTTGTTTGTTGATGTGGATTTACCTGGGCATTCCTCAGTGGATTTCCAAGGTGTTTCATTTCGAATTCAACCTAAAAGAAAGGAAATGTCCTGTGTATCAATGTGTCCAACATCCGTTCACTATAACTGTGTCCTGTACTTGAATGTCATGGTTTTCTTTGTTCTCGTAAATGAATGTGGGATTTCAGCATGCAGAATAAGACACAGTCAGGCATGTTTGTGTCCATCTTATTTACCCCAGTGGACAGTGAGAGGCTATGAGTCATGTGATGGGTTTTACTACATCATAAATGTCTGTTTTTTTTTTTTCACACATTATTAGTTAGTTAATTGGTTTGTTATTAATGATTTGAATAATTACCTACAGACTGCTATAGGGGATCATTTAACTGATGAGTCGTCAGCTGAACGCAAAGAAAACCGTCAGTATTTCTTGACCAAACGTGCTCCAAAATCAGTCGGTAAACGTGAACAAGATATTGGGTTCTGTTTCCAAGGCCAAAGGTTACACTGTTTATAGTTGAGAAAGTGGAAGGATTTGAATTATGTCTCTGTGTGTTTGTTTCTACACTAGAGTGTTTCCGGGAGTAACTTTATTCTTCCTGCCGCAGAATAGATGCAGTTACAAATGCGAGTGTAAATGTATAGGACCTCCAGACGGACCCAAGGACAGTGTGTGTATTCAGGCATGGCTCTCTTCGTGAAGCTTTAGCTGGCCAGTGCTGGTGTAGAGCTCCAGTGTAGCTCCTGCCCCCCCCCGCCCTCACAGACCACAGGGCCTTGGAGCCACGGGTCCGTACTGACACAGATTCATCTTTCAGGCCTCCTGTGAGCAGAGCCACCCCTCAGCCCGAGAAACTGCAGAAGAACAACATCACCAAGAAGAAGAAACTGGTTGAGGTATGTGGCCCTGTAGCCACTGAAGGGTTAAATCATCCAGTACAGTGCATTGGATTGTATGTGGTGTTTAGTTTTTTTAATGTTCTTCAGTTTCCTTATTTCTACATCAAGATAAAGAGTCCAGATTATAAGAAACATAAGGACAATAAGAACGAGTGGAAAAATCACAGCTGTTGGCTCTGCTGCAGAAAGGAGTTTTGACTGATTTATTTAGGTTTCTTTTTTGTTTAGAAAAACATTACATGTGCTTGATTTGGGAAGTGTTTTAGCACTGGAGATGGCTGACTGAAATTCCAGAGTGAAATGCAGTCTGCTAGCTATCAGTAGGTCAGTGTACATTACTGGGGGCCACAGATCTGGGTCAGTTGTTCTGTATTTTAGTTTGCTCATGTATATGTCTACTTAATTATATGTATATTTGTTCCAATCCACGTCCTGATTACTGAACTAATAATGTGCATAATAAGTCAACTCATCTGTCATTGTGTCTGATCTGGAACTCAGGTCGCTCTTGCAGTCAGTCAGTCAGTCACATCCTCGCGGGGTTGTGTGTTTCAGGAGCTGGTGCTGGAGCACGTCTTCGGATACCGGGGCTTCGATTGTCGCAACAACCTGCATTACCTCAACGACGGCACCGATATCATCTTCCACACAGCCGCGGCCGCCATCCTGCAGAATCTGTCCACAGGTACCACACGCTGGAATGAGGAGACGCACAGAGACCCAACCGCTTTAAAGCAAGCCTTTATTTCCTTTTAAAACATTGTATTTTCAGTTAAGCCTAACAGCTGGAGTCCTACTTATTAATCTTATAAGAGAAATTGATATATGTATATATATCAAATATAATACAGCATCAATCATTGTACAGTGCATATGTACACTTACAGTCCACAAATATAGCTCTGAGGCACTTTCACACTATGCCAATGTCATATAAGAGAGAGCAGTACAGGATTTTGTGTGCAGTGTTTTTGAGCCCAGTGCTCCACAAACACCCGTCTAACCCGGCCGTTTCCCTCCAGGGACTCAGAGTTTTTACCTGGAGCACACCGATGACATCCTCTGCTTAACCGTCAATCAGCATCCTAAGTATAAAAATGTCATTGCCACCGGGCAGATCGGTAAGAGTCTTTCTCAATTTGCTCTGTGTCTCCTAGTCTGTGCATGTGAGTCAGGTTTGAGGGCCCTCACTCCCAGTCTATTCCATCAGGGGGATTCAGAAAACATGTTTAATCTCCCCAGCTTCACACACTACCCATTGTACATCATATAATTCCATAGTCATGTGAGTGTATGGGGTTGTGTGGGGTTGGCTAACAGGGAGGAGAGGAAAGAGAAGGGGAGGGGGCTTGAGTGCCTATGTATGTGTTTAGAAGTGTGTGTGTCCTTCCCTAGTTGAATGCTTCTGCATTATTTATTTGCTTTAGTTTGGATCTTAGCTTTCCCTTTCCTCTGCTGTGCTTCTGCCTCCTTACATTTATTTGTCTTTTTTATTTATTTATTTATTTATTTATTTATGTGTTTTGTTTTGTTTTTTTACTTCCAAATCCATATTATTTGCCGTTTGATATTTTTGCTTTCTTCTGGTGCTGATGCCTCAGCATTAGAAAAAAAAAAAAAAAAAAAAAAAGACTTATGCCCGCTGTTTTCTTTTGATGCTTCCTCATTTCCCATTGCCCACACACAACAGGCGAGGTTACAGACCATGCAGGTAAGCTTGTGTCATTCTTCTTCCTCGCTCATGTGTTTTTTTTGGGAGGTTTCCTATTCACCCATAAAGCATAACTACAACTGTAGTTGATTCACATGGTTTTCAAACCCTTACATGTAGTGGTCTAGTAATAGTCTCCATCCAATACAGTCCACAACTGTCAATGAATAAAACTAAGAATTAAAATGAACAAAATTAAGGTATAAGAAAAGAGGGAAATGATCTGCCAGTGTCAAGCAATACGATTTCTCTAACTGGAACAGGTAATGTTTCTGCACACAACACTGACAAACATTTAAAGACATTCTTAAGAAATCTGAGATTCCAACTTGGAAGGTTTGGAAGTTATTTAAAGCTAAGACATGAGGTGAAAATAGACACAAACTAATAAAGTAGAAAGAAAAATATGCTCTTTGTGTTTCCACAGGCTTTTAGTATTGCACAGTGGAGAGCAGTAATTGTACTGTAAAATGAGCAGAACTGGGTTAATGTCGTCTGTGACAGTTGGTTCCTTTCTCCCTCTTCGTACAGTGGTGGATATTCCCATTACATTTTTGGCCTGCTCTTGAAATGAATGGGTTAATATAGTTTGTGATTCATATAAGTGTTTTGGAAACTCCTATTCCACTTCCAACCCCCACTCCTCTGAAATAACTGGATCAATGGTACTGTGCCCTGCAAGTTTGAAGAGCAAAGGGTTACTTCTGAATGAGTTCACTTCACCACCATGACAGGGTCTGACCCTCGTAGTATTACTGCTTTTTAATGCAGGCCCATTTTCGTCCAGGACATTTAGTTACAGCTTCTTATTTAAGAATTCACTGACATTTTTTGGTATATAAAAATGTCAGAGGGCTGAGGGTCAAGACGGCCTTCACAAAGTTAGTCTGTGCCTGATCTTAGCTCTCCAAGTGGACAGAGAGGGGCCTGGACCCCAGAATTGTACCACAGCTTTGAAGCACCGCCCCTCCTCCCCTGCAATTTCCTCAAAGGCTTAGAAACCTTATCACACCCATGGAGAAATGCGAGAAGCAATGGGCCCCATGCCCCACTGTAGGTTTCCACCTTTGCCTCAAAGAGGGATGAAGGTTTAAGCAAGGAGGCCCATCCTTTGGGTTTTAGTGGAGGGAGTAGAGTGTACTGACCAGAGTTTTTGCACACGAGGGTCTTAACCCCGCCGGCTCTCACATGTCGTGCCCCATAGGTACCACTCCTTCTATTCACGTGTGGGACGCCATGAGCAAGCAGACCCTGTCCATCCTGCGCTGCTCCCATGCCAAGGGCGTGAGCTACGTCAACTTCAGCGCCACCGGCAAGCTGCTGCTGTCTGTGGGGGTGGAGCCGGAGCACACCATCACCGTGTGGAGGTGGCAGGAAGGTAGGGACTGCGCCCGTGCAACACATGCACTTACCCCCTGGCATTAACTGTGCACATGAAGGAGGAAGTATTAGAAGCTGTATAGTGCAACTGTTACACTAGTTTAACAACACAAACAAATTGAATGCATACAGTGGAATGAAACGCAGTACAAGAAATTTCAGTGAAGGATAACCACACATTACCCTATCACACTTTGTATCGTGGCTTTGGTGATATAGGGGCGCTTACATTATTATGTCTGTAATCTGTCAATACAGCAGCCTCCTCACCTCAGTCAGTGGTCTCTTGTGTTGCTGCTCAGGTGCCAAAGTGGCCAGTAAGGGCGGCCATGCTGACCGGATCTTCGTGGTGGAATTCAGGCCGGACTCGGACTCGCAGTTCGTGTCGGTGGGAATCAAACACATTAAGTTCTGGACTCTGGCCGGGGGGGCGCTGATGTACAAGAAGGGCGTTATCGGCTCTGTGGAAGACGCCAGGATGCAGACCATGCTGTCTGTCGCATTTGGTGCTGTAAGTAAAATCAGCCAGCAAGTGCAGCTGGTGCTGAATGTTTTT
Organism: Amia ocellicauda; assembly: GCF_036373705.1. Taxonomy (NCBI): domain Eukaryota; kingdom Metazoa; phylum Chordata; class Actinopteri; order Amiiformes; family Amiidae; genus Amia; species Amia ocellicauda. The sequence goes on along the minus strand of NC_089872.1, from coordinate 6,802,653 downwards.
TATCATCGTTTTCTTTGGAAGAATTTCTCACAGAGGAATAACAGTTTCTTTAAAAATAATAAAATATAAAAATAAGGAGAAAACTGGTTTTATTTGCCTATTTTCCTGGTTTCTTACTGTGTATTCCACCTAACATGTTATATTTCTGTGAGTGGATGCAAGGCAGTGTTTTTTTTTTTTAATTAACTCCTAGCATTTGTTTTCTTTTTTTTGTAGAATAACCTTACTTTCACAGGTGCCATAAATGGAGATGTGTATGTGTGGAGGGACTACTTCCTGGTTCGCGTGGTGGCTAAGGCGCACACAGGGCCGGTGTTCACCATGTACACCACGCTGAGGGATGGCCTCATTGTGACGGGGGGCAAGGAGCGCCCGTAAGTCCGGCACCGTCGCAGTAGATAAAACAGTAGCTACCCCAACACTTACATATTCGCTCCCAACAAGTTTTGTATCACGCAGAAAGGGAACAGTGTTTCAGTAGGCTCAGACTCGGTCATTGCTCGTTGTCAGTTGTGGGTGTTACCAGGGTGGCATGTTGTGTTGCAGGACGAAAGAGGGCGGGGCGGTGAAGCTGTGGGATCAGGAGATGAAGCGCTGCCGGGCCTTCCAGCTTGAGACGGGCCAGCTGGTGGAGTGTGTGAGGTCTGTGTGCCGGGGCAAGGTAAGGGCAACACAGCAGCACAAACACACAGGGAACACAGACACCGCACTGAGCAGGACAAACTGCGCCAAACACAAACATCCCGTTCAATGGAGGTGTCAGTAATGCCTGTGGCGTTTGATTGTTTTCCACCCAATCAGGGGAAAATCCTGGTGGGAACCAAGGACGGGGAGATCATCGAGGTTGGGGAGAAGAACGCCGCCTCCAACATCCTGATCAACGGGCACACCGAGGGGGAGATCTGGGGGCTGGCCACGCACCCCTCCAAGGACATGTTCATCTCGGCCAGCGATGACGGGACCATCCGTATCTGGGACCTGGCTGATAAAGTGGGTACCAGCTGGAAGCATTAGATGGGGAGGGGAGGGGTGAGGCATAGGTGTTAACACCCCCCCTCCTAGTCTCCTGACACCATGTTCGCAGTGTGAGATATCTTTTTCTTTCAGAGTTTAAATTATTGGCACTGTGTGCAGTAAAACTGACGACTCTAGTGAGCCATAGATCTCGTATTTGATTGGTCCACAGTGCACCCTAATCACTCCGAACACTCTGTAATGGTCTATTGCCTGACGGACAGCACAGAGACTGAGCTCCTTACTGGTCTTCCCCTATTGGGACGTGTGTGGTGTCACTTTCAAAACTAATAGCAACTGTATGTTGATGCCAGTGAGGTAGCCATAAACACCTGGTCGCTTCTATTTTATACAGGACCTTGGGGAATAACACGTCATAGGGATTCATGTTACCAAGCTTCACTGAAACCAGATATTAACTGTGGGAGTATTTTATTTCTCTGCCATTATTTCTAGATGCATTGTAAGTATTCAATTCTGATTTCCTTCAGACGCTAGAACAGATTCATATTTGTATTATTGGAGACAAATGATTTGTTAACTGCAGCCCAGTGAGGGAAATAATCTCTGTTGTGTTAATAAACTAAACTAAAACATACTAGCCCAACTCTTTAAACATTTAATTGCAGGCATTTTTACTGGGTGTTTGCTTGCTTTGAACGTAGTTATTTTATAAGTTCAGCTGCAAAGACGTAAAACTGATGTCAAGAGATTCTAAGAGGGTTAGTGTCTTTTAAAGGGAGAGGTTTGGGAATTCCTGTTCATACATCTGTTTTCTAAAAAGGGAAATCTATCTTGGGGATTAAGAGGTATCCTGTGTATTATAACTTAAAGTGCAACATATAATAATACCTGTGAAGTCCTTGGTTATATGGAAATAAAATAGGGGGGTTAATTAATACAGTATTTGTGTATTTATTATCTGTATTAAGGTCAGGGGTGCTTTTATTCCATTTAGATGTATTAATTCCTTACAAAGGACATCTGCACCTTTACAATCACACAGAAGATTTTAGGCGGGGGGGACAGTATTCTGTATTGTTATTATGGATGTGTTGATTTAATATGATGTATTTGTTGGGCAGCCATTTTTAAGACGATGTACAAGGCCAAGCTCTTCAGCAATAATTGACCAGTATATTACAAAGTAGTTAAATGGTATAAGCCACAGACAAAGAGGAGAGAGAAGTGGTCCAAACCTGTGTGGTTTGGCATGAATTCAAAATGTTGTCACAGGGAGCTGTTTGAAAGGACTGGGACACCCCACATTCACCTCTTGCCCTTTTCTGATTTTCCAGAAACTGCTGAACAAGGTGAGCCTGGGCCACCCTGCCAAGTGTGCGGGGTACAGCCCCGACGGGGAGATGGTCGCCATTGGCATGAAGAACGGGGAGTTCATTGTCCTCCTGGTCAACTCCCTGAAGGTCTGGGGCAAGAAGAGGGACCGCAGTGCTGCCATCCAGGACATCCGGTGAGCCTGCGCCTGGCTTTTGGGCTCAGTGTGGATGAATTGAATGCAAATCAACCCCTGTGGTCTATATGTTAGAGTACACAGTTGGGCCTGTGAATAACATTAAGACCCGTCACTCCCTTTAATATGTTTCCTTTTTGCTGAATCAATAAGAAGAGAAGATATATTACCCACCATACGTGAGAGTGCCTCTGAGTGGGTCTCTCTGTCCTGTAGGTTCAGCCCAGACAACAAGTTCCTGGCCGTGGGCTCCTTGGAGAGCACAGTGGATTTCTACGACCTGACGCTGGGGCCCTCGCTTAACCGCATCGGCTATTGCAAAGACATCCCCAGCTTCGTCATCCAGATGGACTTCTCTGCCAACAGCAAGTACATTGAGGTAGGGATCCCAGCTGAGAACAGTCCCACCAGGTGTACCTTGGACAGTCATTTATCATACTTACTAACAAATAGCTTGCGACAGGGCTTCGAAGAGTTTGGCTGGAAAAGGAAGAGGAAGTATGCGGGGGAAGTGTATTATTATTGCACCTGCACGGTGTGTTACACTGAAATGCATCCCCAGGGAATCTGCTCCTGTTTGGATAAGTGATGTGTGCAGTTGCTGATTGTAACTGATTGCACTGGAAATAACAGACTAAAGGAACCCAGAAACAATCCTACAGATGTCTCTAGGAAATACAATTAGTCAGTCAGTCCCTCAGTCTCCAAGGATTAAGTAATTATGCAATTACATTAAGTATATTTCACAATCCTTTGTGTAATCCAATATCCAGTAGGTTATTGTGGAAATTTTGCTAAACCATACATCGATGCTGTGGTTGAAACAAAAGTACTTGGATTTGAAAGGTATTTAACATTCTGTAGAGGTAAAAAGTCCCCTACATTCATGACCTCATCCAAAGTGTAACTGTGTTTTGCAGTCTTGCTAAAACAAGACAGATTGAGTTCTCATTTTGCAAATATAATGTGTCTGTCAAGCAGGAGAAATGACTGGATGTGAGATATAAGAATCGTCAGCACACTGAATTGCGAATAAAATGTGGTTAAACCCTGCCGGCCTTGCCAAACCATGTGACTTAAACCTAAGAAAGGCCATACACACTTCTTATTCAGTGCCATCTCTGTGGGGTTTTGTAATCTGAGCTATTTCCCTGACCCTGTCCTCCATCCATGTGAGACACTTATGTGGCTGAATGTAGTACAAATGTCTTTATTAATGTTTTCCGAACTGAACATACTTTCTGCCCATGTCGCCACATGGCAAAGCGCACCTCTCTGAAATATTATTCTACAATTTTCTACAATCATTATAAGAACATGCACACAGTGATTCAAATTAAGGTTAATCTATTTGTCTTCTATTTATATCATCTTATCTGGTAGTGTTTGGAAAAAACAGACACTGAGAGTTAACAAACATATACATAACATGCCAACCTTTTCCAGAACATATTGAATATTTAAAAATCTATAGCAGTACATGTTTTACCATATATAGCACATACACAGCATATGCTAATGTTATGTATTTTCCTTATTTGTTTTTCTATCCGTTTCTCTTTGTTTGCAATTTGCAAGTAATATGGTGTTTTATCTTGCTGTAAAATAATGTTGGCTTCCAATTATTGGCTTTTTGGTTTGACTCCCTCAACTGAGTGTTTCTGCTTTTGGCAAGCAGCTGTTCTATGCTTTCACACGCTAAAAGCAAAATGTAAAATCTATAAACTGCTACTTAGGCCAAAGGATTGGAGCTTTTATTACCCTATTATCAGGTATTATTGAAAGGGGCCAGCATTCAAAATTGGTCAGTTGCTCAAAAATAAATCCAGACAACTAAATTAATAATTTAAGTAATTTTATATATATATATATATATATATATATATATATATAACTTTACAAAAGAGTATGTTATAAATTAACATCTTGTTAATTAAGCTGGATTTTGTTTTATTATTATTTATAATGTGAGGGCCTGAACTTCTATCAATTCAGTGATGCACTGTGGGAAAAAGCTGTGAGTGTAACACTGGTTCAAGGAGAATTTCAGTGTTTTGTCTGTTGTTCAAATACTGATGGTATTGTGTTGCCAGGGAGTGCGTCTAGACTTTAAAAGCAAAGCAGTAGAATTTTTATTTCTCCTAGTTAAACAGAGTCAAAGCAGTGACCTCCAGTCTAATCAGCGATAATAAAATATATATTGTGTGCTCTGAGGATTAAGTGGCCAATTACGCTGTAATAAATCCCCTCTCCCAGTTCCTCCGCCTGCCAGTACCACATTTGAAATGATGGCCTTTTCTGCGGCAGCACATTTAACGATTGAATGTCTGTGACAAGGAAATGCCATTAATGAAAAGAGAAGCCACTTAGAAGCTAATCGATTTTGCCCGAGTCCTTGAGGGACGTCTGTGGAAATGTTCTTCACGAGCACAGCAGCACTTTTGCCGTCTCCCTAACCTAAGCTTCCATTAAATATCAGATTCTTCATTTACATTTTCTCTATGGCATGCACACAGGTATCCAGTAAAAAGGAAGCTAGATCCTGAGGAGGATATATATAGTCAGTTGAATGTACTTTAGGTCACTGATTATTTATAGGGAAGCATTGTGTAAAGTCCACACCAGCTCACTCTGTCCCCGAATCCCCCCAGCATGACTCTCACTGAGTTCAGTAACGCACCCTGGGCCCAGTAGTAGTGAACTGTCCGTATTGTGCCAATATTGAGCTTTTTGCATTTGTTACAGGATGTGAAGATTCCCCCCCACAATTCACTCTGGCCAAATTTAACCCCTGATTGCAGCTGTAGGAAATGTGGTGCGCATCTGCCAGTGTTTTATAAACTTCTCAACCAGACCCACTTGGATGTTCAACCCAGATATTTCAATTAATAGAACAAATGAAATAAAAATTGTAGAATGTTTATTCTTAAACAACAAAGGGACCAATTAGTTAGCTTTCATCCTTGTTCATTATCATCTCATATGTGTCCATTAACAGTTGATTGGTCCCAGGCTGTTGAGAATTGACTCACTCATGAAAGGCTTTAAAAACAGCAGCAGGTGTAGCTGGGTATTGATTAAAGGTTAATAAGGACCAGGTTTAACCTGCTTTGAATTCAGGATAATTATTAAGTTATGCTACCATCCCATATTTCTGAAGTTTATAGTGTTCCAGAGTATTTCAACTATTGTGTAGGAATGTTGCATAATAAAGACGTCAGTTGTAGAATGACTAATTGGCCTTCATTATTTGAGTTTCAAAGAGTGTGTGTTGATTGCCTCGTTACCCAGTGTATTGGGGGATGGATCACTGTGTAGAGGCTTCACACTCAAAAGCAGGTAACGTGGGACAAACTGCAGTTACACTTTAAGATGCATACTTCAACTTGAAACTTGTAATGGATCTTCACTGTGGGATTCACAGAGAACACTGGGAACTACCTCATACTCGCTTATTACCCAGAATAGAACAATTGAGTAGGCCTATATACATACAGCTCTGGAAAAAATTAAGAGATCACTGCAAAATTATCAGTTTCTCTGGTTTTACTATTTATAGGTATGTGTTTGGGTAAAATGAACATTTTTGTTTTATTCTATAAACTACTGACAACATTTCTCACAAATTTCAAATAAAAATATGAATGGAATGGAATGGCTGCTATACCAATAGTGGTCTCTTAATTTTTTTTCCAAGCTGTAATCACACTTGAGTGCTTGAGACGTGCTTTGTATTCCCAGGTGTCCACGGGGGCCTACAAGCGGCAGGTGCATGAGGTGCCGACAGGGAAGATTGTGGCAGAGCAGCCTGCCATAGACAAGATCACATGGGCCACCTGGACCAGGTCAGGGCACACCCAGCATGGGCAGACTGAGACAAACTGCCCTCTCTCCTAGTGTCCAGATCACTGTCTGTACCCTGTTGATGGGCATCTCCTCAGGGACTGGGCAGGGCCACCAGTGTATTTAAGATCATTTCAGCATGATCCAACTGAGCAGCTCTTCAGATCTCAAAAATTGGTGCAGGGCAGCAACCCCCATGTCAGGCTAAAATATATTAAAACGTGACGATTATATATTTAAAAAACCTGCCTATTGGAGCCAGCATCTCTTATGTTCCTGTCTCGCCTGCTTTAGGAAATGAGGATGTAGGGCAATCGATGCTGTCTGTGCCTCAGCTGTCTTTCCCCCAGCTCTAAGAGCAGCAGCCCTGCCAGATCAATGTGTTCATCAGCGATGTGTGTCAGAGTTCAATCATGCACAAGCTCTGGCCTCCTCCCCCATCACAGCGCAGATTCGATTCTTCCTGTCTTGATTCATTAAGGCCCTGGTTCCTTCCTTCAGTACAGCAGGCTGATCACATGATTACGCCCACAGCTACTCAATAAATGGATCTAATCATGAAAACTAGCTGATGAGAAAAGATCTTCTAAATGCAGGCATGTCCCTGATGTACAGACTTTTGGGACAAGGAAAGAGCTCAAAAAGAAAAGAAAAGCAACAAATAAAAATACAAATTCCACTTTAAAAAAAAATCCCTTTGAAAAGAAAACCTTTACTTTTTCAAAATCAGACAATTTTAAGCAGTTATTTTGAGCAGATGTTTATTTGTATTATTTGTTAAAGGCAATTTTATGCTTCCTTGCTGTTCTTAAACTGAATTTACAAAGTTTCTTCACATAGAAGCCTTTGGGACTCAAAAAACGTTTAATGATATCGTGATGTAGTGTGAATCTTTCAGGATGGAAACTGATAGTGATGTACGTCTGTGTCTAAATCCTGAATCTCGTTCTCCTGTGACCTGGTATGGCAGAACAGCAGTTTTACAGATGAGAGGAGACCAGTTTGGCTCGTTTTGTTTCTGACCCAACGTTCTCCCACAGCATCCTGGGAGACGAGGTCGTGGGCATCTGGCCGCGCAACGCAGACAAGGCGGAAGTGAACTGCGCCTGCGTGTCTCACGCCGGGCTCAACGTGGCCACGGGAGACGACTTTGGCCTCGTCAAGCTGTTTGAGTTCCCATGCACTGAGAAATTTGTAAGTGTGGTTCTTTGTGAAATCTGTGTGTGTATATATTTGTGCTGTACTCATCCTAAACATACAAACTAGATGCCACTGTATAGATGCAATTGTATAGATACTCCCACCCCTCTCTCTCTCTCTGACATTTGATCTACTTGTCTCTGTTGCTCAGGCCAAACACAAGCGGTACTTTGGCCACTCAGCTCACGTGACCAATATACGCTTCTCCTACGATGACAAGTATGTAATAAGCACAGGAGGAGATGACTGCAGGTAGGGCTCTGCCTTTATTTATTCATGTATTGATGTATGTTTGATCTTGTGGGTTTGGGAACAGACAGAGCCCTTCCAGGCTGCTAACTTGCAAACATAAACTGACTGCTTCCTAGATTTTAAAATAATAATAACCGAAAGCTCCAGCACCTTCACTGTGCAGCGGAGTTTTCTTCTTTTTAATTTACCATCCTCTTCATAAATTGTACTGTATAGTGTTTCTAATCTCATCAAATAGTTTTCAGCATAAATAAATGTTACTCCTGCCTGATTTGAAGATCTTGAAGGGTAAAAGCACTATTAAACACCCAATATGCCTCTAAACGACATGTCAAACATGACCTCAGGCATGGACATCCTGTGGAGATTATATAAATCTTTCCTGCACAGAACTGAATGAAGCACAGAACTTGAATATTCCTGCATGGGGTTTGTTTGGCCAGACATGCCTTTGCAGAGGAAAAACAACCAACAAATGGCCAGAAACATGTTTTCCTGTCCAGTTGTTGGTTGTTTTTCCTGTGGTGAATCACGAGCACAATTGTGATCTGACAGTGTGTCGTTGCCTTTCTTCCCTCCTCAGTGTGTTTGTGTGGAAATGCCTGTAATAAAGAGCCGACCCATGCGCCGAGGGGTGTCTCCGGCGGCGGGAAGCGAGAGGGACCCCAATGCCTCAAGTGTCTGGCTGCTACAACCTGTAACTGAAATGCTGCATTTACACACGCTGTGGCGCAGAGCGGCTGCACGACCCGGACAAGGATGCTGAAGACGAGGTGGGCGGGGGGGTGCACTGTGCAATAACCTTTGCAAATATCACTTAGTACCTTGACAGTCCTATTAATAGGCCGCTAAACGTCTGTGTACCAGGGGGAATCGCCCATATCACTATTCGCGGCAGCTGGTACGAATCACAGCTCTGAAAGCGATACTCCTAATGCCACAGTCAATGGTGTTTTACAGGTATCTATCAAGAAAAAAATTATATACCATTCGTTTACATTTCCGTCTGCTTTCCACTACAGGAAGGATCAGAAAATAGGAGTCATGCCAATGTTTGCGTTTTCCATTTTTAATCCAGGCATTTAAACACTTAATTTTGTTGTATTGTTTCAAAGCCAATCAATGTCAAAGAAAAGCCTTTTTTTTTTTTTTTTTTTTTTTGTGAACTGACATAAGTGCCTTTGAGATTTTTATATTATTGACGCGTTTTCTTTCATGGTTTGCATACTTACAAGTTGTTTTTGTACACTTCTGGTGCTATGGATTGTACATCGAGGGCTATCAGTTTTATTGATTTGCTACCAAGGATTTTTTTGTTGTCGTTGGTTTGTTTTTCTACATGAAACATGGCAGCGTCTGCGTTCAAACTGTCGGCTCTTCCTCTGGAAACATCCAAATGCCACAGAAAGCTCAGGCCATCTTCTAGGTACTAGTAATAATTAAAAAACAAAACTAAGGCAGATTGGTATTTATTTTTTAATCATCAAGGTTTACTATGAATGCAATACAATATTGGTCCAAGTGGAGAACGGTTTAAGGGTGACGTCTTGCAAACTGAATAAAAGCCTGACTTCAGTGTCCGCGATGCTTCCTGTGAGGGCCTGCTGAGGAACAGGATGCCTTATGCTGCACTTGAGGAGTGTGCGTTTCTCCAGCCTTGGGGGGAGAAATCGAACCTGGTGCACCAAAGCCGACTATGCAGTCTGTACGCCACTCGGCGTGGCCCGCGTCTTCATCCCCGTCCGTCCCGTACACACCGTGCGCTACTTGGCCTCGATTCACTGTCAGCCCGTGTCTTCTGCCCGTCGTGCGATCCCGGATCTTACTGTAACCGTTAGCGATCAGTGTGACAGCAATAGTGTCAATATTATGTGCGTCTGTAATGAATATGGATCTTTGTTCACAGTTTATACATTTTTATATTTTCCTTTTTTTTGTACATAATGGTCCAAAAATGAATCATCTAGGAGATTTGAATTGTTTGTATTATACTGTAAATTAGAAAAGAATTGCTTCATGCATGAATTTATTTTTCAACGAATCCCAATCACAGCAGGCGTGGCTCCGAATTGAGCTCAATGAGGCAGAGATTTAATGGATGAATGTGTTATGTGTTATGTGTTATGTTATTTTTTTTATACATTATATATATATATATATATATAATGAGAGAGAGAGAGAGAGAGAAAATTGATGTATTGATAATGAATGTGTGGAAAAAGTGTATGTTCAAATGTTAAATTATGTGGAAAGAGTGTAAAGGCTTGTGTTCAAGAAAATAAATACATGATCCAGTTGAATAAATGGTTTAGTCCTTTTTAATTACATATTCACCCTTAAACCAAGTTCTTTCATAATGTTCAACTACCAAAGGTGATTAAATCTTGATTTCCATGCATTGCGTCTCTTCCTTAGTAGCAATCATCTAGAACAGAGGTCCTCAACCCCGGTCCTGGAGGAGCCCCTACTACTGTTTTTTTGTTCCAACTGTGCTTTCAATAACTTAATTACACAATTTAAAGAGTCAAATGTAATAAATTACTTCAATTAAGGGTTCAATTGATGTTAGTTCCTTAATAAACTGAACACTAACCTCAAAGGATATGGAAATGGAAGAAAACTTGGACTATTTAAATCTAATGAGCTTCAATTAAGCTGGATAACCTGTAGGAAAAACACACAAAGTTATGAAATGGGGAAGCACAGCACACACATTTGTTCCTTAACCAGTCAATAAAAACTCCGTACAACCCAGTTAGATGAAGAGAAAACCAATCACAGCGTTTTGTCTATAAGCTTTATTGGTACTTGTTTACATTTCACAATGCATTCCACAGACAGTTCTCAGCAGAATTCATCACAATTGTATGAAGTTTCATTCACAATTACTTGCATAACAAACAATGCTTGAGATTTCCAAGTTAACATATTTTGCAGCTTTAGATATTCGGTCCACAGACAGAGACAGCAGGGTTTCAAAGTGTTGATGTTCGTAAACGTGTTCCTTCAGGTTCTTAACTAGGCAGCTGCAATGAGGTGAAAACGACGCCAGAAAATGTGGGGTTTGACTTGTTTGTACTACTGTTCTAGAGATACTCTGAAGCCACGTGTGCAATGGGCCAGGGCTCAGATCAGTCTCAGTCTGGAAGATCAAGCACTGTGGAGCTGCTGAATAATGCGAAAGCGCTTGTGAAACACTACATTGTCAAATCAATAAAACAGTAAAATCACAATACCACTACATTTCATCATACCAAAAACTTTTTCTTGCCACGATGGTACCATTCACTCTTGTGTTTTTCTTAAAAAAGGAAAAAAACAAAACAAAAAAAAAAGACCACCAACCTTTACCTCAGACCGTACAGACAGTGGGCAAACCGTGGAGCGGAAAAACACAAATTAAAAAATGAAAAAGAGTCATCCCCAACTCCACCTGCACTATGATTTCCTTCAGCATAAGACGATCCCTGACAGAGCACCGTGCCCGCTCTCCTCACAACATGTTTGTCGTTTCACTTAAATACAAACCAGTGTTTTAAACAAGATAAATAAGAATTAGATCTAATTTCTCACAATGCAGTGGCGTATAATACTTAAGAGCTGGTGAGAACCAACGACGGGTTAACAAGTTAAAGTTTTCCACAACACTAGAGGACTGCTAAACTGGAAAGAGATTTGTGAAATTACACTGCAATGTCAGGGGCACTGTCGTCCCCCGCCCCGCCCCACCCGCCCCGCCCCGCCCCACCCCACCCCCACAGACACACCCCCGCCGGCTTCGGCCCCTTACTCCGGTTTGCGCTTCAGGCCGGGGACTTTCGCCTGGACCCTGGAAGACAAAGGAAGATGGCATCAGTGCCCATCTCAGTGAGGCCTGGGCTGCCCGGGCACACCAGTCTGTTCCTCAGTGGAATCTGGGTGGGGGTCCAGCTGGCAGCTCGCCCACAACGCTCTCACTACCCTGCAGCACTGCTCCCTCACCAACACAGCACTCCTCGCAACCCCAGCGATTCAACAGCCTGCGCCAAATCTTTCAGAAGACACTAAATACATGAATTAAATGAATACGGCAGACTCACTTAGCAACGATGTCTTTGACTTGATTGTTCACCAGCCCTACATAATGGTCAATCTGTGCCTGGAGGAGGAAGAAAAACACCAAGTTAAGAAACTTCCTAAACCTTGCTATTCGTTTTCTGAAAACATCTGTCACTTCTGCAGAAATGCAAGTAGAGGACAGACTGAAAGGCTTGTCGGGTGCTTTATATTTCAGCAGATATGGGGGGTGTTAAGCATTGAAGGTTTTCCCGACTACATCCATCCATCCATCACAAACACACATCTATATATCCAATTCCAAACTAGCAGTAGTTTAAAAACACATACCTGGTGCCTTTCATAAATAACTGGGGCGCTGAACACAGCAATCAGAGCTGGAGGGAGAGAGAAGCAATTCAAAAATTGAATAAAGCCATATTTGCCCGAGCAGCGTAATGAGGAAGCCTGCTGTTCTTCTGCTCTTGGCAAGATTGGAAGTTATTTCATTTAGTTGCATATTGTGACATCCTTCTGAAGCAAAGCACTTAAGAAACAGGATTCAAATGGGGGGGAAAAAAATGCACATCAGTAAATTTAGTATCTAGAAGTGTTTTTTGGTCTCCTTGAGAAATACCGTCAGAGCCATGGTAACAAAACCTCTTACTGGAGAATATTTATAAATGCAAACCAGCCTTCAAATGATTAACCCACCACCATTCCCCCCTTGAAACCAGGTTGTTAGTTTCCCACTACAGCTACATCTAGATAGAGCTCCACTGGATACGGATCATTTGTAGTATAGATTCGAGAAGCGATTCAACAGGAAATGTTGACATGCAGCTATCAGTCCATGCTGGAGGAAGTTCGACTCTTACAGGCAGTCGAAGTGTGTAAAAGTGGTTCATTATTTTATCACCATCATCCCTTAGTCAGTGAGCTCAAAACAAGTCAGCAAGGCCAACATTTCACAGACCGCTCTCTTATTAATGCTAGTCTCTGCAGCTGCATGAAAATAAAATACAACTGTATTTCTCCAACACCTTTTCAAATATCTAATTAAAACCGGATTGGCTGAAAAACCTCATCTTCTCCACTGAGGCCGTATTTGCACAGCGACTAGATCTTTTGCTTTAACACAAGATTCCCCAAGTCGTTTCCTTTGCACAATCCCCAATCCACAATCAAGCCTAATGATTAGTGTACCGAGAACTAATGGGATTTCAGAAATCCAAAAATCCAAACCATTATTCAAAATGAAGGTCTTTTGAGTGTCCCCTCTGAATTATCCTCATCTGCCCCGGCCTTAAAGATTCTTTACACGATGAGCGGAAAGGGATGGTTTGTGAACTTACCCAGAATGAGAAGAGTCAAGCCGTTGAACAAGGCACCAACGTAGGTGAGAATCCACATCAACACTGCAAACTGGGGAGAAAACAAGACTACTGTTAACATGGATCATCATTCAGAGAATCGTGGGAAGCGCAGGATCACTCGGCCTGCTGCTGCACACGACACCTTCCCAGCCCTTTAGAACCGTCACCCGGCTCTTCTCCAATCTGATCTCCATTCCCCCTCCCAGTCTGTAAATCAGTGCGTTTCGCAGTGCAGCTCCCGGTTGGACACAGGGCAGTGCAGACATTAGTGGAGAGGAACTGAACAGGCTTTCCATATTTCAGGTAATTGAACTCATTCATCTTCTGTTGCTTAGACACGAGGATATCCCCGCGGCCAGGGCGCTTGTTCACTTTGGGGACCAAAACCATTAAGTCACGATCTGTACTCTGACAATCAAGGCACCGGGCCAAACACTGTGCTGGTCCAAGGCCAAACTTCACTGGAGACACTTTACTTGACACTGCAGATACAGCTATCTTAATGACACTAACAGGCTGAGGACAGTACTTCTGAGATGGACCTAGTGGACTACAAGACTGTGCCAAGGCTCTTGAGCTCTTTCACAAGGTGCTGTGTAACTGCACGTTTATGGATAGAAGTGTGGCGTGTAACACAGGGTTAATAACCCGCCGCACAGGACACCTCGGCTCTGAACTTGTCACCGATAGAAGCAGAGCAAGGAGCGCCGGCGCACAGCCAGCACAGCGCAGACATGCGCTTCATAGACACAGCGCTCTGTTATACATTTTTAAAAGTCCCTGAACTCCCCTGACTCCTGGAATAGGCACCATTAATCACGGCTCCCCTCACTGCTAGTCACTGCCATCTTAAAGGTTTGGAATTAACTGACACACACAGACCTTGTACTAAACACAGACCCCCATCTCTTCAATACAAATCATTAAACTGCAGCCAGTTCTCTCTAGCGGTCCTGCTACTAATCAAAGGAATCTCACTGAGGAGGACTGACGCATATAAAAACCTCTTCCTAATGGCCAGTGTGTCAATGATTACCCAGCGCAGGAGCCGCAGACTCGTGGCAGTACGAGACTGCTGTTCTGAGCCCCCTCTTAACAAAAGACAGCCACCAGACAGACTGGGATTACAGACGGGTCCCCCCCTCCCCCTGCAGATTCCTACAGCGCAATTATACAAACAGCCTCCTGGGCCCTTGGCATGGCCAGGACCCCAGTGTTCACACTGTATTCCTTTCAACTGCTTCAAATCCCATAATTCTCCTCAACAATATGCCCATTGTGAACGGCCAGCCTTCCCCCCTCTCACTTGAGTCTCGCTGCACCTTCCTGTACAGGAAGCCGTCCACACAGCGCTCATATCCACACTTCAGGCCCGTTCTGGTCAGTTCTAAAGGGCTGTGCTGGAGCTTTGCGATGCATGTTCCATTTAATTTATAAAAGCAAAAAGATAAATGTGTAACTGCCCTCCCTCGGTCTCATCGTATGAAGAGTAAAACAGCTAATTTACATGCAGGAGAAAATTAATACTGGTTATCAAAGGAGAAATGAAGCAACAAGTTGAAAGTCAGAGTGATTAGAAATACCAGTCAGCAATGGAAGCAGCAAATACAGCCAACCCAGGTCTGCATTGTGGCGTAAACTTTGCTTTCAAATCTTAATGTTTAAGGCAACAGAACACTTGGTTTGTTCAAATGCACCTACTTAAGTGATTGAAATCGAATTTTGTAACTTAAATTTCCACCCAAATACAACAGTTAATGATTTGAGAAATAAGTAATCTTTTTGAAAAGCCAGGGTTTTGTCCCTTTTTCTTCCACATGGAGGAGTTTGATTTATTTAAGTCTAAGGGGGTTCTGCCTAGAGCAGGCCGGTTTTAGGTCTGACTATAGCATTTACACTTGCCTCAGTATAGAGACGTCCTAAAAGCAGCCAGTGCATCTCAATAGATCTCACCTCTGCTGTAAAGGAGCCATCAACTTTGACCCAGATCTCTGCTCCCCAATTAAAATCACATAAGTCCATGACGCCAACAGCCCTGGCTGGTCTCCGGCCCACAATGCAATTCACGGGCATGGCTGCTCCCTGGGAACGAGGTGCTGACAGGGGGTACGATAGAGGGAAAGCCCTGCAGACACTCAACAGCTCTGGTCAACCCTGCGGAGGCACGCTCCTGCACAGCAACTCCGCTATCCAGCCAAATCCCTGTGCTTCTTACTAGACATGTTCCTTGTGTTTACAACTAGAAGACATGTAGCATGTTTCACAGTGAAGATTTTTGTTCAACCCAGTTCTGCCCAAGTACAACACACACAAAGCCAATTATGTGATAACTATCCACGTTTTCTGTACTCTGGACTCTGACTCGTATGGTTTTAAATTTTTCAAACATTCTGACATCCGAAACAAGCCTGAGCAAACCAATGAAGCACAACCTCTTCTAGATACCAGGATGACACCAGTAGGAGAAACTGTAGCATAAAACCCGGACGGAGAGCCAGGCTAGCGGGGCCCGCATATATGGGACTGGGCTAGAGCTCATTCAACCTTCCCTCCCACAGACTTGTCCCTTACCTTCAGAGAGTCCACCAAGTCCTCGACCAGGAAGAGGCGCCGCAGCTCCTTCAGGCCACAGTTGAGGTGAGACAGGGCCACATCGCTGTACTTGTGCACCAGGTCCTCAGACAGAGCCACGTCCGAGTTGAGGTAAGCCCTGAGAGAGGGAGAGTTCAGAGTCTAAACACACAAAACAACACCGTAGGACTCTAGACCAGTGAGCCACCACAATAAATACATTTTATAGCCTAACAGACATTGAGATCTACTGGCCTTCAGTTCAAAACCACTTTAGGATTTTTAAGGAATGTTTAGAAATCCAATGGAACAGAAAGTTCTCATTAATTAGAATGCACTCGAGATTTGAATAGGACACTGTGCACATTACAGAAAGGAGGACAAAGAAAATTGTTCTCGTGACGTGGTGTAATTCACCCTACATCCTGTCACCAGCCAAGTCATGTGAACGGTTACTGCCACATTACGGTCAGATTGACGTGGTTTCCCCTGTGTGTAATGGTGTTGACCAATGGGGAGGTAAAGTGCTTTTAAAACCAGCCTGTTCAGAAATGCTTCACAAAGAGCATCTATGAAAGATAGGATCCCAAGCCCTGACATCATCTCCTAACAGTGCCTCCAGAGATTTAAAAGGATGTGGAACCCACTGGAGACTCCATTGCAAATTTCACAAAACATGACCTACAACCCCTCACACCAACCCCTTCGCTCTACCTCCTTTGGGAAGAGCACCCTGCCCCCTTTCACTCACTTGAATGGGTGTCCATCATCGGACTTCTGCACCGCCTGCAAGACGCCCTTATATATCCTGAAGGTGATGGTGACAGACAGCAGGGCCAGGGCCATGTAGGAGCACACGCTCACGATGCTGCACACCGTGAGGGACAGGAGCAGGAACAGGCTGGCCCCGAAAACCACGCCCGTCTTCTTGATGTCGCGCCAGTACAGGAGGTCCACCACTGCAGGGGAGAGTACGGGGTCAGAGGGAAACACGACGTCCACAGAAGCCACACCGTCATTTTGCACCGTTTGCATTTTGATTGTCGCAAAATAAGAAGTATGAATATCTACCATTGAAAACACACTTGTTCCTGTCCCTAAAACTATGGGATGACTTCAAAAACAAAATGCACTTGTTCCGTTATCTTGAATAATATCACCCTTTTCTTTCAATCGTGAGGTGCGTTTCAGCCACACTAACTTGCAGATCCAAATGCCAGTTACAGTGTGGACTCGAGCCGTGGCCATGAGCCGCCACACTTGATATCCCCCCCAAACTAAAGCACCTGTTGCAGAGCAAAGCTGGGGGCGAAGACCTTCCTTTGAGAAATTAACACTGCAGGGCCACACGACAGGCAGGGAATCCCCAGACAGCTGTGGGCAATCCTTAACTTGGTTTCAAACTACAGTGACGATGCCTCTCTACCAGAATAGCAGCCCAGCATGCAAAGTGGTAACCTTCACTGTGCTGAAGTTCAGTCTATAGATAAGTCCCACATGCATATATACGTGTATGTGTGGTGTAAAGGGGGTTGCAGCCTTTTTGCTAGGCAATGTATAGCAGGACAAATGAAACATGCGTTTGCTGACAGCTGTCAGGAAGGGGGGGTAATCAGATTGTGCAGGGAGGAGAACTGATCTACAAAGATCATAGATGCACTGGTAAGAAACCGAACTAAAGCAACGTTTACAGATTCAAATCACTGACATTAATAAACCAATACATATGTAAAGCACAGTTGAGTTTTTTTATTTTCCCAACTATAAAAAAGCAAACCCCTGCAACACAGCATAAATGTACAATCTGAAACGATGCACACAAAATATAAAATCTTAATATAATAATGTGCGTGTTTAACCATCACTGGCCATTGTCTATAAATCATAATACAAACCGAAAGCAGGCCCACCTCATTCCCAACGTGGCTGCCTACATTTGGTAGCAAGAACAGGCATCTGCTCCGGCTAAAAATAGCAGCAGCAGCAGCATTATCAGCCGTGACTTACATGCTGATCTCATCCAATTACAACCATTTTCTCATCGAGACGCGTCTTATCCAGACCCTCATACTGACGATACCTCCGGAGAGAGGTCTGTTTTGTGTCCCCTTCACCCCCCCGTCCCTGATGCTGTCGGTGTCGCAGCGCACGGAGCAGCCGCCGGACTGCGCGCAGTGACCTGCCCGGGCCTCTAGCGGTCCGCACGCCGCAACGCCCCGATCTCAGCGCCGGCCTTCCGACCACTCGCCCGCTACACAGATCGCTTTAAAAATCCCCAACGCGCATCAAAATGCACACAGCAAACCGCGGAGGGGGAGACGAAATAAAGATCACGTATAATAAATAAGAAAGGACTAACCCAGCTTGGCATCCATCTTGTGCCCGCTTGCATGTACCAGTTCCAAGCACAGCTGAGTGGAAAAAAGGACGGCCTTTCACTTCCTGCTAGGTCACTTGGAGGTCTACTGATATACGCAACGCTTTGCGGCTGTCTGCCTGCCTGTCTGCCTGCCTGCCTGCCTGCCTCTCTCGCTCTCCCTCTCTCTCTCTCTGTTTCTCCCTCTCTTCCCCCTCTCAACACAAGCCAATGACAGTAGGTTGGTCTCGTCTCTGGCATGCAGAAGGGAAGCTGCAGACCTACCCTAGCCATGCTGCCTGTCATCCACACTGCATGCACAATAGCCGCCTGCGTGTAGCGCCTATCCCTGCAGTTCTGCGCGCCTCCACCAATACGATCGCCGGGATTGTGCAAATCTGCGCAGAACTGCGGGACACGAACGCGAGCTATACACCACGTAGCACTCTCTTTGCAAAGGTTAGTAAATCCTCCACTGCTGCTACTTCAAAATTAAATCCAATTACAGACAACACTGCACATGTACACCCTGAAAACTCCGTGCAGATGGACAACATTTAAAATTTATCTGAATACTGACCTATTTATAGGAGTTGCAACTAAAGACATACAAGAGCAGACTAATGTAATTTATAATCTTTTGAAAATATATTAAGACAAATCTTCATGTTTTCAATAGCATTTGGTTCATGCTGTCAGGCTGCTTAGAGTGGGTCAGAAACCAAAGGGAATTGGACAGCACATTTTAGATATTGTATAAAAAATATTCCAAATATTATTCCAATTATAATAATCGCTGGCTTTCTTCATCTAAATAAGAGTTATTGTGGGGTAAGCAGAATCACAATACTAGTATACTTTGAATGCATTCGTTTCATCCTTTAAATAATAATCTTGTGTGCCGGTGGAATTTACCTACAGCATTTGATATCTTTGCCATCAAAGCCCAAGTTTCACAAGGCAGCCATTTTACTGACTGCACAGAGCACTCCCAGTCTCAGGGGCCTGGCAGTATCCTTTGATCAGCCTGGGTTTGGTTTGTTTTTTTGAGTGGACTCAATGATCTTTGAAGGCGGGGAGGGTGTGGAGATCTTGTTTAGTCATACATAGTTTACACATTCCAAGTCCTCTCCCCCCTCCCAGTTTACTCCATTTTCATGACTCATCTGGTTGGGAAGATGACCTGAAGCCAAGTTAGCTGCCAGCATGCGTCCTGCAGAAGCAGCACGATAGGTCAATCCTCACCTCTCGTGGCGCTTTACAGTATGTGCACTACCCCTTGTGGCACCACAGGTTATGGTTTTACCAGTATGAAATGCTCACACATTCCCACAATCTGCTCCACACACAGCAGGCTGTGATCCACTGAGGCACTTGGGCTCAGACCTATTCACCCCTTTAGAAATTACTCCTTTTATGTTCAGTTCAGCTACCTGCTTAGACGTAACTACGACAACCTAATTTCCATAAAATCAGACAAATGCATCAGTGTGAACATTAGAAATCTAGGAGATCACTGGATTCCTCATAAAATCTCCCACATCTGCAGTACTGCACCTTTAAAATGCCTATAAGACCGAAGTGTACAGGGTTGAATATCACAAACGAGCGAAATTCAAATGTAGCACAATCCAGGTCCTTCACCCAGTCATTATAATCCATACTTACCTTTGTACAGAAATCTCCCTATCGGCACTCTTGAAGAGCACAGTGTTCAAAGGTTGCTCTGCTAATCTCTGGGCCTTTTTTTTCCTCCAGAATATCTTTGCTGAGCATCATTTCACAAATACAAAGTCGGCGTTAACTGCCCTGTTCTGCAGCCCCTTTAACCAGGCAGGCTTTATGGAAATTGTCTTACAAAAAGATACTAATGCTAATCTGAGCAGAGCCACAGCAACTGAAATAAATTGAGGAAACGAGTTCTGCAGCAGCCAGGCCTACGCTCCACCCTGTGCACAGCTAAAAAGATTGCACAACTTTCTCCTTTGCAGCCCTTTAAACTTACACCATCAGCAAAGAGTACAGGCATCACTCACTCCTTTATGGTACAATAAATGATGAAAATAATAAAGAAAAGAAAAAGACAGAATGAAGGCACTCAGCTATTAGAATTAAATTTACAATAAGAGGGCATATACCCTGGTCTTTCCAGTGTCTTGGCTGGCTTTCCATCGTTTCTTGCCCGCTGTTAAAGTTTAACCCTCAGCTGTTGGGATCAATTAGGCATTCCAGTGAAGCAGCAGCAATTGTAGTAGTAGGATATCAGTAGTAGTAGCAGCAGCTAGTGGGGCAATTCTGACACGCAGCCCCCCGAGAATGGACCGAAGCAGCCGTCTCCCCCAGCGAAGAAACTGCAGCTCCGTGTGGCTGGGCCACTCTCCAGCGCACTACAGCACTGCTGCTGCAGGACTGGGGTCAGCTGACTGTCTGCTGGCTGGGGGCCACCAGTGACGCAGTGCGAGTTATAGCTAAGCTGCCCTCAGCGAGTGTCGCTCCCAGGGAGAATTTACTCAATTCAATCTGCTTAGTGCGCTCTGGCCAACATCCCTTCCCCCGCCCCCCGCTGCTTTACCACCTCCCTCACAGACGGCAGTTGAGCTCGTCCTGCCAATAGCACAGCCCAGCCAAAGACAATTAGATCTAGATATTCAAATCAGGCACTCTGCTCTTAAAGTAACCGGTGCGACAAGAGGAACAAACCAGTACAATCATGTTTTAAATTACACTTCTGCTTGTCTTGTTCTGACAAGAGACTAAACTAACTTTAATAACGGCAGAAAGTAATAAAGTAATTTTAGGAGTCTTTTTCTACTTTGTTACAGTGTGTGCACCAATTCTCAAAACACACTACAGTAGAGGGAAAAAAGAAAAATGGTGATTAAGAAAAAGCAGATATCAACTATTCCTTTCAATGAGACTAGTATCATGCATCAAGTAATAATAGCAAAATTTGTATTCTAAAATCCTACAATAAATAGTTCAAGTCTGTCCACTCTGGGCTAAGAGAACTGAACTCAATTTCTATACATAGATTGTGAAACTGAATCTGGAAAAAGTAGTCTTTTAAATCAAATGAGTGTCTTGCACAAGAAATGCTTTGACAAATTGGCAACTGCAATATGCATGAAGCATCCCAGTAAGTGAGCTATGATTCAGCACGTTTCATCATGCTGGGCATCTCAGGCTTGTAGAAAGAGTCCAAAGACCACGAGCACAGTCACAGTGTAATCTCTGAGGGTGCAGTGTTGAGTGCCTTCCTTGCACGATGGCTAACCTTTCACACAGAAGCCATTCATGAGAGTGAGTTCACTGCTGGCCACAGAAATCCACAAGCACCTCTTGGCACTGCAGAGTGATTCATACAAATTCAGTCTAACTTGCATAGGAAAAGAGCTTATGGTGATCCTGTAGCATTTCAATTGCATGCATCAGTCACTGGGTGGCACCCTACTCCCATAAAACACAAAAGAGAAAGCAACTCGACTTGGCAAACCTGATATCAATGAAAATTCTACGCGTCTGAACGTCTGGATACATCTAAGCCGGAGTGTGGTCACGTACACACACACACACACACACACACACACATTTTAAAAGGTTCACAGAGGGCACAAAAATAACATTTATACATAAACCATAACACTAGTCGAGAAGTACACTAACTAGGCCAGTACATTTAGTAACAGTTCAAATGAAAGAGGATGAAAGTATAGGGTTTGTATAGTCATTTTAAAATCCACATGAAAACGCAAGTCATAGAATATTACACAATTCGAGAACAAGGTTAACTACTGTTTTGTGCCAAGAAACACTTAGTGACAGCAGATAGATAATGGCGAATGAGATTATATATATGGACTTAAATAGACATACAGACACAGGAAAATGAAATGGGCTTTCTTGATAATTAAGGTTAGTTCAAACAACGAAGAAAATTGCCTGCTTCAGCTTTAATGCTTGACATATCAACTGTGAATCATAATTAAGGGCTGTGTTTCACAGACTGGCACATGTACTGTAAGCCACTTTGATGCCGCCAGGAAAAACATGTTTAATAATAAATAAAGCCACCAATACGGTCTAGATGAGTTTAATATTTATGACATACTGCATTGGCATTTAGTGAAGAGCTTACCCAGTGCATCTTGGGTAAGAAAAAGGTCTATTGTAAAATTGATATGCATCTATGTACTGCTGTCCTTCATTCATTTGCAAACAGTTTCTTCTAATTGAAATGATCTGCGGCATGCATTGGCATTGTGTGTAAACAGGTCACAGAATGAAAACATTGCTGTGAATGATGCCCATGGTTTGGGAATGCTTTTGTGACATCTGACTGAAGTACTGGCACGGTCCAGGGAGCAGCTTTTCACGTATACACTGCACAGCATATGAAGAATACCTGGTTTCCAGGTGGAGTGCATGCTGGGACAGGTAATGCCTACACTGGCTGTATCTAATGAACTTTCCTCTGCAGGACTCAGGTTTGAGCTGCAGCAAGGTGACAGGACAAGGACATGGCAAGGATATTCCACACAAACACCAAAATACATGTAGTAAATTGAAAGCACAGGCCCAATATGTCCCACTCTTCTTCAGAGCAAGCACTGCCATGTACTGAAATCGTATACAGCCACATCCTGCATCTTTTATTTCCACTTTGAGCCCATGACCTTCTTATGGCAGATAAATCCCAATCAATCAATGGAATTAAACTTTGAGTACAGATAATTCCATCCTAATCATGTGGTGCCTGAAAGCATTAAGCATAATTCTTAAAAGAGAAAAAAGAAAAAAAAAAAGTGATTTGCCTGAGGTGAATGTCAGCTACTGACCTAATCTTAAGCACCTGTCCCCTGGAGCAGGATGCATCTTCAACTGAACCACAGTCCAGGCAATTTATTTCATTGTTTAAGAACAAGCTGTGTCAGGACTGAAATTCGGTATTCCGAGGAGGTTTTTCCAAGCAAATTTCTGAAAACTCCAGTTCCAAAACTAAAAGTTCACTGCTTTGCTTCCCTTGATGCCTCATTTAAGAGAAGTTATAAATTCTAAAGCACTAAAGATGCAGTTTCACATCAGGGAGGGATTGAGAGGAGATTACCTCCCCATGACAGGGCTGCTGTACTGGAGCCAGTTTGTTTTAATGAGATGGAGAATGCAGTGAAAATCTACATTCTTTGTGTGCATCAAAGATGACTTCTGAACATCTGACACTGAAATAGTGTCTTTCATGCCTCTTTTGGATGGATTTGAAGATGCTATCATGATCAAAGCTGCCTATGGTATAGATTGTGTCAAGATTTTTTAATGATTGGAAAAACATGCATCTTTGGTACCTGGATAGACTATTCCTACTGTCTAAGCATGTAAAACCATTTATACCCGTCACATTGAGATGAGTCATTTGAGATGCACAATAGGGTTTCTTTTTCAATTTAAAAGGAACAAAAAAGAAAAAGTGCTTTTACCAAATTAGATATTGCAGATGGAAGCACCAGTAGTTACTAGGAAGCTGACAAAAAGGTAACCTTGTTGTCAGTAACAGTACACACCTGTACAATGAATTAAGACTGTCAATTGCTCACTACTTGGGCAAAAAAACATTTTGAAGGAAACAAACGCACTTATGAAATGGCCTTGTGTGGGTGTGCCTACTCAGTTTGAGATCAGACAAGTGCTGAAGCGAGAATAAATGAACAAAGTACCGGGAGCGTAATTAGTTGGAGGAAAGCCTCTGGAGTGACTGAGCTTTGCTGTGATTAATACCAATCTGAAGAGAAGGTACAGTTATTTTCAAGGTTGCTGCAGTTCAACATCTGTCAAGTCCTCTTGATCTTGTGTTCCTTACAAAACCCATATCTTGAGGAAAGGATTCCCACTAGACAATTTAGATCACAGTTTAGTATGAATATACTGAACTTTAAATTGGGCAATTTAGTATGATTAATATTTAAATACCTTGAATAAAAAAACACCTTTTACAACTCTGTTGTATTGGGAATCCACTACTGACAAGGAACTTTGTAGTTTCCAAAACAGCGTTCGTATATGAAATCATACTTTTCAAAGGATGTTCTCACGCAGACCCACAGATTTTCTATTCAGGCAAACGTATCCTGATAAGCGTACAAGGGTGCAGAAACCAGCTTATCTTTTTAATTGCCGTTTCTCTGCAGGGCCTACATTTGTTTTGTTTTGTTTAAGATTTACTTATTTTAATGCATTTCTTCAGTACTTACCCAGTTATTAATCTATGACTCTTGAAAGTATGTGACATTTTGGAAAAGAAAACTATGAAGAAAAAAATAACACTTTGCACAGATGAAAATGGTTACCACGGTCACTACCAAATACAAATAAAATAAAGACCCTAAGATCACTACAGTAGATTTCTAATTATCATGCATAAAAGGGGTGAAAACCTAAGAAGAAAGACACAAATGACAAGCGTAGCCCGCAAGGTGAATGGAATGACAACGTGCCAGCCAGGACAGTGCACACATGCATGCTGGAATTACCTGCTTCTGTGCTCAGTTTCGCTAACTGCACATCTTTAGGGACATCGAGGTGTGGGGTGTCACAGGGGGGCTTGTCTTCTGCGGTCTTCAGAGCAGGAGGAGCGAGTTTCTCCATCTCTTCCACAGTTGAACGGGCCGGGGCATCGTGGGAGAAAGCAGAGGCTGAAACAGCTGCTGGGGCTTCATCCTCCTTCAGCTGCTCCGAGAAGGCAACTGGGGGCTCGATTTCGGCTGGCTGCTTTTGTGTTGGGGCCTTGGAAGCAGGCTCGGTCAAAATCATATACGCATTTTGTTGCAGGCTTACATGAAGTTCTCCAATCTCTGGCGCCGACTCATCCTGCCCGAAACCCGGGGACGCATCATCATCTGTGCCAGCTTCTGACGCCTTTGCGAATTTAGAATTATCCAGCGTTTCCAGAAACTCATCTATAACGCCTTTCAGTTCAGCAGGGGGTCGCTCTATGATTTCAAACTCTTCAGAGGAGACTTCTTGGTCAAAAGCTTCTTCTGCATCGTCTTCCGGCTCTTCCAAATAAGCCCTACTCTGCGGGAAATCATGGGCAACAGGGACTGAGGACGTGTCGCTGTCCTTCTGATATTTGCCCTCAATTTCAATTTGAAAACTGGCTGGATTCTTTGCCATTGCTTCCAGGACGGGGGATAGGGAATCTGTCATGGGACTTTCAGAATCAGATTCTTCAGGGACCATGGTTTTTGATGGAGGACTAGTTACATTCATAGCTGGCTCAGTGCTGTGAGATTGAAGTCTGTCCAAAAATGTAGGAGCATCTTGACATGAAAACCTCATTGCATCTTCATTTGTCTCCATCTGGTCTTTGTGGTCAGTGGTGGTTTGAGCTTCCTTAACAAGATCAAAAGAACCAAGCGGCATATCTAAGGTTTGTCCAAAGGCATGTTCCACTTCTGCCTTTTTAGGTGCAACATTCTCAGTGGATTCCATCAAAGCTGAAATCCTGGAGTCCAAATCAAAGACAAATGGTTTGGCAGCCTCCGTTTTTACAGACAGGTCAGGCATCTCCCTCTGAAGTTCCAGAATAGGGCTCTGTTCGGAATCCGGAGATCCTTCAGATGATCCAGAATCAACTTTGCCAGAACTCAAAGGAGACGATTTCAAGATATCTGGTAGTGTAGTAGGTGGTACTGCAGAGGTCTCAGACACTCTGGGAGATGTAGGAAGACGCATTGAAGGATCAGACTGTTCCTGGACTGAATCAGAGGTCATTAAAACCAAATCTACAGGAGTTGCTCCTTTAGGCTTTGTGGGAGTTGGAACTTGCGAATCATTGTCATATGCATCTTGCACCAAGTCAGGTGTCGGGCTTTCTGACATTTTGGCAGCACTGCTTTCGGAGGCTGTTTCAACACATTCTGGGAACCCACTGCTAGAATCGGCAATGGGAGAAAATTCTAGTGAGGGTGCTTTGGGGAGGGATGTCTCAAGAGCAGCAGGCTTCATCTCATGGCTCACTTGTGCTTGACTTTCAGTTTCACCACTAGACACTTTTAAGGCCGAGAGCTTTTCAG
Source organism: Amia ocellicauda (assembly GCF_036373705.1). Classification (NCBI taxonomy): domain Eukaryota; kingdom Metazoa; phylum Chordata; class Actinopteri; order Amiiformes; family Amiidae; genus Amia; species Amia ocellicauda. Next base: position 6,776,469 of record NC_089872.1, on the reverse strand, counting down.
ATGCATCTAATGCTGTGCCACTGTCCTGAAAGTCAGTGAGTAAAGTATCAAAGTTGTTTGTAGGGTCAAACGTGGCGTATGAAATAAAAGGTTGGGTGGCATCTCCTGATGGAGGCTCTGGGACCTGGGGCACCTGTGGCAGGGCAGATCCAGCAGTTTCCAATTGGGATTCTCCAAGATGATCTGTACCTTTGATGAGTCCTTCTTGGTCAAGGAGGATTTTTTCCTCTTCAGGAGAACCTACTGAACTCCCTAACTTTTCATCAGGAGAAGAGGCAACCCCACTGTCTTCACAGACTACAGACTTCACTAGATCCTGCTGTGACCCAAATTCGAGCGTGGCAGCCTTACCAGAAATGCTCAGAACACTTTCAGGGGACAAAGAGACCTCCTCTTTATGCCGAGCCTCTTTCTGTTCACTCACAAGCTCCCCTGGGCTGAGATCAAAGTTCATTTCGTGCTGGGAGTTCAGGGACTGGTCACTTCCCAGAGAAGGAAAGGTAGCATCTACAGCTGGAGTGGCCTGCATGTCGACTTTGTCTAACCCAGCCTGGAGGTTTTGGTAATCACGGTCAAGGCTCAGTTTGGCGTCTGGATGATCGGTCTCCGTTTTACATTCAGACCTCTTCATCTCCTCACTCAAAGGCATTTCCTGGACAGCTGTCTGAACAGGATCACCTGGCAAGCAAGAACCAAAGGGTGCACCTAGAGAAGGGGCCTGGTTGGGGCTTTCAGATAGAGAGAGGTCTTCCAAAGAGTCAGGAGAAGGAAGAGGAGACAGAGAGGAGACTGGAGGGACAGTCCATAAGACAGCTGAGCCTTCCTTCTCATCTAGTGGTTGAGTGCTGCGTGGTTGCTCTTGCATAGCCACAAAGCCCTCTGTGCCCATGGACAGAAAGGAAAATGGCACATATCAAGAGACATTCTAGTCATAAAGCACCTTAGAGGTCACATGCTATGGGACATATCTACAACTATAAACTGGGTTTCCCCATCAGTGATAGTACAGAAGCACAGGAACATTAAAACTTTGAGGAAAATTTCATACTGGTAGTATAAATAAGATCAAGGAATTTGTAAATCGGGGAGAAATAATATTTAGGATTACATTTTTTCCCCCCAGTTAACTTCCAATGTTCTATTATCATAAGATCCATGTTTTCTATTAAACTGATCTATGTGAACATCTACAAGTGCTTTGCAAATCAATGAGGTGGGGAAAACCTAGACCAAGGACATTACCAAACTAAAGGGAGACTGAAAGCAAAAATTAATCTAAGGCCTAGATTAGGAATACAAATTCTACTTCTGACATTGGGTGATATCTATATTGGGGGTGTGAAATCTAAAGGATATGACTGGTTTCACAGTAAAGGGCTGAAGAAAATACTAAGACTTTTCTAGCATTCAAAACACTCACCATGCAAAATACATACGGAGAAGAATGAAGATCTGAACATGCAGTAAGCACTACAGGTGTAAACACAAACAAGCAGGACAGACTGACGGGGGGGGGGGGGGGGTTGGGGGGGGGAGGCGACAAGGAAAAGAACCGAAACTGAAAATGCAACAGATTAAGACAGAGCAATTAGGGCCAGCAGAGAGAACTTGCCTGCAAAGGACTGCGCCAGAGGCTGAGATGGAGCAGAAGAAGGAAAAATGGGTTCATCTGAAAAACAAACAAGATCAGCTCAGTGGGCTAACACTGCCAGCTGTTTGGAAAAGGTAGAGAGCACAGCATTCCAGAACCAAGAAAGAAAAAGAAAAAATAGTCCAACACTACAAGCAGTCCGTCAAACTTAACCCATTGCTTATGCAGTGCACAGACTGGTCTTGACTCACTACTGAAAGCGGGGGCCCCCAAATGTGGTCCAGGAGTTTTTTATTTCACCCCAGTACAGAACTAGCCAACTCCATTACCATCTTAAAACTCAATTAAGCACTCTTCTCAATAAGGCGGTGATCTTGAGAGGTGCGGTTTCCCCATAACCAAAAGCCAGGCAAAGAATTATAAGTGGCTGTATAACTTTATAAATAATAAATAGCTCAGTTCAGTGCATGTGCTTTCTGTGGAGGCAGCACTGTGGAGTAGTGGTTAGGGCTCTGGAGTCATAACTGGAAGGTTGTGGGTTCAAATTCTGGGTGGGGCAGTGCTGTTGTACCCTTGAGAGGTACTTCATTTAGATTGCTCCAGTAAAATGCCCAGCTGTATAAATGGGTACAAATGTAAGTCGCCCTCGATAAGAGCGTCTGCTAAATGACAAATAATGTTATGTAATGTAACCGAAGATCCAAAGGTAAATATTTAATTCTAAACCGGAACCCTTACATCATCATAAAGACATGGGTTTAGTTTTATAAACATTCATCCTTCACACTTATCCTTCAAATGACTATGAGGTTTCTACCCTGTGTTTGCATAACAGCATTGCCTATCACTCTCTCATTCTATACTCTTTCAGAATATTTATTTTTCTGTTTGCAAAACAGTAGTTACCGAACATGAATACCGAGATGTACACTGACTGGAGCATGTAGGGAAATTCCCAAAGTTCTTAGAATTAATTCTGAATAGGAGAGATTCATAAAAATCTCCAATACATGGTACTGATAATTATTATCTTACATTAATACCTGACTGGTATTAATCAGCAACTGATACAAGAATTCCACAACACAGTTTAGTGCAAAAGTGTGTGTGCTCATATTTGGTTCATTTCTCGTAATAAAGGACATTGCTTGCCTGCCTCAATCAGACGTAACATGCATTCCTTTAAGAATTTACAGCATGCTAATTATGCACAGCACAAGATAAGGAATTAAACATTAAAAGTCAGTATTTACCATCATACAAGACATGGGCATCTAATAGAGAATATGTGGTCTACTGAACCTAAAGGCAAGAATCTTAATAAGGGGACTCCAATATGGCTCCACGAATGAAGACCTCTGCTTTGAGAACAGGTTGGACCCTTGACCAGGATTCCAAGAGGAAAAATGCAGTGAAACAACATAAGGAATCAAATCTCTTGGAAACAAAACCGTAGCAGACAGACACTACTGGCATGGAGTATGAAGGAAAATACCTCCAGGATGTATGCTCAGTTTCCACAAATATAACCATCTGCTTCAAATGAAACCTTGTCCTACTGTGTTCCAAAGGTGTGTGTAAAGCCTGCAGTGTACGGACTGCTTAATTGAAATGTTATACAAAAAAGTAAACATTTCTGTAAGCTCTGTTAAAATATTAACAAACCTCTAGACCTAAACAGCTGTCATTAATATTAATGCATGCGGTTTACTGATGCAAGCTTCAGTATAGAAGTGCACCTTTTAAAACCTGAATCAACCTTATTGCCCATTGCTTCTCAATGTTCATTTATGGCTGGATGTGCCAAGCTTGGGCTGTCTGGTGAAGTGCTAAAACCAACGTTAAGATTAAGAGATACCATACATAAATAATTCAAAGTTACAATACTTGGCTTTAAATCCCACAAAATGCAAGTCTCGTGGCTTCTCTACATTCCTAAAATGTTTACGTAATGGTTTGATGTTACGGAAACAAAAAAACAAAAAAGAAAAGAAACCGAGGCTTGTGAATGAAGCAAATGACCCCAGAGTTTCTTAATTACCGATAATCAGGAGATACTCAATAGTTACCTAGCTCAATTCTGTAATGCACATTTGCAGTACAAAAATAAATAAGCAAGTTAGGTTGGTTTTAGTAATACGTTTTGTAATTATTATTCCTTAATATGATACATTCATGTAAACTACATTTCTTGGTTTTAAATTTTTAAATTTAAAGCATTATCCAACATTGTATTTGATTAGGATTCCAACAATCATTAAGCGGTTGGTTAAAATTCCAATAGAATCATTAATAAGCAATTATTCGCCAGGATATTTTCAATATTTGTTATATTTTCCATAATTCACATTCATTTCATTTTTAGGTTAGATTTTAAGGGATTTTGAATTTGACATTGAATTTAAAAAGCCACTAATTATGATAAGTGATTATTTTTTCTATCGAGTCATCTCATACTAGTTACCTCTTTGGTCTATGTTCCACTTTTGGGAAGAGAAACCTGAAAATAAAATCAGTGAGACAAACTGTTAAACCAGACAGTGTTCAAAAGCAGGCTACACCACTGAGATACAACTCAATGGAGTTATGATAATAAATACACTAGACATTTTTCATTAGTCAGAATGGCTAGAAAGCACGGTTTGGCTGTACAATATACACCTAATAAGATTTAGCCTGCACTGGAAGCTAATATGTTAAAGCAAAAGAAGGTTATTTAATTGAAATAATGTTCCAAATGTGAGCTTTTATAAAGTATGATTCTCATCTCATCTCATCAGGTCAGGCCTACGCAATACTTCATGCTTGGGGGAAAAATAAAATAAAAATAAAAGTCTGACCAAGACAAAGTAAAATAAAAAAATAAACAAACACATAGGAAATGTTCCCTGTATGCATTGATCATATCAATAGCAATATAGAAATTACACCAGCCATATCCTACAGGGCCGATTCAAGCGATGCGCCTCTGCAAGCGAAGTGCGTCAGCTTGTGCCAGTGAACAAAAAGAAACCTTGCAAACGAACTACTTCAGGGTAGGACTCCAATCTTCTGGGGCCTGTACTTTGTTTTGTTCAATCATCCATTTGCTTAGCGAGTGTGAAAGTTTAATGAAAGAACTGGCTTCCCTTCCCTCAATTATCATATCTCTCAAAGGCTATAAAATCCATAGGGGGTAGAGTTAAGGTTTCAGATCTATTATTGCCAAGTCAGGATCGAGTACACCTAGGCCAGGAGGAAATCCGTTTTATTTCACTGTCATTTTTAGGTTATAATTGCCTTTCAATTTTATATGCATTAGCAAGTACATTCACCATTTTCTTCATGAACGCTTCCAACTCCTGAGTGGTTCAGATCAATCAAACATTATGTTATTAATTATTTCAAGGCGACCTTTGATTGGAGAACCACCGTGCTTTTCAAAAGTAGGCTATATCACAATATTATTCACCCTGCGTCTTTTGGCTTGTTAAACCAAATGCATTGGTTATGCAACCGAAGAATGATCTGGCAGGGGATCAGATATTAGGAGAAATACACTGGGATGAACAGAAAACATTCACTGGGCTCACCTAATTTGATCAGTTATAAAGGCTTATAAAAATAACAGCAGTCTTGGGAGAATTACAAGGTTATTTAATGCAGCTATAGAGAGAAATTAAAGTAAGAATTTCAGATTTTGGGCTGGCTCTGCTTGGCTGGTTTGATACTACAGCCTAGACACAGTCAGCAGACCCATCAGATGCTTGGGCGGCGTCACCAAAAAAAGGCAATCAAACATGGGAATTGAGAATACAACGACCATCACAGGAGTGTCGTGTCAGATGGGGGACACAGACATGGATTCGGCCGAACGAAGAGTTCCACTATACACCACGTGTTCGCAGTGGGAGAATCTGACCACGACAGCAAGTCAAAGAATGCTTTTACAGGGGTGTATCTTAACTGTTCAGGTGGCAGCGTGACCGTTTGGGTGTTTTTCAAGGTTTGGATGGCAGCTGTTGGGACATGTCCTGAATGTCACAATATGTGCTGACAGACAGAGTATTGTGCCAGGGCAAGAGACTGTAAATCTTCAAATACTGACATGTCATGTAACAAAGCTGGCAGTGTAACAGGGTTTCAAGGAGGTGGTTAACCTCTCACCATCTGCTCACCCCTGATCTTTATCTCACAGAACACATCTGGAGTGAAACAGAAAGCTAAAAAGGAAGAGACTGCAGAGGTAACTGGAAGCTGAGCTGTCATGGATGGTACACTTTTGCCCCATGCCATCTATCAAAAGGTGACAAAGTCTGCAGCCAAGAGCAGGCCTTACATACTGTAAACAACAGTCAAATATTTTTTTTTGCTCCACTAGTTTCCAAAATACATGAAAAGCCCAGAAGCTCAGTTTATATAGGTTTATCTCTCAGTCTGCATCAGAGCCAAAACAAATCTGAAGATCAGCACTCACAAATGATTGAGTCTCACGTTTGTTTCATTAAGATAACAAAACCATTTAAAAAATGCTATTTAGTATAGAAAATGTTCATCACAGCGCATGTTGTACGGTTATTGATTTAAATTTGATAGTTTACAGTATCTTTTGTAGAGGTTTTTGAAAGTCAGCGTTGCCTGGAGCTCAGAACTAACTGCACTCCAGTCCTATACACGGAGCATGACAGCATCACATACCAGCCAACATGAAGGCTTTTTAAAGCCTTCATGGAACTGCTTTTCAATATGGGCACTGACTTACTGATGCTAGGGGTGGATGCGATTTGATCCAAGCTCCTTGTGACCAAAGTGAAGATGCATACGAACCACACTGGAAGCATATAAATATTTTTTTCTACAATTTCTATATTGAGCTATGAGCAGATGGTAAGCTGGTATGTAAACTATGAAGGATATGAATCACCACCACAGGAAGTGACCAGCTTCTGGAGCAAAAACACCATTTCAACTGCCATGATCACAACCCGGTTTCAAACAACTAAAAAGACAGTCATGGCTTAAAATGTATGAGTAACCCTAGTCATTTCTAAACTGTGACAATCAAATTCTGCATTGCGCTTCAGTATATAACTGCCATTTTCTCTAATTTAGTTCCTGTTGTCTATTACTCATGTGTGTTTTGAGTGGTTGACCCATAATCTTACTATATTCTCATTTCAGTCAATGACCAATCCAGCATGGCTTATTTTGAGGGAATGTACTACAGAAATAAAGCACAGTATCACTAATATTGTAACCCCCATCTCTGTCTGCACAACCTAAATACATATTCCGAAAGAGAAGAACAGAACAAGAATGGGTCCACACAGGCACAGACCAATGTTCAGTTGGTGCGGCTTCACATATTAAAAGCATTTAGTTAATAAAACGTTTCGCTTTGTGAAAGTGAGAACCTACTAGATAAAGATAGCACTTCACAGTTCTTATTATGCTTCTCGCATTCTTGATTGTTTTCCTCCTTGCTCCCTTTCCCGTAGCCCTTGACTGTGACCGTACATCTTGACAGCACTCAGCTTTCACCGTCCAGGATGTAGGAAGTCACTTACTGTACTTGTGTAAATTGTAAAATGGAATTTGTAAAATGTATTATTTTGAATTGCTGTTTTAGCTAAATTGAATTTGTAATGATTGATGCCTTGTACTTCACTGTATTTTTGCACTTTGTTTGCACTTATGTTGTAAATCACCCTGGATATGGGTGTCTGCCAAGAAATAAAAATAGTAATATTATTATTATTATTATTATTATTAATAATAATAATAATAATAATAATAATAATAATATTAATATTATTATTATTATTATTAATAATAATAATAATAATAATAATAATAATAATAATAATAATAATAATAATAATAATAATAATAATAATAATAATAGGGCTATTGCCCACAATGTGTTCCTCAAGAGTGCCAATGATAACTAGCCTGTCACTTCTAATCTAGAGTAAGTAACCACCAAAGTGTGTTGATTGTGTGCACTGAACGGTTTTCAGGACAGCTGTCGTGGCAATAGTGACTCACAGTCATGCCGCACACCACACGTGGTCCACAGAGGGCCATGGTAAACAGGGGGACTGAAGCAGCCAACAATTATATTGACTGAGCCCTTAGAAACTGAGTAAACACAACATTGCCAAATGGCTTGACCTCTAGTTTGCCAGTAAAGGGTCAGTAAAGCCCCTGGAAAATAACTAGTTCCCTTCAGTTGGACTGGTAGCAATATCATTAAACAGTGCGCTCCAAGTCTTCACCTTTGGTGTCAGAAGAAATTCTAAATATGTTGCACAAAATTATAGGCATTATTTTTATTTTTATTAGCCTTGGATTAAGTGTAACTGTGTAAGGCCATCTATGACTGATGAAAATTGCCTCCTTACTCCATTGTGGGTCTACTGTAGCAGGGCTCATCCTGATGGGGGAACCCATACATAGGTGCACCTACAGTGCGACAGTATAGAAAGGGAGTGATTAATGACTTTAGACCCAGGCTTTCCTAGGCCTGACATCTAGAACCGTGTAAGGAGATGTCATTGTAATATAATCCAGAAACATTGACCCAGTCTCACATAGTCTATTCTCACTAGTTTAGTAGAGAGGGTGCAATTCAGTTTGTACACAGGATCATGGCCTAATTACACAAAGTAGACAATTTGAACCATGCTCTCTTTTTTAAAAATTGTCCAAGAACCACTGCTTATCATGCATGATTATACATTATGGCTCATTTCAGCAGCGGCGGACAAAAACCTCCCTAAAGAGCATGACATCACCCCTGAACACAAAGCCAAACACACAAGTACATTATCTGCAGGCATAATCAGTTTTATAGCTACAGCACACGTTGCATCTTCTTGGTTTTAAAAGAAAAATGCCTGTGCAAAGGAGTTACACCAAGTCAATGGGATTTAAAACGTAAATTGATGTGATTTATAAACAAAGAATCCTGTGTGTTCGTTATTATACTTACTTTAGCCATGTGATTAAGATTACATCGATTCTGCATGCAAATTAGCCGATTTATCATGTCTATCTTTCAGACCATTCAGGGCATGCAGCCAGATTCATATAGCTGCAAACTACACAAAGTCCAGTGGAAATGTGACGGCATTGTTTTGGCCTGCAAGTCACTGGTGTTCAATAGATAGACCCAGGACACTTGTGAAATTCCTTTCTGCGATGTGCCTCCTATAACCCAAGGTTGCGAGCACTCAAAAATGCACATCATTGGCAATTTCCACTCGCATGCATTAGCTTTTGCTTGCGCCATATCAACAAAAAAGCCAGACACAGCGGAAGGCACACCTCCAGAAATCAAACGGGTGCAGTGCATTGGTCCAAAAATGCGATAGGCTGCTCTCCGCTGCGATTTCCACAGCTGTCCATCACCCCAATCTGTGCTGGCCCCGCCCCACCCCTCCCGAGAATGCATTGTCACGGACTGAGCCGGTCTGTCTTGGGTGGGTTGGGGGGGGGGGGGTTCACTTTATGGACACTTAGATGGCAGTTGCGTTGATTGCAACAACCGGACACTCAAAATAAGTGCATTTCTGATGGAGGCCCTAAGGAAAACAATGCCGGGCAATGCACTCACAATCTAAACGTGCCATGATCTAGTATGGTCTAGTTTCAAAAGCAATCCACTGACTAATTAACAAAATACAGTTTTCCCCTTTTCTAGCCCATCTGTAAAACTGTATACCTCCCAAACTGCTTTTAAAAAAACCGTGAATCTGCCTTAGCCTGCAGTGAGCAATTAAGGGGAGGGAGTTTCTTTTGTTCTGACGCTGCAATCAACTGTTTCGGCCACCTCTCCTTGCACCCTCACTATGCCAGCTCTAACAGGAGGGGGGGAAATGGCTGACTAAGATCATTCATCACATCAGGAATATTTTGAAATTGTTACACACATCGCGATCGTGAATGGCACCAACGCCGACACAAAGCATGTCAGCAGCTAGTTTTTAGGCCCAGATTCACGTTTTCAGCTGCCCCTGCCGATGCCACTGGGCACTAAACAGGTGGCAACATCACACTGTGTCGGTCATAGCGGAAGACGCATCTGCAAAGTGAAAAATATACATGCAATGTAGATCTATGCATACGATGGCGCACCAAGTTAGCAAATAGACACGGATAAAAACTATTGTCTCCCTAACTTCCTCTTTACTGGCTGATCAGCCTCCCCTTACGGAAGTGTGCATATTTTAACATGTATAATTGATGCTCCCTCTTTGTGGGTCACGCCTGAGTTTCTTATTCAGAGGTCTATATGTGTGCATTCTCGTAAGAAAGTAAAAGTGCTCACATGGTGATGACGAACCCGGGGGAGACGCCTCCTTCGCTGGGCTCCTTGGGGCCGCCTTGGGTGTTTCTGGCTTAAGGATCTTGTCTTCCACCTCCCCCGCCTTTGTCTTCGTCTCCGCCGGCTCCGCGAAGGGCGGCTTCAGCGGCTCCTTGAGCTTGTTGCTGGAGGGATCCAGGCTAAAAGAAGAGGGAGAGTCCGACCAGATGTCTGGGACGGGGTCCTCCCGTTTGCGAGAGTAAAAATCATCCATTGGGGGTCCGCCGGTTAAGTCCAAGATATCATCCTCTGGCACTTTTCTAGGCTCGGCTTCGTTGTTCTCCCCCAGCAGATACCCGGCCGCCTCCTCGAACAGCTGGTTCCGATCCCTCTGCTCGTAGTCTTCTTGATGCTCGTCCGAGCGGGCGGTCGTGGAGGATATATGCGCGTCTTCCATGTCTTTGCTTCTTGGTTTTGGAGCAGCTTTTCTTGGTTATTTTATACCCCAAATCCCCGCCACCTTTCCTGGAAAAGTCGACCTTAAGTTTGGCTGAGCGTCTGGGTGCCGTAGGGCTGGGCTGGGCTGAGCTGAACAAGTACGCCACACCGACCCGGCGCTGGAGAAGAACGGCAGGCAGTCGCTCGCACACTGTGCCACACTGCACAATATTGAAATACACGCAACGCGCGCATTGGCCAATCCGCGCACAGACGCCCTTAAGTGACACCTTCTCCGTCCAATCCAGTGCGCCTTGGAGCCAAATAACGCCAACCACCGAAACCGCCCTCTCCGGCTTGGGTCCAATCAAAGGCCGTGGACGAGCCCGGATTTGAATATGCAATGAGGGGTAGCGTTTTGCTTAGTAACGCAGTGGTAACCAGACAAAATGCTGTGTGGTGACGAACTGGGTCGAAGTTCGCTGTAAATAATTTCTCAAAATGAAAAGAGCAATATGATTCCAGCTCAGTCGTTCTAGATTGTTAATGTGATCATTTTACATATTAAAAAACTGCTCATTCGGTACATTTCCACCTAAAGTAGGCTATACATCTACAGGAGTAATAATTTTCATTTCTTTTAAACCCACAATTGTGCTCATGTACGGTCTGATTAACAAAGCATTGCACTAGGATCAAAGTCTGCTCCAAGTGCTTTCTGGGAAGAATTGAAAGCAGTAAATGATGCAGTAAAAAATCCATATAACTCATAGTCCCTACAAGGAATTGTCAATACATATTTTGAAATGTATTTTAATACATGACTAAATACATTATTTAACCCCATTGCAGACACAAAGGTGAAACAAACATAGATAATGGTCTGATATAGAGTGCTACCACAGCCCAAAAGCAGTACTGTATTTGCCAGATTTTGACTCATGGCTGCACTGATTTGTCTGCCAGGGTAGTGTCATGGTACCGTGTTTGTTCCCTACCGTTAATCATGTAGGTTTTCCATGAAAATTAATACATTTTAGCAATGTTCGGATCTGCACATCAATTTCACAAACAAATTTCACAAAATTTGAGTGTCTGCCTGTTTTCCCACTTGTTTCTACCATTAATGCAAGGAATTCTGGACTCCAACACTAAATTCTTCCACAAAGGAATTGGGACACCCCTCAGCACAGTGTTTAATTTTTCCCCATTCCTGTATATATCTCACAGTGGAAACATTAGGGTCCCCCAGAATTACTTTATTCAAACTGTTTAACATCTTTTTCAACCGGATTCAATATTCACATTAAGTGTAGGCTGTCCGAAGTGTACAGTCAGTAGTTTCCTATTGGACATAATTATGAACAGACACCTTACAGGATGAGACATACAGCTGTGAGTGTTTAAAAGGCATCATGTAAGTATTTAGGTCATTAAGTTAGGGCTTTTGGTACCTGGGGTAATAAATCATTCTGGTGAGCTTGGACAGTGATGTAGGCTATGCAGACAGTTTATCCTCTGAGAGAGCTGAGAATGAATCCACGTAATCTCTTGCTAATTGTAACACCTTGCAGATTGCTTGCTATAACAGTTATCAGAGACGCCTGGTCCTCTAACTGTTGGCAACACGCTCTTGGCCAAGGTCACTATTGTAGTGCTACATAAACAGTCTGTTCAGTCACTTGATATCAAGAAGCAATGAGATCTGCTGCTCACAAATGGAGGTAAGATCAGTGGGACCCTCCATTTATTCATTGATTTTTCTCGCTCTCTCTCATGCTCTCCCCATTGTAGAGTGTTTGATTTTACTGACCACGGCATATATACAATCTGAACGTACACTCACCTAAAGGATTATTAGGAACACCTGTTCAATTTCTCATTAATGCAATTATCTAACCAACCAATCACATGGCAGTTGCTTCAATGCATTTAGTCGAGACAATCTCCTGAACTCCAAACTGAATGTCTGAATGGGAAAGAAAGGTGATTTAAGCAATTTTGAGTGTGGCATGGTTGTTGGTGCCAGACGGGCCGGTCTGAGTATTTCACAATCTGCTCAGTTACTGGGATTTTCACGCACAACCATTTCTAGGGTTTACAAAGAATGGTGTGAAAAGGGAGAAACATCCAGTATGCGGCAGTCCTGTGGGCAAAAATGCCTTGTTGATGCTAGAGGTCAGAGGAGAATGGGCCGACTGATTCAAGCTGATAGAAGAGCAACTTTGACTGAAATAACCACTCGTTACAACCGAGGTATGCAGCAAAGCATTTGTGAAGCCACAACACGTACAACCTTGAGGCGGATGGGCTACAACAGCAGAAGACCCCACCGGGTACCACTCATCTCCACTACAAATAGGAAAAAGAGGCTACAATTTGCACAAGCTCACCAAAATTGGACAGTTGAAGACTGGAAAAATGTTGCCTGGTCTGATGAGTCTCGATTTCTGTTGAGACATTCAGATGGTAGAGTCAGAATTTGGCGTAAACAGAATGAGAACATGGATCCATCATGCATTGTTGCCACTGTGCAGGCTGGTGGTGGTGGTGTAATGGTGTGGGGGATGTTTTCTTGGCACACTTTAGGCCCCTTAGTGCCAATTGGGCATCGTTTAAATGCCACGGCCTACCTGAGCATTGTTTCTGACCATGTCCATCCCTTTATGACCACCATGTACCCATCCTCTGATGGCTACTTCCAGCAGGATAATGCACCATGTCACAAAGGTCGAATCATTTCAAATTGGTTTCTTGAACATGACAATGAGTTCACTGTACTAAACTGGCCCCCACAGTCACCAGATCTCAACCCAATAGAGCATCTTTGGGATGTGGTGGAACGGGAGCTTCGTGCCCTGGATGTGCATCCCACAAATCTCCATCAACTGCAAGATGCTATCCTATCAATATGGGCCAACATTTCTAAAGAATGCTTTCAGCACGTTGTTGAATCAATGCCACATAGAATTAAGGCAGTTCTGAAGGCGAAAGGGGGTCAAACACAGTATTAGTATGGTGTTCCTAATAATCCTTTAGGTGAGTGTATATCAGTTATTTTGTGCATGTTATCGACTTGTCTGACCTTCTAACCTTGTTGGTTTTCCACAGCTGGTGTTTTGGGGGTCACAGTCATAACACTTCACAACCAAAGAGTCTCCCACCTGAATGTGATTCCAAAACACCTGGGCTTCAACACATAGTCTGAATTAGAATCCAAAAAGAGTAATAACCTGGTTTATCATAGACAAGGAACAACCAAGAAACAAAAAAGGTATTCATACCTTATACCACCTAACCTGATATACAACATACTTCTCATCCACAGTAAAGCTTCTAACTCTGTCGGTTTATATAACTATAGGTTCTTCAATGAGGTATGGTGGGATACAAAGCTCATATACCCCACATCAGCATTCTTCTTGTATTCAAGCAGCAATATTTATGGCACACAGCCAGGACTAAAAATAGTAATTATGCAAAATGATACTGGGCCCCTCTTATAGGGTTTGGGTAAAGCATCAAGGGGGAATAGTCTCCTAAATGCCTATACCCTTACAAAAAAGTCCTGGAGACAGTCGTGTTGCAGAACTCAGATAATTCACCACTATATTCTGTACTGCGGCATTAGATGTTATTAAATGTAACTCATTCATGAACTGCAACAATATCACGTATTTCCAGTAAATTCTTCAATGCATATTGTTTTCATGTAATGTTAACTCACTCAACTTAAAAATCGGAGTAAAACCTACAGTAATAAGCTAGGTTAATTTCTAACTTTTTGCACAACTTGTTTGTATTGTCTATGTTTTTTACATTTCCCGTTTGTGTATCCTATGGTATGTATGAATTATTATTATTATTATTATTATTATTATTATTATTATTATTATATGATCCGTCGTGTTACCATATATTCCGAATTTTGTAAATGGAAGGACAGAAAATCTAAGGTGCCCTGAAACAATCCTTCCATCTTGCTACATTTTCAGCCCACAAATCTCAGAGCCTCGTACAGACTTTCCCCTGCAGTAAGTATGTTGTTGTGCTTATGACCACGTTTTCCCCTTAGACTGCTCTTGGATTACTGCACCATATATATATATGATGCACTAGTTGCACACACATCTGTTGGGTGAGTATCTGCAGGCAATCCCATAAACTATGACAGTCTGAATTACTTTAGTCTTTAACCAGACATCTAGCTCCACAGCAGGGACGATTGAGTCTAATTGGACATTGCTTTGTGCCTGGAGGACTGAGGACTGAAGGTTTCTATCTACATTTTTCTTCTTGACACATCAAGCTGTACTTTGGCATCAGGAGACATCAGCACTGGCATCAGCAACTGTTGGGCTGTGGCTTGCCATTGGTTGCTTTTGGGTTTTATTTGCACAATCAGGCCTGAAGATTGTTCTCAGCTGATTATAGAGGTGTGCATCTCCATATTTTTCTTTTGATCTATTGCAGCCTGTCTGATATGTGTCAGTGTTTTTCAATGTCCCTGTTGATGTGAATTGCATTGAACCATGATCAGACTGTGGGGTCAATGTAATCCTGCTGGGCAAAATGACGTCAGTCCTTATGCCAATTTGAGGAGACATAAAGTCTCAACTGGCTCAGCATAATAAAGGTTTTCAGCAGGGAGTGGTGGAATTGTAAATCAAGCAGTCACATGACCTTCTTAAAGAGTAAAGTTCGGCTACAGAGTACATTTAACATAAACTGCAGCACTGGACCACACAGGCCACTAGTGTGAGCATTTGAATGTGTGTTTAGTAGGCTGTCAGTATCACACAAATATCGTCTTGAAGGAAAATTAATGCAGATGAGAATATTTGAGTACAGAGGAGGCGACCTGCTGCCCGTAGCAGAAGCATATGCTCTGATTGAGATATGCGAAAGCTCTCTCGGTTTCACTGATCAAATGGAGATCGAATGTTGCACACTCTTTGTATTTCCACTCCCCTCAATGAAATAAACTATTAGGACACCTGGGGCCTACACTGGTTAGACAAGAAATGTGTAATCTGGCTTTTTAGAATTCTGACTACAGTTACCATGGCCAAAACTGGCTTTAAAAATCTAACTGGTTCTTGCTATGCTCAGAACAGTTGTAATAGGCAGAAATTAAAGCTTCATTCCAGCACTTTTTTGGGGGGAAATGGTATTTATTGGTAAATCAGAATTAGAACACCTCAGATATAATACATTAATGTGATGCCGGCAAGGTGAAGGGAGAAAAGCTGCGGGGAATTTCACATGGCATACAAATCTGAATGTTAGGGACAAAATACACCAGGGTGACACTTTCAAAAGAGATCTATTTTGTATGAATATACTTCAGTATCACTGGTAGAAATATGACACAGAAGAGTAAAGCAAAGGTTCATGGAAGACAGTCATCATTGTTTCCACACTAGAAAGGATTTGGATGAATAAATTCTCAACAGTGAAGTGCTTTCACTTCACCATTTTACATCACCAATGTTGTTGAACTAAACGGAAGTGGTTGTTGCGTGATGTTTCATTGTTCAATACAGAAGGCCTCTGATCTTTACACAATAACTGGTACATCTGTACCATGTATGTGTGGTTTACACTATGGTGCAGTCTGAAAACCATCTTATTTGCTTGAAGGAAGCCAGAGAATACTGTTTGGACCTGAGCACTTAGCAATGACCTCAAAGTCTGAGATACGTTGCACTGCACTGTAATATGTATTTCCCTCCATCTAATTTTCATGGGATCGATTTTACTGAACCCAGCTGGCATGGGTCTGGGTCACACAGACCTATCAGTCATCTGTCATGTTAAATAATTAGCATGTATCACAGTACAGCTCCTTTTGCTATACAAGAGCCTTGCAGTGGCTTCAGTTCTGGTCCTGGTTTGGTTTGTGCTGGTTTTACATTATTTAGTTTCTCAGAACCCACAAATAGAACATTCTGGCCTTTTTTTAAAAGCTCCTATCACAAGGGTGTGGCAGGGTATTCCGCCTTATGGGAGTTTAGTGTGTTTTTGTTGTTCTTTTATTTTTTTCCCCCTTTTGGGTGTAACCAACTTGGAGCGTTTTAACTCGTGCGAATGGAAAGCATGCTTCACATCATTACAACATGTTTTCAAAGCTGCACAGGCCTGCAGAACCAGGGAGTTTATTAGGCCTGGTAGCTGACTTAGGGTGTGGCCCACTCTGTAAAAATATAAAAAAGTGTGGGCTGTATTGAACATTGCTGTGGTTTGAGCTGCTGTGTAACTGCGGTCAGATTGAACTAGACCCTTTTGTTTATGTTTACAGTGCTGTCTTTGGCAGCTTTCCTGTTGCTTTGGTCTGTGCCTGTGATGATGGCGGGGGCTTGACTTCTGATTGGTGAAGCTGGAGTTGGTGACCTTAGTTGGTCACCACTGCTCAAAGAGCAGAAGATGATGTTTCAATTCTTTCCACTAGACTTATCACAGCTTCAGTTGTGGAGAGAGACAACAGAGACATACTATCTGAAGATGGTGATGCTACAATAACCAAATTAAACTGAAACCAGGAAGGAGTGGAATGTCAAACGGGGAATTTGCATAAAAGCATGTTGATGAAAATAGGGTTTATGGTGTCGAGACCTTGTCAAACACTGCTTTCTCTCTGTGCCTCAGGACAAACAGAGGGGAAATCAAGGCTCATCAAAGCAAGAAGCCTAAACCAGACTAGTTATCCACAGCTCTCAGGCCTGTTCTGAAGTATTGAGTTGACACAAGATGCGTTTGAAGGTTGGTGTGTTTGTCCAAAACAGGAACTGAAAGCATATGGCCCAGCGAAACGAAATGTGCTGTTTTCACTTGTTGTTATTCAAGAGACCATGTTCCTCGTGCAGAGTGCGGCTCCATCCTGACCTCAAGGTTGCCATGGAAACAAATGGCTGGAGATCACAGCGAATCATATTTGGGGGCAAAGGGCAAAGGTGAAGAAAGAGGTCAGTGGTAGACCTGATAGAACTGGCTATTTCAGTAGTGTGGACCATTTCCAGCTCAAACTGCTTCCAGAATGCGCTAATTCCTTTCATATGAGACATTGCAATAATGTTTGCTTTGTTTTTTCCCCTGTTTTTGTTATCACAAGTAGACTTCTTCTTGGCTGCAATACAGTTTATCGCCGATCGTTCCAATATAATGAAATACACAAACAGAGGCTAGAATTTCATCAAGATATCAATCAGTAAGCTGATCTGAACAAGTCACTCAGTTACACACTGTCTCACTATGCAGTGTGACTCCAGCTGCAATCACATGTTCAGGCACACCTATCTTTTATTTTCCAGACTCTCTTTAACATCAGTCATTATCCACTTTTTTTTCTGATTGATTACGATCTCTGGCCATTGAGGCGTAAAGCTGAGCAGGAGAATATTAATCCGCTCTGACTGAAGGCCCAAAATGCAGCTGTCAAGTTGTGTAATGCTGGAGGGAAGAAATGAAGAGAGGAAGAGGAAGAGAGACAGGGGACGCATGTGAGTCCTGCACTGACAAAACAGATCAGGGGTGGGGGGTGGGGGAGATAGACGCCTCAGCCACTCCGAGCGAGAGAAGAAGAGCTGCTAAACTGGGTCACACATTTATTGGGTATAAGCTTAAATTAAAAATATATATTCAAAAGCCAGTCGAGATTAAATATAATTTCAGGTTCGCCTTCAGGTTAAGGGATTTTACGTGCAGTTTCCCTTCTCAGCAAATAAAGGAACTTGTAGCTAACAGCGAGAACTCTGTGGTTTGCTCATATTTTACTCACTTTGTTTGTTTTCTGCAGCTCTTTCCTGGCACTTATTCGCCAGCGCATACCCAGCCAACACCCACACACTTTGACAGGGGCTACAGAACCTGGGATACATCCCACTCAGAGCTTCTGTAGCTCATCTTGACATATAATTTTATATAATTAATTAAGCCCCAAAAGCATTACAGTGACAGCAATCTTTTAGCCCATCACAGCTCAAATGGTCTCTTGAAGCTCAATCCAGGGCACCTTCCTAACTGAACGCAAAATAATTATCATCACACTGCACAATAAATACCAGCATCTACATGTACTTGCACTTTATATACTTCTTTCTCACTCTCCCTCTCTCCATTTGTCTCCCTCTGCCTGCTTGCCTTCCTTTTAATTTCCATCTCACCCTCATCGTCTCTTTGTCTCCATTCCATTTCCCTGTTACCTTTCATTGTCCTGCACTGAAAAGGTTGAAACACGTAGAGCAGATCCCTTCTTTGAAGAGAGAGAGACAGAGAGAGAGGGGGAGAAAAGAAATCAAACTAATAACACATGCAGGCCTCTGTGTTTTCAAGCCTTTAAGTGTAGACTCTTCATTCAATTATGAAGCACTTAGGGTGCCCTGAAACCTCGCTGCTCTCACAATGGAGAAACCACACAGGACCTATAGATTTGCTAGCTGGTGCAAATTAAATCAGAAAAGCTCCCTGGAAAAAGAAACAGACAAGCGCAGGTTTTCTTTGTTCCTGGAACCATTCTGTGCCTATAGAGCATCTCAGCTGATGCACCGGGGTACTGGCACAAGGGCAGGGCCTTGTGGCTCAGAGCAGATGGTTTTGGAATAAAACTGGCAAACGCTGCTAGTCTGTGGTAGATACACCAGCTCCAAACTACTCTCAAACACTGCTCAGCTCCGGAAACCTGATAGGCTTTGACCTAGTGGGAAGGCAGTTAACTCATGGTGTTTAAGCCATCAGGACTAAGGCCACTGGTTGGTAATTCAATTTGGATTCCTGGCATTGACATTAGTGGTGAAAGGGAAACCAGTCGAGATGTTGACAGATATTTTCATCAGAAGTTGCGTAGGACTTGCCCAGCACTTCAGGACAAATTGTGTTCAACCATTCACAAGGCAGAAGGCAGTGTCCAGCGATCAGTGTGGGTTAAAGCTGTAGTGCATCCTGTTCATGCTCTGGCCTATGAGGAACTGAATCGTTTATCAGGCTGCTTGTCCCCAGCTGTACCATGTCCTGCTGTTCTCCTCATTAAATATTATAGTCTGCAGCCCTGCGTCCTGAAGTCAAGGAAAGCAGGACCGTTTCCCTCCTGTCCTCAATGCTGCTGTTGCTTTCACTTGAACAGCCTCACGGTTTCAGTGTAATAAAACTCGCCCTGCATAATTCATCGATCACCTCAACCCAGTCTGCAACAGTATCAGTTTTCAAAGCACCTCAAGCCCTTTCTGTAAAAACTAAACAACAGACAGAATCCCACTTCCATTTGAAGACTATTTATGTTTTTGTTTTGCGTATATTATGTCAATCACCTCACTCCTACAGAGACTTATATTATTTTCCTGAAGATATGGTTGAAGGACAGCTGAACTGCAAAGTGTATTAGTTTAATCCCATTAGATCTATAAATATGATCACTGCAGATAAATAAACAGCAATAAAACAGTGTGGTCAGCAAAAATAAAAATATGTAAAATTTTTCTTTCATGATCCTCTTTCTACAAAGACTCAACACCATTGACCATTGCCTTACCTCACTCAACACATTTTTTTAAATTACAGATTTCTTGATGACTTTCCATACTGCCCAAACTTCAAACCAAACCATTGTCTGCAAATACTTTTATATCTAGTTCCCCAGCAGGCTTAATGTGGCTCAGAATAGCTACAGAGCAGAGATACAAAGAAAAAGATGCCAATGGGCAAAATTAATCGTTTAAATTAATTATAGCAGAGGACAGAATGCTACAAAGTTAAAAAAAAAAAACTGCAATCAGACCACGCAGAGATAAGCAAGAAAAAAAAATGAACTAGTTCAGCTTTCCACTTCTGTTTAATCACACTGGAATCACAGGCACTCCTAATAAACTCCTAATACCATTGCAACCACTTCGATCAATGGCCTTTGCTCTCCACCCCTTTTTAAAAACTTCTTCTAGTTTGGGAGGAGTTACAGATGGCTTCCAAACTGAACTTCATTTCTGTCCAGGCCCAAGGCATGAATCCTGTTCTCCGAAACAATCTTCTTCCTGCACACTTGGTATTTGAGGAATGGCCCCAGCTTTGAGAGCATTCAAGATAAAGTGCCAAATAAAGCCCATACGCCCTTGCCAGAAAATGTCAAGTGGGACGGCTGCTGTGTTATCGGCCCTGAGAGATCAGCTGGCAAGGATGACGCCTCTTGCACATTCACCCGAAAATGGTTTCCGTATTGCATAGATGGAAAACACAACTGCTTATTCTATACAGTTGGCAGAACCTCTTGCGCACTTGTAGAAAAAGCTGCCTTGAAGCACGGCTTCCCACGATCATGCAGCCTGGAGGTCTCAGGTCTGAATCTCAAGATGGTGGGAGACTGATAATTTTCCTGCAGGGGGTATTGTTTCTTTCCCATTTATTCGTAACCTTGGAGGGTCTCCTGCTTTTTCAGCCCGAATTCTGCTCTCTGAAACAATAGTACTTGAGCCCACTCTCTATTGCGCTAGGTCTACATTTTGGATAGTGTGTAGGTGAGACTGTGGCTTCAGAATGCTGTCATGTCATTGTATTATAATCCCGCTCTACTCCAGTTCCGTGACATTTATCGGAAGATTAATAATCAGCTTTACGGGTTCAGCTCAGGATTCGGCTTCACCTGGCCCAGGTTCTTGGCAATGGCAGGATCAGGAGACACAGCTAGATATAAGCACTGTCCATTCATCACACACACATTGGTCTCTGCCCCCTCAAACCATACTCATCAATTATCTACAGCTTGCAGTAATGCCACTTTAGCCACCAGTTTGGTATCATGCAACACTATGGAGCATTAATCGGAAGAAGCATAACCAAATCATTAAAATGTGTAGTGTTGCCTTGATGCATATCCAGATTTGGTCCTACCAGCATTGTGCACAACCAGAAGGCTTCAACAAAGAAAGCATAAGAAACGTTTGCTGTTTACATCCCTGGAAATGTCAAGGTTCATCCATTATTCATTAAGGCAGTGAAAAAACAATGTAAAAGACACTGCTGGAAATGTGGGATGATCCCTATAGCTAACAGCACGATATACTGAACCCAGAATATGACACTGGTGGACTGTGGCCAGAGGCAATACATAACAGAGCTGCTGGGGGTTGCTGGGAAGTAGGGATTGTAATGAGTGTTGTAAGGGGTGCTTATCTACTGTTCACTGTTAAGTGGGCTCTTTTGGCTTAGCATAGTAATCTGTGACTGAAACTGGATAGCCATAGTCCTGTACGTTATATAGGCAGCCGTAATAATCATAGTCAATTAAGAAAAGACCTGGAGAACATGTTCACCTGAAGCAATTCATAAAATATTTGGTCCAGTGAGGTGATTCAGAGGTCATCTGATGCAGGAGACACTTGAGTCCTCCAGTACTGCAGTTTGCTGTCCTAGTAGTAATGCATCTGTACACATCTGTGTCCTGCCTAGATTCCTTAATATAATTCTTGTCTAATCACACACATGGGGCTCCAGTTACTGGGCAGACTCCCCTGAGGATAAATCAAAGGCAGATAACTCAGACCCAGAGACTTAGGGGACAGTTGGGTGTTGTCTTCATGTCTCTGGGGCCAGTGTGGATTTGTAGCAATTAGCCTGGTAAAACAGTTGGCTTATCCAAGGTAGGAAAAAGAAGGAAAGGACTGACATTTAAAAAAATATATTAAAAAAATGGGCATTCACTAATCTGAATACAAAACAAAACCCCAGAAAACTTCTATCTGTGCAGTTCCTGACTTTGTTCTACGGTTAACCAAAGTGCTCTGAGGTAAATCAAACCATTCTCCATGGTGCTGAAAAGGTAGATGCGGTGAAGACAGGCGAGGCCACGTTTGTTTGCCGGTGAAGTGCTGTTCCTTCAGTATCTCCCCTTTCTTCCCTTCAGCAATCGCTCTATCAATGAAGTTTATTCTAAGGCTTGAAAAGGGATACTCATTTCTTTGACGAATGCCGGGAGAGGGCTCAGTTTAGCCAGATTGCAGAGCGCTTCTCAGTTTCAGGCTGTGAGTCTCTTTTTCTCCGGTTCCTTCTGTCTGTCTGTGTGGCACAGCTGTTGTGTGACCCTGTCAGCCCAGTCCATACCCAGTTGAAGAAACTAATACAGAAATAGAGGGGGAAGCCCAAACTAACACACAGTATGGAAAATGAAACACCATCCAATATTAAACCTCTCATGACATAGCATCATAAAGACGTGTGAGTATCAGTAATCTTTGCTCATTTCGGAGTGTCTATAGCTTCAATGTTTAGTTGTTATGTGATAAAGTTGGTAGCAAATACTTTATGAATATTACGAACCTTTATGATATTAAACATGTTCAATAATTGAGAATGAGCGTTAGGGAAACCCTGGTGTCCGGGCCTGGGCCTGGAGGATTCCAGTCCATGTAGTTTTATTGACTATGCTAAATCATCAATGTTAACTACTGTAAATAGAATGTGATATAGTGTAACAATTGTAAGTCACCCTGGATAAGGGCGTCTTGTAAGAAATATAATAACAATAATAATAATAATAATAATAATAATAATAATAATAATAATAATAATAATAATAATAATAATAATAATTTGGAAACTTGTTCACTGCATTGAAATCTGCACCTTGAGGGTGTGTTCAGGTGCTTGTTTCACACATTTCCATACACTGTCAACCTGTGCCACCCTGTTGATTTGAAGGGGGATCGGGGACCCCTAAATTGACTTCTATAACACATCTCACAACCTGTTGACATCAGTTCAATGGGCATAGAAAGCTCATCTTTATTTTCAGTTACATCTAAATATTTATATAATACGCTCAGATTTGTTTCTCCTCAGGTCTCCTTCTATTAACTGTCACAATGTTCATGCTTTTGCAGTCTGCTTCTATCTATGCACTTTATAAATGATAATCAATTACATAAGTCAGTCTTAACTGAGAGTTCAAATTAACATGACTAATTCTACACACAATCACTTATCATGCTTAAAAGGTACAGTTGGGGGTGTGGGGGGTGATCAATCATCATTATGAAACCATTTTCCAACTGAATTCAGCTAGAAGGGTCTTATGCATGCTGAATAAGCAGTAGATCAGTTATTATACATTCTCCACGTGCCTACTGACTGATCCATTATTATTTCTGTTTGTCACACTGATGTGAGGACCAACTAACCTCCCATAAGCCCCCTTAACAACATGTGTTTAACAACTGATGAGATCATGGTCATAGAAAAGAAGCAGGATGCTCTTCTACCACACAAACAGTTAAATACAGGCCCAGGGAAGGGGCGCCATGGCAACAGACTGCGGGGAGATTGGATGGAGACGGAAATATTAGGACCTTTAGAAGTGAAGTGATCCTACACAGGATGACAGCATTTTAAACTATTGTCATCAAAGAACAGGGTTTCTCAGTACCTTTACATAAGAGGCATCATACCAGCCTTTTAAAACGATGACAGATTTGGCTCTCTGTTGAGATGGCAAGTACCAGGACTGTGTGAGATGCTTATTGGATCGTTAAGATTGTGTTGTCTACAGGGGGTGAGATTACTCAATCAGAGTGTTTTTGGGGGACAGTAAAGAAATGTTTAGTTGGGTAGAGAGGCAAGCAATCCTTCTTATTAAGGCTTTTCAGACTTTATATTTCAGTTTTGAACAGCTATAATATCCATCTATCCATCCATGTTCAAAAAATGCTCCCTCCAGCAGTGCACAGGGCAGGGGGTATAAATTATTTCCAGGCCCAGCCCTGTTTGGCTTCTGAAATATGATAAGCTTAAGCTTCACGCTGGCATATATACACACATGGATTGTATTTCAGTTCCAAATCCCAAACTAGGGAAAATTATCATTGTCAAAAGGGTTCTGATATAATTATGTGCAAAGGTATCTGACCTATTTGCATTTACAACTGTAATCATCCTGACAAGAAGACAGAAAACGTCAACAGCCAAGACCGAAACAAAGGCACTTGCCAGATTAAATACAGGATCTTGTATTATCCACCATTAGGGTGGATAAACGCACAGTTTGTATTTTTAAAGAGTGGTTAGTGATAGGCAAATTCTGAACCGGTTTAACATTGTTTAACAAAGTAATTTAATTAAAAAATGACAAAGCAAACATTCAACACTCTAGGTATGGGTGTGGTGATTTTAATAATTAGCAATTAAGAGGGAGATTGCAAATAAAGAGGTGTGGAAACTGGCCTCTTCTGTTTCAACTAGAATTCCGCCTACATACCTTGAAAAAAAAAAAAATCAGGTTGGCCTAGGTTTCTATTTATAATAAGTCAGTAAGTAAGATTGATGTAACTTACTTAGTAACACTTAGCAGGTTTGCTCAGATATGTCAGGGTCTAAAGGATTGTGGCAGCTGAGGACAGCAGACATTGGGAAGACCACCAGAGAAGAGGAAGGCACTGGAATCAGAGGAAGACAACAGAGAGAAATGCATAAACGCCCACATTATTCTAGGGTGAGAAATATTTTCATTTAGTGAAACTAATTCCCAAGTCAGGCAATGTGCTGAATCAGAGTGTGTGTGTGTGTGTGTGTGTGTGTGTGTGTGTGTGTGGCGCTGTGTGGGTCGTCTGCTATGTCACAGTCAGAGTCAGAAGTGTCTGGCACAGAGGCACACTTGTCCCCTGGTAGCAGGCTGGGCTGAATAAGAGAGACGACAACAATCTGGGGTCTGTGTGGCTGGCGCAGATGCGAGAGTCTTCGGTGCTTTTTAAACAAAAGCCACAAACCAGCGATTCAGGGCCTCCGTGCCCTTGTGGTTGGTTTGAGCTGGTTTATGAAGCAAAGACAAAAGGCCCATTTTGGTTTTTTAAAAACAAGCGGGCTTGTTTGGTTGCCAGCGGACAAACAGATCAGGTTAATGACAGTGGCATATCACTTCTCAATCCACAACTAGCATTCATAAAAACGGCATTGGGGAAACGCTGGTTTAGAAGTGTCTTTGAGGTCACTTAATACAAACCAAAAGGGTGTAAGTACTGGCCCCATAAACCTTGAAGCTGGTGAAGCACTTTTAAACATCTTTCTGCCATTTTGGTTTCTTGTTATAAAGCAGTCTATTGTCTGAATGTATGAGCACTGTCACTGAACACCTGCCTCCTGGCCGTGTACTGTAACTGAGCTCCACTGACGTGATGCACAGCCTTTTTTGTTTTCCCACAATGCAGCATCGTGCTGCCGCTTAGCTGTGCTATTGAGGGAGACTTCCAAGGCCTCTGCAGGATTAGTCATTCCTATCTGCGTCTTTTCACCATCTCCATGAGTTAAAGGAGCATCCCCTCGGACATCTCTGAAGGAATATTTACGCATCACTCTGTGGAAAAACACCTTAGTGTCTGTCACTGCCTCCAAGAGATGCACAGTTAAGTAGTGCCTCAACCCACTTAGACTCGGCAATCAATACATTTTTGACAGCAGGTTCGGAAAAGCTGCATGCATTTTCACTAAACAATGGTCTCTTTCCAGTTATGAGGATTTTACGTGGCACCTAAACCAAGATTTAGTGTTTGAAGGGACTCATAGAAACAACTGAAAGTCTTTTAATAACTTCCAGGCAGCCACTGTCTTGGATCTGAGGCAGAGGTTTCTACTATGTGGAGTTTACACACCTTGTTATGGTGATGTAGTGCTATATGAGGTCCTAGAGCTTCATTTTAATTACTTTCACCTCTATTTTCCATTGATTGGTCATTGTAAACTGACATTGAATAACTTCAGCATGGGAGCAAACAATAGGGGATACAACTGCAACTAAATAAATATATAAAAATGGCCATATAGTTCTGTTTCCTCTGCAGTTCCAGGCTCCTGTTTGGAATATTCCATGGTTGCATAATTCATTTGCATTTTATCTGCATAATCCCTCAGAAGAACAACAAACTAGATTTATTTCGAATTCCTGGATTAACTTTGACTTTCTTATCTTATGCTTCCACTTACGTGTGTATGCAAAGATGGACCAAAAATAAAATCACAACTGATACTGCTAAGAAATCCAATAGGCCTACAGACCCACCTACCTCTACTCCTTCCTGTTTTTGCTTTTTTTTTTGCTTTCTCTGCATTTTAAAGCACCACCCACTGATTAATGTGGCTCAGGGTTACCAGAAGCTTGGCTGGTCGCCTGGCATACTCTCATCAATATTTCAGGAGCTCCTTGCCCGCTGTTTGGCCTGTACTGAGCAGGATGAGGCAGAATACCCACAAGCCTTTGGGGCCAGACAACCAGTAAGCACTGCTGCAGCGAGCTGCAGCGAGCCCGCCTCCGGCCAACAGAAACCTGCCCATGACATCGCAAGCATCATGTGTCATAAACCCTGCAGTAAGAACCTTGATATTACCCACCTTTTATTGGCTAGTCACAGCTAAGTGACTTGCCTTTTATAAATGTCAGACCTTCTCGGAGTTCCCATCCAATTGTAAAGAAGCGGAAAATGTGTGGAGTTATTCCAAACGCTGACTCATTGTGAAGCTCTGAGACATGTTCAGCAGCCAAAACAGCAGGATGTGGTGAAAGGGCCTGTAATTATCTGTAACCTTCACCGGTCTGTATAAATATCATTGGCTGCAGTGATGCTAAGCAGAAAAACAAAGGGATAAAGGTTGCCAGGATAGAATGCATTGAGTGTCATCATTTAGTTATAGACGGAGAGGGACAAGGCTGTCTAAGAGGCCTGTCAGATCTGATCAGCATTGCATGGTAATTTGGATTACAGGAAAGCTCAAGGAATGGCAGCCCACACTTACCTCATCAGGGGCAATATAAAGAAGCTGCTGGCCAACATAAACTGACGATCTGGGTTACACTTCCTGTAAATTCCCAGCTTAGTGGTTCTGTGTGCAAACACAAGTTGACAATGAAGCAACGTGCAATAAAATAAATCTAAGGAACTATATCAGCTATCAGCACGTCATCTAAAATAGTGAATAATGATGAACTAATTGTATGATTCAAAACCTGGGGGATCAGTCACTTGGGTTTGCAACCTTGAATTTTAAAACATCTCAACTGCTGCAGCTCCCCAAATCTACTGAGCCAAGCTTATAAAGACATTTTAAGGGCCCTGAAGCTGCTCGCCTTTTGCCAACGAGTCTGGGAAAGGGGAAAAGATGGAGGCGGAGGGGGCAGGTGATATTCCAAACCTCAGCATCTGTGATTGATTCAGGACTCAGACATCTAGTCCAGATCTTGGCTCTGGTTGGGCTCCTAACTGACATTATTAATGAGGGGCTGCTGTTCGCCAAGAAAGCAATATTGACACCAGAGCACAAAAGATACCCTCAGACTATAAGCGCAGCTGGTACTGTTTCGGGACATATCTCATCTGTATGCTATTATGGAGCCAGTCCAATTCTAAGGTTCAGCAGAGGAGGCATTCAAAGGCTTTACAAAGCCTTTTGCAGAGAGCTCCTGATTACAGAAGATGAAGAGAAAATGCCACATCACAACAAAGAATCGCATGTGATTATTATTAGTTTTTGAACAGATTCTGTAATGAAGACTACCTGACAGTGACAAGGATGTAAACGGTGCACCAGCTGAGTCACTTAGACAACAAAGCTCAGGTTCCCGTCTCATCTCATGGACAGAGCACAAGGAGGATAAGGAAAATTGCCAAATCATTGCTCATACTAAGAAAGTGTACAAATGAGAGGAGGACAATTCTTGCCATTTCTGATGCTCATAACTTATTGGTCCAAAGATCTCATCAAGCTGCTCCATAAAAGGTCCCAGCAAACCAACTTCCACAGCACAGTTAGCCGACTTGTTCCAAACACCCACTGCTCTCGGTGTAATGAAGCGCCTCTTGCATAATAAATGCAAGTGGAGTTGGGATAACACCAAGGAGATCCGGTTGTGAGATTTGGCTCTTGATGGGATGCAAACCTTTTGTTGAATAAAAATTATTTGTTTGCTAAAGCCTTTGGACCCTCTACTTGTGTTCAATATGAGTAATACTTCATACTGTCCTCTTTCCCCCAACCCCAGCATGTTACAAAAATAACAATTATGTATAATTGGATTATTACTGAAAACAGGTTGGATCCAGCAAACGTATTCATATAATTGCTGTTGTCCACACACACAACGACAGGGGACCAAGGGCCAAGCACTTTATAGAAACCAGAAACCAGAACCTGCTTTTTCTAATGACTATCCACGTTAAAGCACTAAACTACAGGCACTGCAGCTAACATCATACCGTAGATTTAATTTGCCGGTATTGTTTCAGCTGGAGGGTCTGCGCTATAAAACTATAGCAACAACGCCTGGGAGATAGATCGGCGCTGAGATCAGCCTCTGAAATGTGATGTCTTAAAGAGAACCTGCACAGGAGACAGAAGAATTAGAATTCAAATTATGTGGCCACATAAATACCAGCAATATGCAGATAACGTTAGACTGAGCGAACACACACAAGCGCTTCTTTGTGTTCAGGGGGCCTGGGCACACGGATGTTTTGTGTTGTGTCTCTCATGCTCGGCACACACTGTAGCTGTGGTCTCCCCCGGTGTTGTGGAAAATCACAGAGTCAGACATTGTGTATGATCCCTCCCCCCGCCTCTCTGTACAGCCGCTTCTCACACACCAGGCACTGGGGGCTGGATACTGCAGCACGCCGCCTTATTCCCTCAGAGCTGGGGATCCCCCTGAATTAACACACCAATCTTTCTTCACCCTGGATCAAATCTCCTAACACCAAATATCTTCTTCTGAACAAAGAAAATGCCAATCTATACACTATCTACAAACATAATTACACTTTGTATAAGTCACACTTATCTGCAGATGTGTAATGTCAACTCTACTATTTTGCAAACAATGCAATAAGTACTAAGGTTTGTTTGCCTAAATTGAAACAATGAGTCTTCTGGGCCTATAGTAGTTTTTACATTTCCAAATCGAGGTGTGCAACTATGTCAAATCTGACTAAGTGATGCTTTAAGTAGACAAGGTAAACAAAAACAAAACACTTCTGTGGTAAGATCCGTCACTGAATCAAAAGTAGTTCATTTTTCCGTATTGGGTGCATTGATCTGCATAAGATGAAGTGATGTTTAATGCAATACCTCTCCGAACAGTCCAGAAGGGAAAGGGGGGGGGTGTTTTGGTGTAAAACTGGGCCCCTCTGCACCAGTCTGCAGCTGCAGACTGCCAGGATAGCACTAATCAGACCACAGCAAAGTCAGGGAATGCAAGAAACAGACTTTAGGAGAAGGAACATAATTAGAAGAAGGTCATATTTAAGTATTTGAACTTGTGCAGAAAAAAATGGGTTTCAGGACATAGAGACACCCTTATGGAAAATAGGAAGACAGTAGAAGACTAATGAAACTAATGAGATGAAGTTAGCCATGGAGCCAAACAAACACCATAGTAGTATAGTATAGTATAGTAGTTACTGTAGTATTTTAGGAGCCTGTGGTTTTGCAATTACACAAAATTCACTTTTTCTAAATAATATCATAGTAAATGTTAACATACATACAACAGCATCAGCTCTGGCTTCAGTTTTAAATATTATATTCAACTTCTTGCACCTGTCTATGCAAAAAGGTAATATAGTTTACTGAAGTGTTAACAGTGGTACTTATAATAGTGTTTACTGTACAGGTAGTGCTTGTAAAATAAGCTAAAGTAAAAAAAGACACCAATTTCAATAGTTGTTCCATTCAGACAGGTTCATAATACAATTTTAAATCTGGAAAGTAGTACATTGCTATACAGTCACACTCTATAATATTTTTCAGTACATTCTACAGCTTCTCTCCTATGTACTGTGGGAAGAGGGAATGGCAGGACTAGCTTAAGACAAATGAGCTTCAAAGCCAGCTCTCTAACCCTCGAGAATCATTGTGGCTGCACAGCTGTGAGGGATTCTTTTCCACTTCTGGGAAAAATGAGGGTGGCATTGTTTTAATCCTCTGATTGAAAAAAACACACAAATAAATTCAGACAACACTACTGCATTACCTAAATATAAAGCCAGGGCTAAGATAATATGAATGCGCCGCATGGGGCAACAAGCTGTAATCCTGCCTACACTGCAATAGGATGCGTCACCATCAGCTGCTTAGCACAAAAAAAAAGGAAACACACAGAGATTGAAGCACAGCAAAAATGAGCGACTGGCCGACTAGTCACGGCTGCAGAAGAAAAGCTCATCCAGCTATTTATTCCTCCGCGCATTCCTTCTAAAACTGGCCGAGCCTCTATAATCCTCTCACCAGGCACAGAGCTGGCAATTGTAGAAGAAGACAGAAAATGAAAACCCAGAGTGGCACACAAGAAAGGAATAAAGATCAGGCAAAAGTTATAAAATGCTCTTATTCATCCATAATAAGTCACATACATTTTTTGTTTTGTAGTTTCTAAAATGTAAAAGAAGGGAACAAAAAATGACCAGCAAATTTTGGGCTGTTCATGTTACTAAGCCGAATCTTTACTGTGGCTGTACATCTGTACACATCTTTCTAAGAGCAGGGTATGGAGGGAGACTGATTTGTTGCAATTTCTTTCGTGTGGCTCGTGGATTCTCTCCTGCTGTTTCCTGCTGGTTGTTTTTCTGCCACATTAAGTACTACTGCAACCCTGGCTTCTGGGAAGACTCCCTGAAAACATCGAGACCGAGTATGCTGGAAGAGTGAATTCAAGTCATACAGCGTTCCGATAGTCCCGCTGAGCTTGTGTGACACTGTCCCCTTCCAACTTCCTCAGCATCCCCTCTTGCAGAAACTGTTTTTAGGCATCAGTCCATAGTCACGTTTACTATTAGGCAGATCACACAGCCACCAAGAACCCAAGCACAATATTCATCTAACAGGCACAGTCAAACACACAGAACAGGAAGAGTCAGTACCAAAGAGCCCTGTTTAAGGGGTTAAAGGAGAGGAGCCAACCAGTGTAATAAAAGGGATTATGGAGATAAGCTTTGTGTTCACAGTGGTACATCCAATGCTGAAGTGCACACACATTGTGCCATGCAAAAGAGAGAGAGAGAGAGCGTTTGATTTGCTGGGGAGGAATATCTGACTGTGAATCCTGTGACCCTGAAGGTTCACGGTATGCTTGGGGCTGATTTCATTTTATTCTACTTATCCTTCTCGGGCTCTTAAATCTTTAAAGCCCCAATAGAGTCATGTATATTAAAACACAGGTTTAAAAATGTATTTCAGGAAGCTGCGCCTGAAAGAATAGTAAGTGCTCGGATGCTACATGGGAAACTTGGAGAAAATCAGCTGATGTTTTCAGGAAAAGGTGAAGAGACCACCAAAATAATGTGAGAAATATGTCATGTTTTGATAATTATTGTGTAATACTTATTCTAGTAATAATGCATGAAAAAACACATACTGGTCAAACAGAAACTAACCCCTAGCTTTGTTTAGGGCAGTGGTTCCCAACCGTAGTCCTGGAGGACCCCCTACCTGCTGGTTTTTGTGCCAAACGAACTCTCAATTACTTAATTGAACCCTTAATTGAACTAATGATTTCCTAAATTAGAGCCTTTTAATTATTTTAAACAGTAGGGAGTTTAAGTATAAAATTGCATAAATAACTTATTAAAGAACATACTTTTATACACAATTTTAAAGTCTAATCCAAGCAGATTGATACTTCAATTAAGATTCAATTAAGTAATCGAGAGCTCAGCTGGAACAAAAAGTAGGGGGTCCTGCAGGACCAGAATTTGGAACCCCTGGTTTAGGGTATTGGATGAACAAGTGGTAGCACAGTGGTTTTCAATTGCTTTATCAAATATTTAATTGATCTAACAATGCAATATACCATTAAATTAAGTAATTAAGACCTTGGTTGGAACAAAAAACAGCAGGGCAGGGGGTACTCCAGGACTGGTTTGAAAGCCACTGTGGTAGCAGATTGACCAGAAGGGGGTGCTCTTTCTTCTGACCCACAAAACCCAAACCAAAATGAATTAACACAGTGGTTGGTTGCTTAATCAAAGCCCTCCTTTAAGACTAGGGTACAAAAGAGGAGTTAAGTCAGGGAACTGATGACCAATTGTGGTGCAAAACGCTCCTGAGTGGCCAATTTGTCTGAAATTATTGAAAGGATGAACATAATATAGAGCTTAAGCTGAACCTGACCCAGCACCGGCTAAACCTGATAGTATTTACATTTATTTTCCTGGGAATAGCATGTTCCGTACTCAGATGCAGGGCTGTGAGACTTTCACGGTGCCCGCTTTACAATGTGTCCCAGCTTGCTGGGTGATTCAAATCTAATGTTGGAAAATGCTAGGATGTGGAAACCAAGCAATTAAAGAGAGCTGCCCGAGGAGGGTGACAGCCCTGACACCAGTGTTCCTGGAGGACTCAGGGACAGTCGGCCACACTGGACCAGTCTTACTGAGGAAAGACTCATGAACTTGCTAGCAGGAACAGCCCGAGTGGTATCTGTCTGTTAATGAAAGCTATTGTCACCCGCTCGAAAAATAATTGTCATATTTCTGGGAGAGGTTAAACTAAAGCCATTGCAGCTTCTTATTGAGAAGGAGCAAACCCCAAACTATAGAGGACAAGAGCCAGACAATCTCAGCTCACAATCTGCTTCTGCCCTGTGTCTGTTTGCAAGAGGGATGTACCAATGATACAATTTCCTATTCGTCTCTTAAGCACTGCAATATTCAGTGAGGGAAAAAAGTATTTGATCCCCTGCTGATTTTGTACGTTTGCCCACTGACAAAGAAATGATCAGTCTATCATTTTAATGGTAGGTGTATTTTAACAGTGAGAGACAGAATAACAACAAAAAATTCCGGAAAAACGCATTTCAAAAAAGTTATAAATTGATTTGCATGTTAAAGAGGGAAATAAGTATTTGATCCCCTATCAATCAGCAAGATTTCTGGCTCCCAGGTGTCTTTTATACAGGTAACGAGCTGAGATTAGGAGCACTCTCTTAGAGGGAGTGCTCCTAATCTCAGCTCATTACCTGTATAAAAGACACCTGTCCACAGAAGCACTCAATCAATCAGATTCCAAACTCTCCACCATGGCCAAGACCAAAGAGCTGTCCAAGGATGTCAGGGACAAGATTGTAGACCTACACAAGGCTGGAATGGGCTACAAGACCATCGCCAAGCAGCTTGGTGAGAAGGTGACAACAGTTGGTGCGATTATTCACAAATGGAAGAAACGCAAAATAACTGTCAGTCTCCCTCGGTCTGGGGCTCCATGCAAGATCTCACCTTGTGGAGTTTCAATGATCATGAGAACGGTGAGGAATCAGCCCAGAACTACACGGGAGGATCTTGTTAATGATCTCAAGGCAGCTGGGACCATAGTCCCCAAGAAAACAATTGGTAACGCACTACGCCGTGAAGGACTGAAATCCTGCAGCGCCCGCAAGGTCCCCCTGCTCAAGAAAGCACATGTACAGGCCCGTCTGAAGTTTCCCAATGAACATCTGAATGATTCAGAGGAGAACTGGGTGAAAGTGTTGTGGTCAGATGAGACCAAAATCGAGCTCTTTGGCATCAACTCAACTTGCCGTGTTTGGAGGAGGAGGAATGACCCCAAGAACACCATCCCCACCGTCAAACATGGAGGTGGAAACATTATGCTTTGGGAGTGTTTTTCTGCTAAGGGGACAGGACAACTGCACCGCATCAAAGGGACGATGGGCGGGGCCATGTACCGTCAAATCTTGGGTGAGAACCTCCTTCCCTCAGCCAGGGCATTGAAAATGGGTCGTGGATGGGTATTCCAGCATGACACAGCCAAGGCAACAAAGGAGTGGCACAAAATCTGTGGAGGGAGCTGAAGGTTCGAGTTGCCAAACGTCAGCCTCGAAACCTTAATGACTTGGAGAGGATCTGCAAAGAGGAGTGGGACAAAATCCCTCCTGAGATGTGTGCAAACCTGGTGGCCAACTACAAGAAACGTCTGACCTCTGTGATTGCCAACAAGGGTTTTGCCACCAAGTACTAAGTCGAAGGGGTCAAATACTTATTTCCCTCATTAACAAGCAAATCAATTCATAACTTTTTTGAAATGTGTTTTTCTGGATTATTTTGTTGTTATTCTGTCTCTCATTGTTAAAATACACCAACCATTAAAATTATAGACTGATCATTTCTTTGTCAATGGGCAAACGTACAAAATCAGCAGGGGATCAAATACTTTTTTTCCCTCACTGTAGCTCTCATTTGGTGTAATGCGTATTTTGAAGGGGTAACCTGATTTTCAATTTCTCATTTTCTTTTTCAATTTGAAAATAATTAACTATTTTTCCTAAAATTATGTGTTATCGAGCCCTTAAAGAAATAGCCCTGGCATATAATGAGAAGAAGCCATGATTAAATATGTTTGTATGCTTGTGTACGTCAATATCAAGTCATCCATTGAGAAGAAGGCCACCTGAAATCAACAAAGTAAAAAGGTGGCTAATTACCTAGGTAGATAAAGCAGGCCTGGGAAGGGATAAAAACAGCAGATAATCCCATTAATTGCTTAACACATGGTCTAGAACTAAATTATACAATTTGTGTTTGAAAGGTCCCTTTTCTCTCTGTTTTTAAAAATACTTAAATGCATGGCATAATTCACTAAAGCTAATTTTAGATCCCTTTTGCTTGTCTGTGTTCAGCAATGACATCAAACACAAAAAGACAGATGAATGGAATGAAAGCAAACATGAAAAAATGTAAGGTTTTTATTATTATGCTATTGACACATTTTAATCCGTTGGCTCTTGAAAACAAATATGTTTAAAAAACAGTCTCCGTTGCCAAAATCTGAAGCATTCAGTTTCTATTAAGAGCTATGGCGAGTGCTTTCATTTTTCTGGATTAGTCAAGTGAGTTATTTGGGCTGTGCCTTCTTAAACATATTATCTCGCTCTCATCCGTTTGAATTAGACATGAGGCCTTTTCCAGTTCAGTAAAATCTTGACAGTTGCTGCATTTGTATTCCTCTCCATTCTCCTCTTTGATTTCCCTTCATATTATACCTGCAGCTGGAATGAAGAGGTTAACTCAAGTGAAGGCAACTGTCAAAGTGTCAAGGAGCCCTGCGATGATCTGGAGGGACTGCTATTGACTGTCATTTATTTGTGCATTTATCTTGATGTTCAAGTACTTACAAAATGAATAGTTTGTTATTATACATTTTCTGATGTCTCGGCTCTTAGTTATTATTGTTATTTTTGCTGTAATAGTGTTGAAGGATAAGGTAACAAACTAAAGTAATCAAGTCATTACAATATCACAGTATGTTACAATATGAACAATCATTTGAAAACCTAGACGTCTGCTAAGTGAAAATCCACACTTGTGAATCAGTTCAAACTAAGGGGAAACGGAGTAGCGTTCGCATCAAGACCGTGGGCGTATCTGCAGCACTGGATGTCTTACCATTGGCGTCTGCTGAAGCAATCTGGCAGCAATAGTATCGGCAGCAGCATCCTCTCCACTCTAGACAGGACCTGCAGAGGCAGATCTTAGCCTGGGGGGGGCTGGGAAAGCTTGCATCAGCGTTTCTTGTTTTTTCACCACACTTACTGGTCCTGTTGCTATTGATTTCCTACAGACCCAGTCCTGCCAAGCCTGGCCGGCGACGCTATTGTGACGCAGTGCTCTGGCAGTGCCCCTGGATGCAGGTGAGTTGGCAGTTTAGGGGGTGAGTCACTCGGGGGGGTTGTGGTGTGATGGCACTGAGAGAGCCGCCGAAGGGGACTTGGAAAGGGTTTCTTGAATCTAGAAGTAGACGTTTATCAAAGGTTTTTTTTAAGTATCCATTTCATGAGTTCTTTCTAGAGGTCTCTTCCCCACGGCTGGACCCTTGCCCCTCCATCGCCCAACACTACATATCCCTCTGTCTTTCTACTACCCCCCAATGGACTGTCCTTCACAATATACAAATGGATGCGTTTCTTTGTACTGCTGCCCTGGCAAAGTGCTGTTGCAGAAACTCATTCCCATGGAAATTAAAGTGCCCCACCCAGTGATTCTGCTCCGAAAGTGAACGGATTACATTAGGGGTGTGTATGGTGATTTATCTTAATTTTTTTTTTTGGCCTTGGTATGTTTGTAGACTGCATATCTATATCATTATCCATATGTACATGCAGCATTTTTATTCTGTTTGAGCTGCTGTATCATAGCAACTATAAATCTATGGCATTGTGACTGCAGGGGGGTTGAAAATCTCACTATTCAACTGCCAGCACACAGCTGCTCAGACAAATTGAGAAGCACGGGAGCTTGGAACGATGCCAAGTTTGAGTTTAACATTGTGAAAATGACCAACCCCATGCAACCTATGAAAGAGATTATTGAAAGTAAGGTAATTCATTCCAAAGCAGCCTTCTTCGCCATTCTTAAGTCCCCCGGTTTATTGAACACAGTGCGCAGACTCTTATCATTCTATGGCAACAGCAGCAGGGTCTGCTACAAGACACCCCATAGTGAACCCCCTTTGCCACCTGGGCACCTGTTTATAAGCCTTTAGCTAGGCTATCCCAGCCCTGGTGCCACACGAACCAATTGTGAACGTTCTCCATCAGTTCGCCTTGCATGCATGCTTCAGATTGGGTGACCTCAGATATACTGACACACATATTTGGCGCCCACAAAGGTTATGAACCCTGGAACATTCTCGGACTAACACAATAACACTCATCTACAGTATATTAAGCAGATTCCCACATACCAACCCCCCGACTGGCACGTTACAATATGTTATTATTAACATTTGAGGAGATGATTGGATGTTGCCTCTTATTTAACCAGCAAGGACAGACATTTTTTCTTTATTTTGCAGCTGCATTATTAGTCTGTCAGCAACGCCAAAGAAAAGAAAATGTAATTAGGAAAAAACAGACACAGCACAGCAGGCATAAATCCTATTATAACGTGATAAAAGGTCACGTACAATGAGGGGAAAAAAGTATTTGATCCCCTGCTGATTTTGTACGTTTGCCCACTGACAAAGAAATTATCAGTCTATAATTTTAATGGTAGGTGTATTTTAACAGTGAGAGACAGAATAACAACAAAAAAATCCAGAAGAACGCATTTCAAAAAAGTTATACATTGATTTGCTTGTTAATGAGGGAAATAAGTATTTGACCCCTTCAACTTAGTACTTGGTGGCAAAACCCTTGTTGGCAATCACAGAGGTCAGACGTTTCTTGTAGTTGGCCACCAGGTTTGCACACATCTCAGGAGGGATTTTGTCCCACTCCTCTTTGCAGATCCTCTCCAAGTCATTAAGGTTTCGAGGCTGACGTTTGGCAACTCGAACCTTCAGCTCCCTCCATAGATTTTGAGCCACTCCTTTGTTGCCTTGGCTGTGTCATGCTGGAATACCCATCCACGACCCATTTTCAATGCCCTGGCTGAGGGAAGGAGGTTCTCACCCAAGATTTGACGTTACATGGCCCCGTCCATCGTCCCTTTGATGCGGTGCAGTTGTCCTGTCCCCTTAGCAGAAAAACACTCCCAAAGCATAATGTTTCCACCTCCATGTTTGACGGTGGGGATGGTGTTCTTGGGGTCATTCCTCCTCCTCCAAACACGGCAAGTTGAGTTGATGCCAAAGAGCTTGATTTTGGTCTCATCTGACCACAACACTTTCACCCAGTTCTCCTCTGAATCATTCAGATGTTCATTGGCAAACTTCAGACGGGCCTGTACATGTGCTTTCTTGAGCAGGGGGACCTTGCGGGCGCTGCAGGATTTCAGTCCTTCACGGCTTAGTGTGTTACCAATTGTTTTCTTGGTGACTATGGTCCCAGCTGCCTTGAGATCATTAACAAGATCCTCCCGTGTAGTTCTGGGCTGATTCCTCACCGTTCTCATGATCATTGAAATTTCACGAGGTGAGATCTTGCATGGAGCCCCAGACCGAGGGAGACTGACAGTTATTTAGTGTTTCTTCCATTTGCGAATAATCGCACCAACTGTTGTCACCTTTTCACCAAGCTGCTTGGCGATGGTCTTGTAGCCCATTCCAGCCTTGTGTAGGTCTACAATCTTGTCCCTGACATCCTTGGACAGCTCTTTGGTCTTGGCCATGGTGGAGAGTTTGGAATCTGATCGATCGATTGCTTCTGTGGACAGGTGTCTTTTATACAGGTAACGAGCTGAGATTAGGAGCACTCCCTTTAAGATAGTGCTTCTAATCTCAGCTCGTTACCTGTATAAAAGACACCTGGGAGCCAGAAATCTTGCTGATTGATAGGGGATCAAATACTTATTTCCCTCATTAACAAGCAAATCAATGTATAACTTTTTTGAAATGCGTTTTTCTGGATTTTGTTGTTGTTATTCTGTCTCTCACTGTTAAAATACACCTACCATTAAAATTATAGACTGATAATTTCTTTGTCAGTGGGCAAACGTACAAAATCAGCAGGGGATCAAATACGTTTTTCCCTCACTGTAGGTTAAAAAATATATTATCGGGAAACAGATCATACACAGTGAAAACATCGGCACAGTGCAGGCCTTCAAACAGAAGCTGGAGTGAAAAAGACGTTTATAGCTCAGATATTCAGAGCAATAGTGATGCATACAGATTCAGATTTGGTAGGCAAGTATGACAGGACATCATTATTGGTTTTCATTTAAAATAGGAATTTACTCTTTAACAAAATGAATGATTCATATTACAATTGCATCATGAAAGATAACTCACCTACATTTGTTTCTTGGAGAAGCTTGCAAATGTGATGTCAACATTGTTACAATTATACGGCTAATCTGGCTTTATCAAATAAGCAATTGACTGAAAACTATTCTGGAGACGTCAATGGGTGCTTAGCACGCACAAGGCTAAAAACTGTCATTTCCCACAATTCCCAGGTACAAGTGGTTTCAAAACACTAGCTGTGAGGGCATGGGCACTATTTTAACTGCCCAGCGCTCTTAAATTGTTAAGAGTGGGTTCATGCTAAGTGTTGGATTGTGCCAAGGAACACTGTGGTGAGAGTGGACTCTCCTGTCTTAGGCCTGGGCTCCACAGTGTTGTTTATACAGTGGGTTGTGCTGGTGAGGCAGGAATTGGGGTTGGCAGTGAGAACATGAAATGTAAATGCATTTCCAGGACAGCTACTGACAGTAATCTCTTCATTTGATCGGCACCTGTGTAGGATTGCTCACGCTAATACTGGAAAATCTCATGTCTGGACGGGAGCCAGCGCTAAAATAATTGTTGCCAGAGTCCGAAAGCAGGTTAAATTGAACACATTAGTGAAAGAAACAGGGGATATTTGCAGAACAGTTTGATTTCAATCTCATCAGTATGTTTCTGTCACCATAAACATGTCACACTGTAAACTGTATCCTCCATTCCAGTTGTGTACAGATGGAATGGTGATTCAGACTGACACTCAGTGGATCCCAAGCCCTGGTCCAGGGGTGCCCCTTTGTTTAGAGGGTCCAGCTGAGCTCTAAAAGATGTAATTGGAAACTATAATTGTTTAATTGGACCATCTTAATGATTGCCAGCTGTTAAATAATTGGAGATCGGTCAGGTAAGGATTGACTGCACAGCTGGGGCACCAATCAGAAGAGTGCGTATTCCAGGACCAGAGCTGAGAACAACTGCTTTAATAAAAGTATTATAGTTGTCCAATTAATACTAAAAATTCTATACAAATATCTATATATGTACAAAGAGAAAAAACGCACACAGAGAAAGACAGATGTTATTATCAATAGCTGTGCAGGATTTGAGGTTTAGTAATGATCTTCATTGATATTTTGAATTTGTATAGGCCAGCTGCACTAGATGATACAGATAGTGATCGGCAGGGCTGGGTGCATGGCACTGTGTGTCTCACGGGCTCCCTCTGGTGGCAGTCAGCCTACAGGAGCACATGCTCCATGAGCCTGGCATCCTCAGAGCCGGGGTCGAGCAGCACCACTCCAGCCTGGGCCGACAGGATGCCGATGATGTCCTGGGCCAGCTGAGTGAGGTTATTCTCCCGGCACTGGGCTGCGATCTCACTCCATCCCTCAGGAGAGCAGATGAGGTCTTCCAAGATCGTCTTCGCCAGGACACCTGCGTGTGCCATGGAAAAGACCAGGGGTTAGGATGAAGAGGACACAATATCCAAACTGCCTTCTCCTCGGTCATCCATTCTGCCATAACTTCCTTCTCCCTTATATCTTAAATTACAGATATAATATGACAAATACACAATACACTGCTGTCTAGACCGATTACGAAAAGGCCCTGTATCTAGTGACAATTAGACAACAAAACTTGTGGGAAACATGACAGAATTAAATATCTCAAGATGAGAACTTTACTTTTTTGTATTTTCTTTCTCTGCCTGGTGTAAATGGCAGAATTTAGCAGGTCAATAATAATCATTTTTAATCAGGAAGAGGGAAAATAAATACAGTAGAGACAGTAGTACAGCTTTATAGTGCATAAAATAAGATCAGATATTTATATTTCATAACTTAACAAAGGCAATGTTCGGTAGTCCATGTCTGAATAGTAATATGAATAGACTACTATAAATTAATCAAATAAGATTGTGCCTTTACTTGGCAAACCATGGATTGAAACTCAGACTTTTAATAGGTGTACTCAATAATGAAAGAATGTAAAAGACACAATTCCATGAACACATCTCTAAAAGCGCCCTTGATCTTTCTATTTCTGTACCACTGGTGATAATTGCAGCCTGTTGCCCCTCCACTCCGGCTGATAGTGTAACAAAGAGCAGCTGAAGAGTCAAATGGAGCCCACTTACTTCGCCCACGGGCATAGACGCTTTCCAGCAGCTGGAGGGCGAAGTCCTTGCTGTCAGAGGACAGGAGAGAGAGGGCTGCCAGGCCCACGGACAGCACTGCCGGCCGGCCCCTGTACTCCTGGGTCAGAGCCTGTAGGAGCACCATGCCGGGACAGCCCCTCAGCAGGGACAGACAGTCATCTGAAACCAGGGGGAAACACAGCCTTCATGCAGGGGTTTTCTCCGATTCATCAGAGTATTATTATTGAACACTATTGATTGTCTGGTTTCTCTTTATATATATTTTTTATCTTCATTGCAATTTGTTCTTTAGAATAATCAATCTTCAAAAAAGTAATTTCAAAAAAGTATAACAAATAGCATTAGATCAAAGCATGCTTGCTGTTTAATGGGGTTAAGAACCCACACAGTCCAGTACAATATCAGATTGTTCTTTGATTGCAGTGGCTAATGTCTTGAATCAGACAGCAGAAAACAGAGAGGCTGTTTAGTCCTTCAGGAGCTGCTAAACACGGCACTGCACCGCCCTGTCCTGTGAGCTGTCCAGAGCCCCAGACTTCAGTGGCTCTCTGAGAAAAAACACAGAGCAGACAGAGGGATCTAAAATAGGAATCAATATAGTCTCCCGCTGGAGAGCAATCAATACCAGTGTGAGCAACAGGATTATGCTCTCCCCTGATCCATGGGCTGGTGCCTTGTTGTCCGAGGAAAGCAGGAAATGAACAAAAGCCTGTTTATCCTCCATTTCAACTCAGAGAGAAAGGACTACTGGCTGGGAAAGGGACAGCACCAGGATGCACTATCGGGGGCAAATTAACACTCATTCCTCCAGGTCTAGATTTAAAGTGTTAACCATTCAATGCGTTTTAAAAATGAAAGAATGAATTAATCAATCAATCAATCCATGAAAAGGAAAGCAAATAAGGTATCCTTGGAATGACATGGTAGGATTCCAGTAGCTGAAGGTTATTTTTTTCCACTCTATTTAAAATGAAAGCCTTCCGTCTTAATTCCCCCGTTTTAAGATGCGCTTCAGAGAGATGCCCCACAGCCGGCCAAGGACCGTGGAGAACCAAGCATACATGGACGTGCTCCCAGACATAATTATCAGGCCAACAGCCTCCTTTTGCGCTCGGGCACAGCTGATCTCGTGTACCAGATGGCTGACAGACCTCTCTAAACGTCGCCTCTCTGTGTCACAGGTGCCATTTTGTGATGAAAGTAGATATGGAACATGAGACGATGAAATGGTGGATTTCACCTGCTTATTTCTGTAACCTTGAGTTGCACATGAGTATTGCCTTCTTGCAGTAACAATTAACTAACAGGGAAAGCACAGACAAAAGTTTGCTAGATTGTTTGCTATGAAATACTGGGTTGGTGCTTCTCCCAAGTAGTAAATGATTCACTCACTCCACCACATGGAGGAAGAGAAGGAAGTTAGGGGACTTCCAGGGGGCGGGACTGTGGTAGCCCATGTGCTGTGCTGCCTGAACTGACATCTGTGT
The DNA here is from genome assembly GCF_036373705.1 of Amia ocellicauda. Taxonomy (NCBI): domain Eukaryota; kingdom Metazoa; phylum Chordata; class Actinopteri; order Amiiformes; family Amiidae; genus Amia; species Amia ocellicauda. The sequence continues at coordinate 6,733,900 of NC_089872.1, read as the reverse complement.
CCACCAATGAAATAAGCACCAAAAAACATGTCCACCACCTGCATATAGTTCCATGTCTCAGAAGAAACTGAACAGGAAGCAGGACTGTGAGGCACAAGAACCTGCATAACAGGCATGTAGGGAAGGGAGCAACACAAAGCAAATACAATGAGGCGGGCAAAGGAACTATGACGTGCGGCCTTGCCAGCCTGCGTACCCAGGGTGAACGTCTTGCTCTGGTAGATGAATTCCAAGGCCCCGCTGATCATGCCCCGCCTGCACATGCACAACACGGCCTTCCTGTGGACGGCACACTCACTATACACCATCTGGGCCAGAGCCAGGCAGGTGTTGGAGATCTGGGGTGTCCTCTGCCCATGCTCAAAGATGACATCCGCCAGAGCCTCGGAGTAGGTCAGCCTGCAGGGTCAGAGAACAGGTCCGCATTTACACCTTTGGAGAAGCCCATTGGACCATCTCCAGCATTGAAAAACTCAAGCTTAAAACAAGGCACTTAATTTATATAAAAGGAGAAAGTTATTCAGTCATTGAATAAAGCTTGCTTTTCAGCACACATGGCAAAACTCACTCTCAGACCCTGCAGTGCGATTCAGAGCGTACGTGCCAAAGGGTTAAGCTAACATTTGGCTTCGCTAGCATTGAAGGAGGATGGGTCTGCTATTGCGTGCATGTGATGGCAAAGCACTGCACTAATGAAGCAGAAATGCAGAAAGCTCTCCACTCATGGATATTAGCCAGTGTACAATATAAAGATGGGTGACAAATTAAAGGAAAAACATGAATAAATGAGTAGAGGAACATAACGAATGCAGATGCCTCCAAACAGGTGTACTGCATGATACAATTAAGCAATTGACATCCTATCATGCTCTGTGGCATGTATACAAATGCTGAGCAGGGCCAGTTGGCCTTGATTTTGGATCAAGATGGCAAGAGGAAAGGATCGAAGTGACTTTGAAAGAGGGGTCATTATTGGGGCACAAATGGCAGGAGCTTCAGTCACAAAGACTGGCTAGTGTTCTAGTGTTCTCGACAAGTGGGCGAGTGCATGTGTGGCGACACCAAGAGAACGGTACAGGCCTGACTCATTGACACCTACAGTGAGAGGGTGTGGGGGGCATTTTCCTGGCATGGTTTGGGTCCACTTGTCCCCTTAAAGGGAAGGGTCACTGCAAATCATTACTAAGTTATTCTGAGTGATCACCTTTATCCTCTGGTGACACATTTCTCTCCTGGTGGGAGTGGTCTCTTCCAGGATGACAATGCCCCCATCCACAGGGCACGAGGGCTCACTGAATGGTTTGATGAGTATGAAAATGATGTGAATCATATGCTATGGTCTTCGCAGTCACCAGATCTCAAAACAAATTGAACACCTATTGGAGATTTTGGACCGACGTGTTAGACAGTGCTCTCCACCACCATCATCATCATCAAAACACCAAATGAGGGAATATTTTTTGGAAGAATGGTGTTAGAGTTCCAAAATAGGGTTCTAGAATAGAGTTCCAGAGACTCATAGATTCTGTGCCAAGGCACAGTGAAGCTGTTCTGGTGGCCCAACACCTTACTGAGACACTTTATGCTGGTTTTTCCTTTAATATGTCACCCGTCTGTATATGTGAGGTTAGCAAAAGGGTCTGGATTATTTGGACTATGACTATTGATCAAACATCTATAACAAGCATTCAGTAAACAGCCAAGTCAGTCCAGTGCTCTGATGTGAAATAATCACATTTCAACAAGTTTCAATTACCTCAGTACTCTTGGGTATTTCTGAGAGATAATTAATCTGCCATAAAGTTCCACTGTATCAACAAGCATAATTTAAAATGAAAGGATCCATTTGTGAAATGATGTCTCCTTGTGTAGATCTGTGGGACTTCAACAGATATTGGATGCCTTTTTAAAGTTTATCGACTATGTGAATAAACACTGCCACCTGGGGGAAAATGTACAATGACCAGCCCTAGATATTCAAGATCATAAAACTCAATTATGGATCAACAACAAGCTTTCAATAAATGTTGTTTTCATTATTTGGTTAATGTGGTTACATTTGATGGAGCACAAGGGGATAAAAACATAATTATAAAATATATAATTGACTACAAAGAGATAAAAAACACAGACTAAAAGAACAGTGAAACATGTCAGATGACCAGACACTACACACCAGTAGGTACACATTAAAGGTCTTATGAGAGTTTTACCTAATTTGTTGGTCCTCTAATAAACATAAAAGGTCACAAAGTTCACAAAGTTCACACTACACATACTCAAACATGCAGGAAATGTTTTGGGTGCCATGTTGGTTTATTTGGGGGTGTCTTTCATTTTATTGATGTCATGTTTTCTACACTCTTAGACTTACACTCATACTTTGTCATTGTCTTGCTTTACTGTGCAGACATAATTCCAATAATTAACCTATTTGTGTCTCAGTAATATGGCAGTTGTTTCTTAGTAGTTTTGTTATATTAGAGATTGTTTCAGTGTTTCATGTGTAAAGCTCTGTCCCAGCTTGGATTTCAGCACTAATATATTAAAAGAAGTTGCAACTTTGATGGGATTGGACCCGCAGAGAGGAGTGTGGCTGTCTTACCTGTGCTGAGTGACCCAATGTGTGACCAGCTCCACACAGCCGTGCTGCAGGGTGCACCGCACGGCCTCCACAGACAAGGCATCGCCGGGGGGATTTTTCACCGCGTCCACAGAGATCATCAGGGCTTGGAAGAACATCAGCAGAGGGGGACGCTCTCCCTCGTACGCAGTGATCCCTGACGAAATACACCGAGCACGCCCGTCAGTCACACATACGAAGACGATCAGATTACACAGACGGCGTGCTTTCTACACACTTAACATTTTAAGAAACAGTGAACAAAATAAGACCACTGTCGACCAAGCGAGTTCAATTAAGTCTGGGATGATGGAAAAAAAAAACTACCTCTGAACTTCTCCATAGTCTCCATGTTCCTCAGTGCTCCATGAGGGGACCGGGCTGCATGGAAAGCAGCTGCCTCATATTGCCCTCCATCGAAGAGCTCCAGGAAGCTGACAGGGAGATAATAGGCAAAATCCTGTCTCTGCAGCAACACAATGTGTGGTTATATCTGTGATTATTAATGGAAAAGGTGAGATGATATGGGAGGTCAGGGGATTTAAAAAGTATTGGGCTTTGAAAAGACATTCTGAAAGGAGGCATATTTTTGTAGCACCTTTTGGGGAGGCTTCATATATATTGACAACAGTAGAAAGAAATTCCTCCAAAGTGATGATTATGTCACGGACATCTGGTTGGAAAAAGCATTCTCACTTCTCACGATCAGAATAGCGAAAACCACGAACACGCAGGCAATCTGACACCACGGGAAGCATCTGGTCCTTGTTTCACCTTTACTATCCAATACCAGATGTTTTAACCCCCTCCCCCAAAAACATTAATTAGATTTTTGTGCAATTGGGGCAACTGTTATGACAAGCTTTTACACAGCATGTGTTTTGGTGGAGGAAGAAGCTGTTTTAACATTAATTTGCATACAAGTGCTCTGGTTTGATGCATTATCAAGCCAGAGCACTTGTATGTAAATGAATGTTAAACTATTGTGGCTCATCTGAATGCTTTACAGTCCATATGCATGTTTGTCCCAAAGGTGTTCCTGCTATCAAACCCAAATGCTTTTAAAACTATTCTCTGTTTGATCTAATAGGCATAGGCATTACATACAAAAATCAAAGCACAATGTAAACGTGCACTTCAGAGAACCAGAGGAAACACAACCCAAGTAAACGTGGTTATGAATGTATACATTTCCCAACTAGCCACAATTCAAGAATTAACCTCAAAGTTTTAATATGTGAACGTGGCCAGACTTAAATACTACCGTTCCATGTAGTCTGCTAAGAGTTCAGATGCTTTGATCTTGCTCGGATCATCGTCTTCAAATCCAACTGAATTGATGCTTTGGTAAGAATCACAGGCTAGAATAAAATACAAATAGTGTATTGACATATTCATTGTGAAGAAAAATAATTAAATCCCTAATAGTGATATATTGTAAAAGCAGCATCTATGAATGTCTTTGTGCTACAAACTTGAAATGACAAAACTGTCTGAACCCTCAGGATTCACAACTAAAAGTTAGCAATTAATAAAGACTTAAATGGTGATCATCTATACGTGTGTACTGACAAAAACAAAAACGTGAATACTTACCTTTCACGTCTGAGGCCTGTTGGAGTATTGGTGAGACAAACTCCAACAGGGGAGTCTTTCTATCCGATTTCTCCCAGGAAAGCACAGCCCCAGACAGCACCTTAATTTGCTTGTATCTGAACATGACAATAGAACAATATAAAGACGTGTATGGGTTAGTTAAAGAAACTGGCCACCTATAGGTTTGTCTTTAGAGTATGCCCTATGGCTTCCTGGCATGGGGTCCCACCTGAGCCGCAGTCTTGTGTTCTGCTCTGCCAGCTCATCTCTGCGCTCCAGGGTGCGGCTCATCTTGCGGTCCAAGTCAGCCTTCACCTGTGCCGGGACGTAGTGGCTGCTCTTCTTGTGTTGTAGCTCCCTGCGCTTCCCCCCCAGGAACTCCAGGTGCTCGGTCAGAGCCTCTGGGCTGATTGACTCCTCAAATGTCAGGCCTGGGGGAGCAAGGGGGAAAAGGTCAACCCTGTGCATTTGTCTGTTTGTACTATCTGCAAGACAATCGGTGTATTCTTGATTTTGTGAAGCTTAACGATATAAGCTGGTGCTGGATTGAAAGAAAATGAACAGTATGCATCAATTGCATTATACATTACAAATTACATTGTGTAGAGCAGTTAAACATTGTGTTCTGGAAAAGCTCATAATGACTTAATATCAGTTTACAGAAACACAAACAGAAAGAAAAGGGTGAATAAAGAATGGTGCATGTCCTATTTTCACCAATTAGCAGGCAATAAGCATGCAAACTAAACTCTGATTCTGTATACCTGGAATGTGGCCAATGGGTTTGACTTCTGGGCCCTCCTCCTTCGGTGAGGGGCTTTTCCTTCTTCTTGAGTCTCTGAGCTTCTCAATTTGAGCCCTCAGTTCAGCCGAGTTTGTCTGAATGATCTCGGTCCTGTTGGTAAAGGAGAATAAGAGCAGGTAGCAGCCATGTGGGTGACACACACAGCAGAGTTGGATGCCCCGTCTCCCTGTCTTATTCATGTAGGTCACGAGTCTTCTTACCTCTCCCAAAGCTGGGTGGCTCTTCTCTGGTAGTGCATGAGAGTTGTGGGCTCAGCAGCAATGACCTTCAGCTGGTTTTGCCGGACCCTGGCATTTCTGTGGCTCTTCTTTATGGCAGCAATGCAGTCATCGTACTCTTTCTTGATGATGCTCAACACGCTCTTGTATGCAGAGACATGCTCGATGACCTGTGGAAGGCAATTTTGAATATGAAGTTCAGAGCAAGGGCTTGAGGGATCTACAGCTTCCAATAATGTCGGCTTGGTGAAAATACCATGGGCAGTGAGGCCTGAGGACAATAATGCACCTTCTGTCTCTTCTGTTAAAAAAAATAAAAGGAAATGCCACAAGGCAGGGAAATTAGATGGGGGGACAATCTATCAATTTGAAAAACATGTCAACCCCTCCCTCCTTCCCATTTTCTTCCACAACATGCAAAGTTGCTTTATTTAAGTTGGCAGTAGCATCTGATGGGATGGAAAAGTCAACTCATACTCTTGATGCACAAACGCCTTTGTTATCACAGTGTATTTGGAGACAGTTTACATCAAGTACAGTCAAGTAATAAACATGTTAGTCACAAGATACAAGCTCAAGAAGAATAAAGGAAAATAAAAAAAGCCTTATGAAACCAGATTGCAGGAAGTCCTGGATATCTACCTTCTCAAACACAAAGCTGTAAATGACATATCGTTGCTCGTCCGGCCCCTTCTCAGGACATCCTAACCTCTTCTTCTCACAGTCTATGTATGCATACAAGGTGTCCAGAAAGTCTCTGTTGGATGGAGTGATAATAGGTGGCAGGGCTGGCGACCCCCTGAATGATGAGGTTGGGGATCCCCCCGGTATACCTGTCCCTGACATACCTGCCAAAGTAGATTATTTGTTTACATAAACTAAACAATTATATATTGCATTCTATAAAGCTCTGATTGCTATAAATACGAATTGTACAAGGATAGAATAATTTCATTTGAAGAATTCGTTAGAAACATTATAATATTTGCATTATCAGGTTCATGCAAATCAATTCAACTCCGTATGATGACGTCACTGTAAAATCATAATTGGATTAAAAAACTGATGTAGAGTAATTCAAGTCTCGCGTATATGGCAAGCCACTAACTACATTTTGTCATTAACATAAAAGTCTGAGAAAATTACACTGCTGAGATTAAAAGATTGCGCCATACTTTACGCTACTTCACAACTGGGCTGCTGGCACAGGCATGTGTCGGAATTCTTCTGTTTTATAGAGTACACACTATAAAACCATGAAACCTAAATTACCAATACGCTATATTTACCTAGGATCTCTGCCTATATCGTTTGTGGTAGTAACCAGAAAGGTTACTAAGGAAATTTAATTTGCACACAGAATTCTGGGAAATGTATTTCGAAACAAAATAAGCCTAACATTGTATATATATATATATATATATATATATATATATATATATATATATATATATATAGATGTGTGAAAGATGCATGTATATGATACGATATATCGTAAAATGCACTTCTCTATTCTTATTATTAATGTTAGAATTTATACTGACGAATAAGAATATAGACATAGAATGGTTGAGTATATGACTACATTTCCCAGGAGACAATAGGCTTCAATGTAACTAATACATCATATATGTATTTATCTAACGTTATATATTTGTTTAGTAAATAAACAAATAAAATTACATACAAAATAGACTAATTGTTTTTGAAATAAGATTAAAAAAATATATATTTCGTGCAGGCAATGGTTTAGCCAACTCCCCCCTGCTCCGGCGTTCAGAAAACCCCGTCTCGCTGATCGAAAGCCCTCTTCTCATGATCCGCCATTAGCAGGAGGTTAGTGGTGAGTTCGAGCTCTCGGACAATTTGTGAAATAAACCCGATAAATGCGGGTTTAATGGATAATTTCGATTAATAAAGTATTGAGCCTCACCTTGTGTTTTGTTATCTGCAGGTGGATTCGATTCCAAGATGCAGATTTTTGTGAAAACCCTAACGGGGAAGACTATAACCCTTGAGGTGGGTGTCTGGACCGGCTGCATCAATGTGCCCAGTTGTGCATCACTACTGTTATTAACATCTACACAGCCCGTGTTTTAGCACTAGTGGCTACCCGAACTGTTTGCAATATTAAAGTAAACGGATAATATAGAATAAGAAGAAAAATCACAAAGACTGTAAAACTGCGCTTATTATCCGGTGTCTGAGTCTACATGTCCACTGAAACACGTGCAAAACCGCCTATATCGCCCTAACCGCCAAACGCATTTAATTGTATATTCGCTTGTCTCAATACCAAATATTTAAGTGTGTCAAGTAACAAACTCAATAGGGAGTATTTTGCTCACTTCTCGGAAGCCGCGGCGTGGTTTGTGTGGTAGTTTACCAGTTGTTGTTAAGCTAGTTTTGATCGAGTCTTACGGTTTCCTTTATATTTGTATACATGGATTTTTCGTGTGATACAATATCGTGCATTTTAACGTCCATTTAAATCCATATACCGATCTTGTATACTGGCTACAAGAGCAGTCCATGAACTAGGCCGCAGCAGGATGACACACGCCAGCTCCATGTGTAGGGGCTGGAGCAGTCCCGGGGAGGGATGCAGTATCGTGTGTATATCATTTTTGTCTGCCATATTACATTTTAAGTTGTATGTGTTGGTTTCCTCGAAAATAATTGTGTTGAAAACGTGGACAGAGATTTGGACCTACAGTTAACCGTAAAATGGACGGTGCTATAGCTGATATTTGGTTGATGATCCGCTAACTTATGCTGTTTTCCGTGCATTTGAAATTAATATGTATGCTTCTCTGTCCACAGGTTGAGCCTTCTGATACCATTGAAAATGTCAAGGCTAAAATCCAAGACAAGGAAGGTAAGTAGGTCTTGGGTACATTTGATGCCTATGAAGTTCAATGTTTTTGTGATGCATTTATAATATAGCAAATATTATACTTTTATACATGCTATCATATTCATGATGCTCTGATTCTAATGCTCAGTGTTTGAAAGCTATCCAGTACATCTCTGACACATCTTGCTTATTCTCCAGGTATCCCCCCGGACCAGCAGAGGCTGATCTTTGCCGGAAAGCAGCTGGAAGATGGGCGTACTCTGTCGGACTACAATATCCAGAAGGTGGGCATCATTGTTGGTGGAGGCTCATAATGGTTCTTTGAATTATTTGACAGGACTGCAAATTGTTCAATGATTCTGCTCCTTTGAGTCACTAAAAGGATCACGACTTGCCTGATTTTAGCAGCCTTGTAACTGAAAGGCACTAGTTTCTTAAATGGAATATTAGCTGTGCAATTAGTTCAGGGCTGATTTACTCTTATGCAGATGTTTTGCTTTGTTGCCATCTGGTATTCTCACTAGATTTGTATCTGTCTTAATATATTGAGAGGGAGTTGGTGAAAAGTTCAAACATGATACTGATTACTGTGCTGTCTGCAGGAGTCCACCCTTCACCTGGTGCTGAGGCTCCGTGGTGGTGCCAAGAAGAGGAAGAAGAAGTCCTACACCACCCCCAAGAAGAACAAGCACAAGAGGAAGAAGGTCAAGCTTGCCGTGCTCAAGTATTACAAGGTAAGGAGGTGGACCTAGAAAACCTGGTGGGAAGACTCTAGTAGGGCCTGACCCCACCTGGATTGAATCTTTATTAATAATTTGACATTTTGGGAAGTGGATGTAGTAACAATCTTAAGTGTTTGTCGCTGTTTGATTAGATTAAGTGACAGTGCTATGATTTAAGTTGAATTGGATATTCAGAGTGTAGAAAATGGGGGAGCTTAGGAACGGACTTGAAACGTGGCAAGTGTGTGGCAATAATCCCACCTTTGTTTAGTATGAACTCAAAGTGAATAACAGTATGCTAGTAAGTGGTCTGATTGGAATTAATGTTGTAATGATGGAAATGTAGGGGGGCGGGGTTTGCTCTTTGTGTGTATGGCTGGTTCTCGCTCTCTGGGCTCCTACTGACGGCTGGGGTTCTGTGTTGCAGGTTGATGAAAACGGAAAGATCCACCGCCTGCGCAGAGAGTGCCCCGCGGACGAGTGCGGCGCCGGAGTGTTCATGGCCAGCCACTTCGACAGGCACTACTGCGGCAAGTGCTGCCTCACCTACTGCTTCAACAAGCCTGAGGACAAGTGAAGTAATGGACTGTAATTAATAAAAGGGTCTGAAACGGTTTCATCTGCCATTGCGTCTTTATTTCTGAAATGCTCTTGGTGTTTTAAAAAGAACAGATGTTGGGGGTTCGTGACTATCCTTTGTGAACGGTGGGTAATAACCGAAAGGACGAGATTGTGGGTACAAGTGGTGGAAATGAGGTTTCTCCGCAGGCTTCCGAGACTCACCTTTTGGTATGTGGTGAGGAACTTAGTAATCCAGGGGAGGTTTTCAGGGCACAAACATGTTTTTTTGAGGGTTATTTGCACCCTGGCCACCACATGTATGCAACATGGACCTCAGTGCTCATTTTCAGCTGGTTTCCTGCACTTTCAGTGATACAGATCTTTACATTACACCATCTCATGCAGATCTGTGTGGGTGTGAATTTTTGGGACATTATGACCATATTTGGCACTCTGGTCATAGCAGAGTTTGTCCCTTTTTGTGAGAGTGTCTCCCTGGGGTTTTGCCTTTTCCTCCCCCAAAAAAATGTCCCCACCTTTTCCTACCTACCTGTCTATTCTCCTTACTCCTTTGGCACTTTATTATTTAAGTGTTGAGGTGCTTTTCCTGCATTTCAATTCCTACATTTAACAGCAGAAAAAGTTATCTGGTAAAACAACTAACTAACTAGGCCAACAGGTACAGTTGCCTCCAGCCTCCTTCATAGACTACAGTGGGTTTAGTGACAGTGTACATTTATTTGTTGCTTAAATGAACTACTCGTCAAAGTATAATCTATATGAAAGCATATTAATGTATTTATTTTTTATACCCTGAGACTGTAGTATCAGTAGTAGCAGCACCAGTGAGGGTCAGACAGGTAGAAAGTGGTGATTATTGTTTAGGTGACACAGTTCAAACAAGTATAACAAGACCAAATAACTGCTTTAGTATTAAAGTAAAGTAGAACCCTATAAAAAGGCTTCAGTTGCAATTACATTGACTTAATTGTTCTTATAGTTTGTACAATGCATTATGTAAATTATTTTTATGGACTTTTTTTTCATGATCAGAAACAGACAAGTTTGAGCCAGAAGATCAACTGGCATATGAGAATAGAAAGGGATCCACTCCAGCAGTGTTAATGTCCCTGAGAGTCTCCCTGAAAGCAGCTGCAGTAGCAGAAGCACCAGCACCAGTGAGGCTCAGACAGATAAGATGACTATTATGAGTGATTACTGTTGAGTGGGATTAAAAACTCAGTAGCAATAATGTTTATTTACCCAATTGTTCTTATAGTTTGTACAATACAGTATGCACACGAGCAAGAGATTAATAGAGGTCCCACTCCAGCAGTATTAGATGTTACCCTTAGTGAACCCCAAGTGAAGATGTTTTACAAGTAACTGGTATCAGAAATACCAATGGCTAGAAAACAACACAAACAGCAGAGCAATACTATTGAATATGTGTAGAGCAGTACATTAAAATACACATATTTAAAAAAGATACCCTATGGATGTAGTTAAAAGCACGAAATACCAGCCATTTGTACAAATCGTAATTTGATTTCCGACTGTGCCCCCCAAAACATTTAGCTGCATGACGTCGCTGGTCCAGGCTCTTGTTTCTTGACATTTTCCAATTAAAATCATGTGTTTCACAGTAGATATTGCTTTTTGTAAGTACTAGACATTGAAAAAAAAACTATTTAGGTCTATTTTGATAATTTACAATTATTCTCTCCTACAACTTACTTATGTTTATCAAAAGGATTAGTTCACAAGATATTATTTCACTGTTCCTATCGATGTATCTGTTCTCCTTGTAGTTAACTAGAGATGCATCTCTTTCTATTTTTTTCATTTAGTTTTTCTCTGCTTCAAATTACTTATTTTTCTAAACTCAGTTTTCTCAAGATGTCATTTTGCTGTTCCTATCCATGTACCTATTCTCTTTGTAATACTGATGTAGTTCTTGTCAACTAGAGCTGAATTTATCTCATTCTCATTTATTTTTTATGGGACATATTTAACTTGCCCACCAGAGTGCGATCTCAAACCATGGCATGCATTTTACCATACTGTACTGAACCGTAGTCCCCTCCACTTCTGGGACTTCACTTTCTGCAAAATGTCTGGGCTCTGGAATGAGGTTAGGGTCTCGGCCACAGGCACCCACACCGAGACTACAGCTTCCGCCTCGACACGGTTCTTGGTCCAGTCCTGGTGAATTATGTAACGCTCAATCTGACCCTCTTGGCTGACTGGAAAGTGATATGTAAATACACAAACATGACAAACATGTTAAGGACAAGCAGCTTGTCTCCGACATAAATATCCTGGGCGGGGGGTGACAGGCAATGTATCACTTATTGATGAATTATCACGAGTTCTTTACTTAATTACTTAGCTGCACTTATTATTTTATGGTCATGGTTGTCTTTTTACTTATGAAGTATGTTCTTTTTGCTTCCTAATTTGTTTGAATTACCTTCCTTTTCTCTTATTATTGGTTAATTGGTATGCAAGACTGATATCAAACCACTGAAAATGGAAAATAGAGGTTTAGCACATTTGTTGAAAGCATAATTCAAAACTGTAGAATGAATAACCAACAAGCTAACTTACTGTCAGGTTCTTCATGACACTGGCATGTTGCAGGTGTTGAAGCATCAGCAGGGCCTCCGGGTAGTAGAGAACGGTCAGCTGGTCCTGTTAGTCCGTAGGGTCTACAAACATTGCTATGCTAATGATGCACATGAAGTCGAAATTTGCTGCATCGAGGACTGCAAGGCATTCCTTCAGTGTCAGTGACTTCTGCGATTAGCTGAGTGAACCTGTAGATTGACACATAAAAGACAAATTGTCAATTCAGTATATTGATTGGGTAAAGAGATTAAAACTAGTCATAAGAAATGGCAAAAACGCATCTTGAGCAATGTTTACCTTTTCCCGACCACCTCCACAGCCATTTTCTTGTTCAGAGATTTCTGAAAATTCAGCATGCCCTTCAGGAAGAACTTGCAGTCTGAATACAGCTGCCTGTCCGGGTGGATGAGTGGTGTAATGAGGATGATGTAGCGTATGAATCACACCAGGTTCTTCATGTAGTTCTTTGCCATCTGGTGTGACTGTCCGTTTTTCTCCTGCTGCACAAAGTATGACCTGCACTCCTCTATGTCTTGGATGAACTCTAGAGAAGGCTTGGATTCCATGAAGAAGTGGATACTCTACATGTTGGCAACCTGAATGTCCATTGGAGACATCCCAGGCAGGTAAACCAAATTAAATCAAGAATGCTTACCTCCTGTTTGCAATTGGGAACACCTCTGTCATTCTGGAGGTATTCTCTGAATCCAGCCAGCAATTCACTGTCCAGTGAATGCTTCTGGTAGAAGCCGCTCTCCTGCATGTTCTTCCTCACTTTGGTGTTCCATGTGCTGACATCTGGTCTGGAAAACAATCCTTCATGTGAACATAAATCCACCTTGCCTGATGAACAGTTTGCATACCTGTTGTGTCATAAAATGCAAGATCGTGGCCTCTTCAACAGCAGGAATATTTCTGATCACATGCACAGTCTCTTCCAGTTTCGCAATTGGCAGCTTCAGAAGATGGGGGTCGGGGATAATGGCGTACAAAGTGGTGTGTTCCAGAACCCAGCCTATCGAAAGGTAGTAGATCATGGAGTCCCTGGCTCCGTGGACCACTTGGTGAATTGTCTCCGGGCTGCTTGTAGTCATGCACATTCACTTCAGATGCTACTTTCAAAGAAGGCAGGTATATAGCTCAATGCAGGCAGGAGAACAAAGTGCAGGCTCAGATTGTAGGTGCATAAGTTCAGTTTCCAAATACAGGCAGGACAATCTCTCCATCATGCAGTCTCTCAGCGGCAAGACTTCTGTCTCAGACAAACAGAAAGGTAGCTTCTCCCCGGTCTACATATAGAGACTACAAAACTGGGCTTTACCTTCACATTGTGGCATCTACCCCATGGCCCATTAACCAACTTTCACACTTCAGACAAAGCCAAAACTCTGGGCCATCTGACTCAGAAAGAAATGATAGCACCCCATCAGCCCCATGAATGCTCCCTATATCACATTATATCCATAAACAATGCAAATCTAATTCACCTGCCACTGATTGTCCTGCCGGAATGTGGGATGTTACAGGTGTTTACAGAGGCAATGCCATCTGAAGTCGGGGGCCAGGCAGTATGCCTTTTAGGTAAATATGAAATGGTAATGAAAATAAAGTACAGGCTGACTACAGTAGAAATATGCATTTGGAATTATTCTTGGAACTCTGCTTTTGTACCAAAGTAGTAACCATTGTCACATTGTCTGTGTGTAGTGGAATAGCAGCACTCTCAGACTTGGTAGCCTAAGGAACTGGTTTGCACACCTTCAGATCCACCCAAATGAAACAAAGTTGGTCCTCTAAATAAAGCTCCTGACGTCTACCTTCATAGTATTTGTCTGGAATTATGGTAGGATTTGAGTAGGTTGCAAAGAAGTTCTGTTAAAGGCTTTCTTTTGTGTAATTTATGATTGGCCTTGAAGATATAGCCTATAGATATAGCCTATATAGTGTAAATGCATTACACTACTGCAGTGCAATTTGTGGGTCCTGTCTCCAGGTGTGTTTAGCCTTTTCAAAGATTGGAACTAATGCCATTGCATGTCTTTCTCACAGTGTGCCGGACCTAGGTGTATTAAAATGAGTAAAATAGATTGCACTTTTTGTATGTGGTTATGTTCCTTATTGTCTGTTGCACTTTTGTTCCCAATTCTTTCAAACATAAAAATGGTTTAATTGAATTTCTGTGCCTACCATGGTGACCACAGGTTTCAGCATGTAGTTTTCCAGGAATGAGCCAGAACGCATGCCATTTGTCATGCATGGTGCTGAAAAGTGCTGGCTGCAGAATTTCTAAAAAATTCTTGCAATGCTTCAAAATGCACAGATGATATGCTCAAATATAAATCTAAGTCTCTTAAACAGAATCTTTTGGAATCACATAGAATGCCCTTACTGTTCAGGAGATATTGAGACTCAAAGCTGATAGAATTACAATGGCGGCATATGGCACCAATAGGAACTGAAAAATATTGTTTTAAAATGTAAAGTGTCCAATTATAGTGACTCTGGTATCAATTGAAAGGCTGTGGTCCCCTCTACCTGATTATGTAGTCAAATGCAGCGCAGCTCCTTCTCCCTACCCAGTACAGATTACATTATGTCCAATGGGGACATCATGGATAAACAAGGGAAACGTTGCAAATGTCCAAAAGTAGCATGTACGTCCATGAATGGCACAACATTGCATTCGGAATTCACTCAGGCAAAGGAATATGCTGTCAGAAATTGTTTTGGGGCCAAAATGACAAAGTCCTACCTGCATACAAAGGCTTTACATTTAATTCCAATTTGGTAATCTGCACAAAATGTCTCTGTGTGTACAGCCAGGTGCTAAAGCCGTTTCATGTCTTGGGAGAAAAGCATGGATGTATACTACTGTCTGGAGCACAACTGCCACAAACACAAACAAATCAGTGTAAGTTGCTTTGAATAAATCTAGTGTACAACTTGGTTATAATGAAGATCCAGTTTTAAATTAATCTTGTTTTTGCTTTTGCTAATTGGTCTGTTTCAATTCATTAAGGACTGCAACAGTGTGATGCTAAAAGTTCGACTGAGGCAGCTGTCAAGGATCGTAGCTGAAAGCCAATAGGTGCCCAAGTGGGTCAACATGTCGAAAAACCCTGACAGCACCCGGAGAACTGCACTGCATTCTGGGAGCTCCTGGTCACACATGTTCTGTAGCAAACCTGCCATCTCTTTCAATATTCAAGCATTGAGAATTGATCCTGATCCCTCGTTTTAGTTGTTACCCAAAGCAATGTTTTAGTGACGAGTAGAGTACGATTTCAGTGTAGTTTCTGGCAGTTTTAATTAGAAGACGGGATGAGACAATATTTACATTTAATTTTGAATGTACATAGGAGGGGGGGGGGATGCATATTCATGAGTGATTCTTACAATTCTTTTAAATACATTCGAACCAAGAGAGTCCATGATATCTAAGCACCCACCCCTCCCACCTTCCGCCTTCCTGGAATAAAATTGAAAAATTCCATGTATATCTAATTCATTAAACACGTTTGCAGTGCTTTTGTAGACTTCAGGCCTAAAACCCCGGATCCCAAGCTATGGTCTGCTCCTTCTGCAGGTCTTTGTAGCACACAATCTCATCCCCGGGCCTGAAGTCTATGTCCTGGTCCAGAGAAAGACCACACTCCATCCCAGTCTTGACCGACTGCACATCATCCTTGTGGTGCTTCAGTTTAGTCAGAGAACCTGCAGGGGACAGGAAGAGGGTCACACAGGAAGCCCAGGGGAACAGAACAGATGTTCATAAATTGTATGTTTCAATTATCTGTAGATGATTTGTAAGTTTTTTATTGAAATAAGTTGAAGAAAATGGAAAATAAGCCCCCTTTACACCTAGAATCAGGGAAAACAATGTCCACATAAGCGCTGTTGTTCACAGAAGAGTTGTCCTCACTCGAATTTATTCGCTGGGACATATTCTATTCAGAACAGCCTGTGCTCTAATCAAGTCTCAATGATTTCACTCGACACTGGACAGTAAATTAAATGGGCTTCATTACTGTACCTTCCCAGAGGACATCTCTGCCGCGAATGAGTCTAAACTTCATCTTCCTGTCCAGCAGGCCCTTCTGGACTCGGCAACCGGCCACGTGCACTTTCTTCTTGTCCACGGTTACGTCGAACATCGCCAGCACTGTGGCCTCCCCTGCCCCAATTAAAAAAGGTATGACAGAGAGAGGGGTTTATATACATTCAGCAAACTAATACTGCAGTGCTATGTAGGAATCTTGTCTTCCTTCCCCTACAAGGGTGAAACTATTGACTGAATTGCAGTGCTATCCAACAGTGCATTCTGGATTTCATAAGAGCCCTTAAAATTTTGTTCATGCTTGACAAATTCCCCTTATCAATCAAAATCACTCAATCAAACAATTCTTACAGCATCTGCCAAGTCTGCTATCAAACACATTAATATCCTAAGCCTCATGAACCTTGAACACCACCGTCTGTGTCTTGTTTAATGAACTATGCATTTGCGTTCAGTGGTTTATTGTGGCTTAGGTATTAGATTGGTAGACATCTAATAAAAACACAACACAGCTTCCTGTATATTCTTCAGAGCAAGCACAGCGATCGGGTCAGTGAGAGCAGGACTGCTTGCGTACCGATCACACTCTCCTCAACCGTCCCGGGCAGTTTGCTGCTCAGTTCCTCTTTCAGGTCGTCGATGAGCTTATAGATGACTTTGTGCAGTTTGAGCTGTATGCCTTTCTTAGCTGCAATCTGCTGGATGGATTTGTTGGCCGTGACGTTGAACCCATAGATGGTTCCTGACGTACAGGGAGGCAAGGCACAGAAATCACACTACTACTATTTAAAAAAAAAAGTCAGCAGTCAAAGACAACATTTACTCATACTGTAAATTATTATAATTTGTTTAAAATCAGAGAATGATTCAGTAACATGTCCTAACTGAAACTAGTCTATTCTAAGGCTCATACTGTCACTGTGTCAGTGAAAACAGGAAATAGTGGGGTTAAGTTCACTAAATTCAATTTGTAGTTTCTTTATCATATTTGTTTAATTGCCCAAGTGTATCCAATAAACAAAGGGTGCTATTCATAAAACCTCCACAAAATGCATGCTCTTTTAACTTTTTTTTTAATGGCAAGTGTAGCATGCTGGGAAAATGCTACTATTATAGATGTTCTGCAGTGCCAGATCCTGCATGATCTATGGACCCAGGTCCACTAGTCCCTGAGCATTCATGGGAATCACTAGTTAATTGTTGAGGAAAGAAGGCCGGGACTGGAGCCCAGGGCCGCCCCAGAAAAGCAGATTTTGGGGCCTCCCTTTAACCAGGCTTGTGCAGGTGACAAGCGTTCCAGCGGGGCGACCGCAGCAGGGCGACCGCAGCAGGGCGACCGCAGCAGAGCCTACCTGAGAAGGTCTCCGCCAGGCTGATGTCATTCTCAGAGATATCTCCCACCCCGAAATGGATGAGGTCCAACCGGCACTGCTCGTCCGCGTCGTAGCTGTCCAAGATATTCAGGATGGCCTCCACCGAGCCGTCCACGTCACCTGATAACAACCACAACAACTCATATGTTCACAGCTAGTCTCCTCTCTTCCTCAGAGGGCGACACAATGCCCACTGGGGCAGCCCCGCATCCCCTAAAATTTGATTGAAAACACATATTACTACGAATGAATCAGAATAGGCAATTACTTCAGGGGGCTTAACTCATCAGAATGAAATAAAACATAAACTGATGATTTAAGGATGACAACCTGTAAGTCTCAAGTGTTGGGTTGAATGTGCCAAATCAATCCCTCCTCCCTGCAAGTGCCCACCTTTGATGATGAGGGGCAGGGAGAGCTCCTGGTCCTCAGTCTTCTCGCTGGGCCTGAACGCCATGCGATGCTTGTTGGCCCTGTATATGGCCGCCTTCCTCTGCCTCCAGGTCAGGTGACTCAAGCTCTCGCGGTCCTTCTTGTAGCTCTCCAGGTGCTCCCTTTGCTTGGTCTCGATCACATGCATGTCCTGCTTCTGCTTCTCCTGCTCCTCCATGTACTGCCGCCACTCCACCACCTCACGGGCTCGTTGCTGTGGGAAAAGGGGAAGGAACAGTCGTACAGTCGAGCAGCTATACAGTACAGGAGCCCCAGATTAAGATTTAAAAATCTCTTGGGGTTATGACATGAATAGAACACAGTGGAAATGACAATTGTCAGATACCAGGATAAACTCAAAAGCAAACCAGAAAACCCACTGGCAAGAGTGGTGACTGGTTCTATGAGAAGACGTATGCTCTGGTAGAATGACCACTACATCAAGAGCACCGGTGAGTTTTACCCCAGGGGTCTGCTCCTAGAACACCATTCACACAAGGTAGGGCAACCCCAGGGGCATTTTCTCCCTGGAAAAATTGTACGTGAGAAGTCTAAGCTTGTGATGGAATGAGTGGCCAAAAACAGGTGGGACACCACCCAGAACACGTAACGGAAGATGAGTTTGAAAGCAGCCAAGGGGGAGGATGTGACTTTGAGGTGTACTGGCACCTGGCTCTACTCTCTCACCTCAGACTCCACCTCCAGGATCTCGTCCCCGGCCGACGGCAGCTCCTTCCAGCCCACAACCTCCACGGCGGCACTGGGGCCTGCCTCGTTGACCGCGCGGCCGTTCTCGTCGAACAGGAAGCGCACTTTGGCCCAAGACTTCCCTGCCACCAGCGTGCAGCCTCTCCTCAGAGTGCCGCGCTGGACGATCGCTGTGGTGACTGGGCTGTGGGGGAGAGGCGGGAGCTGCAGTGACTCTGCTGGTTTACATTGGTTCTGTTTGACCCCTGTTTGTATCGGTTTCATTGGTCACCAAGCCTCACCACACAAAGTTGGTAAAGGTGAATTTTCAGACAAAAAATGCCAGGACACTGTTAATGTCTTGTGATTTTAAAGCAGTTATTCGTTGCATGTTTCTGGTTAGCACTGATTAAGGCTGTGTTGCAGTCAGTGGTGACCCACCCTTTGCCCTTGTCAGTGCGGCTCTCGATAATGGTGCCCTCCACCAGCCCGGTAGGGTCGGCCTTCAGCTCCAGAAACTCAGCCAGTGCCACTGTGGCCTCGGCCAGAGCAAGCAGGTTATCTCCCTGGAAGAGAGAGAGGAAGAGAGAGAGAATGGTGAGTAGAAGCAGGTTGAAACATCAACACATTGGAGCATCTGGGTTCAAGGGATGAATTGGATTCAGTAATCCAAGTGGGTAAAGGAGGAGGATTGGGGGGGGTCTCAAGACCCTTGAGTTCAATGTCTTGGTAGCTTCTATTGTCTCCTGGTAGTGGTGTTGTTTTGATGAAAAGATTGAACTGGGAATTCCAGAGGGCAAAATCTATACAGGAGCAGAATTAATGAATTCATAGTAGAAGAGCCATGAGTTAAATTCTACTATTTCATGCATTGGGTGTTCGGGATCTTCTTTCTGGTTTGTCCTCTGTTAGGAAGATTAAAATGATAAAATCGCTGCCTGTATTATTGTCTCCAGGCTGCAGGTTATGGCACAAGTTCATACTGTGGGCTCTTTATGAGGTGTGGAGAACAGATAGGGGATTGTGGGGGATCATTAGCAGGAGAACGTCTAAATGCAGGATGAAGGACTGGGTCCCAGGCCGGGCAGGGGGAGAGACTGACCTTGAGCGCAGATATGTGGACGGCCTGCACGTCGCCCCCGAACTCCTCACACACCACATCATGGGATAGCAGCTCCCGCTTCACCCGCTCAGGGTCTGATTTGTGCTTGTCACACTTATTCACAGCCACGATGATGGGCACTGCGCCACGGAGAGACGGAGAGACAGACACAGAGACGCAGTGTGGTTATGTTCGTGGTCAATTCCCTTCAATACTCAGATCAGACAAATTCCATTGAACTAGTTTAACAAATGTGTAGTTAAACAACATTTCAAATTGAACGCAGGGCCTCAGGTTACGATATGGACAGAGGGCCACGGTCGGTTCCTGGCTGCACCTTTGGCGTTCTTGGCATGCTGGATAGACTCCACCGTCTGTTTCATCACCCCGTCGTCCGCCGCAACCACCAGCACCACGATATCGGTGACCAGGGCACCCCGGGCCCTCATGGCGGAGAAGGCGGCATGTCCTGGGGTGTCCAGGAATGTGATCTTCTCTCCGGAGGGCAGCTGGACTGTGGGGGAAAAGAACAGGAGATAACAATGGGAGAGTGGGAATCTTTTCCCTCCTGAAAAGCAAAACACGATGCTATTGTCTGGATGGTGCATAACTTCTTACAACTAAACAAGACAGATAAGACAGACAAAGAAACGAAGCGTATCCGTACAAACTTAGCCCCCTCATCTCCAATGTCACACTAGCATCCAGGAACCTTGGGGTTATTTTTGAATCATCCCTGAAGTTTGAGCTACATAGTAAAAAGCTTATACAATCTTGTTATTACCAGCTGAGAAACATTGCTAAAATTAGGAAATTCCAATTAATGCCGACGCTGAGAAGGTCATTCATGCTTTTATTTCCTCTCAATTGGATTACTGTAACTCTCTTTTTCCCTGTTTGAGCAAGCATAACACATCCAGTCTGCAATTAGTTCAAAATTCAGTGGCTAGACTTTTAAAATCAGGCAAAAGATGTCACATAACCCCAATCTTGGCCTCACTGCACTGGTTGCCCATTACTTATCGTATCAATTTTAAGATTTTATTAATTACTTTTAAAGCAAGACATGGATGCCCCGGATCATATTTTAGAACTTTTAACCCCTTACTCTCCAAATAGAGATCTAAAATCAGCAAATATAGATCTCTTGACTGTTTCAGAGTCGAAAACTAGATCTAAGGGGGATCTTGCTTTTTCAGTTAAGGCCCCTTAACTCTCTGTCTGCCTTATCTAGACTGCTATTCCACACACTGCCATCAACAGATCTTGTGCTGGAATTAGCCACTACATCATTAACAAATGGATAAGAATAGAAAGAAAGAGTGATCTATATCAGTATTTAAGTGACAAAGCTTAAGATTATGCAACAGTCAAAAGTGCCCCCAGCCCCACTCACCCATGAAAGCCCCAATGTGCTGGGTGATGCCCCCTGCCTCCCCGGCCGCCACCTGGCTCTTCCGCAGGCTGTCGAGCAGGGTGGTCTTGCCATGGTCCACGTGGCCCATGATGGTGACCAGCGGGGGTCGAGACACCAGCACCGCAGGGTCTCCTGGGGGCCTGGCAACACAGACACATCAACGGCTTGCTGCATCACATTTCACCATACAGTGCAATAGCATGCAAAACAGGGCACTACAGGGCTTGGTTTTATGGAACTTGCTGGTCTTGCTAATAGGTGACAAGGAACATAATGTCTAAAGACCTGCAGAATAACACCTGATTGGTGATTGGTGTGGACTGTGGGCTCAGGAAGGCCTTTCAGTCTCGATGCAAAAATTATAGAATTAAAGAAGAAAAGCACAATATCCAACCAGACAGAACACGTAACCAAACCAACAGCAGCACATCCAATTCAGCAAAACCCACTTGTACACGGTTTTGTTGGTCCGATTCTGACCGTTTCGTGGCCTGTATCTTTGTACAACATTTTCAACACAAGATGACACGGGGGTTATTTTGGCCTGCGCTTCAGACAACCAACAGGAGCTCAGACACCGACTCATGGCTCATGGGTCTTGGGTTAGGCGCACGTTAACGCACGGTTAGGCAGAAAGGACTTCAAACAAAATCAACTGAGCAAAGGAATAAAAAGAGCGCACCTCTTCATAGCATCTTTGTTCTCCTTCACTTTGTCCTTGGTCAGCTTCGCCCACTTGAATTTCATTCCTGACCGCGTCACTGCTACTTTAATCCACTCCTCCGCCAGGACAGAGTCTGGCTCCAGGGAGTCAATGTCCAGGGCAGTGTTGAGCAGAGCTTCAAAGACATGGTCTGGGAAGGCGGAATAGCAAATCATGGCATCAGGCCCATGACTGGAAAGGGGCCTGGGGTAGCATTTCAGTACCTGGTTCAGCATAAAACACTCTCACATCATTCCATCAGCTTTACACTGACCTTATTGGGGGTCAGTACTCCTGGCTCTGATTATGAAAGCATGCAGCACCCTGCATACAGCTCAGACAATGTGCGTTTATCCCATGACACTGAATTGTATTACAGTCCTGGGCAAGACCCCCCCACCCCACCATCTGCTTCTCATTTAATTCCCAAAACTGTGCACCCAACTAGAGCAATAAGAATGAAATCATTGTTCAAAGACCCACGGTACAGTACATGCATATTTTCAAGGAGAAACAACCTAACAAAGGCACACATTTTTTTTTTCTGTCCTATCAACTAGCCTATCAAACAGGAAAATACATCTGTGAATTTACCCCCTTTTATATACATCTTATTTTTATCATTGTAGGCTGTTTTAGTTTAGTTTTTTTAATTTAGTATTGTTTGAATAGGATAGGGTACTTTTTTGGGCTCCAATGCCTGGATCATGTGATCAGGTATTAGGCTCCATTGAAGAATTGTTTTAAAACAAAGAGCAAAATATTGCAGCTCCGAGGCGATCATCGTTAAAGCAGCACAAAGTCAATATGGTGGTATTTCTGGCAGGAACCTCCAACACAATATTACTGAAAGACATGTTTGTAACACTTACAATACATTCTTCAATGGAATAATCGATACACCGGCACAACTCTACCTGCAATATGCACTGAATAAAGGCGTCAGCCAAATAATAATAATGATGATTAAATTATAAACCAATTATAAACCTACCGATATCTCTGTTCATGGCCTGAGCGAGCTCAGACACAGTCATATACTGCTTAATTTCCACTTCTTGCTTTTCTTGCTTTGCTTTCGGTTTTGAAATCTTCCCAGAGCCCTTGCCCTAAAACAAAATACAAATACAACTATAAAAATTGATGTTTTTCAGTTCAAAATAATTCAATTCAAATGAATATGGACCACCATGGTGCAGCCTTGCATGGGATACACATCCTCTCCCCTACACTATATATTTCTATACATGTTGTTAGTCAATCTCAACTGTGAAGGAGAAAAGGAGGAATGCAGGTTTATTACTTCTCAAACATCCATGAAAGGATTGGAACTCTACCCACTTGTAATGAATAATTATTGAAATGCACTGATACAAATCAACCAACACACAGGATCTTAATATGAAAAAGGAAACAAAGGACTGTGAATATTGCGGGGATTTTATACATGAAAGACTGCTCAGTAGATCTTAAAACTTGTACGTAATGCTGACTGACACCTACATGCTTTGTGGACAGGAGCCGAAGGTCGCGAGAGGGGTGTGGGATTGCAGTGCCCCACGCTGCGGAGGAGATGGGGCGTCCGATGTGATGGAGGCATGATGGGACGGCTCTCCAGTGTACCCTGCCCTCCTCCGCCCGGCACAGAGCACTCAGCTGTTTGAACGCACGGCCTGAGCGCAGCACTGCCTCCAGCCTGGAGATGATGGTCGAGCTCATGGTCCTTGGGCAGACTTCAGAAAGAAAAATACAACCGGCACGTTACTCCCACATGGAGTAGTACAAGAGGACTATACTGTTGTTTGTTTTGTGGCGAAGCTTGGGCCCTCATTTACAAAATATCAACAGTAATTTTATGAAGCATTTACAAAGCATACAAGACTGACATAATGGAAACTGGGTTCATTCATCAGTTATTTTAGACCCAGACCCCCCCACGTCCTTCTATTTTTGTTTCCTTTTTGTCAAATTATTCCTCTAAAGAGAAGGGTTGAGGAAAGTGTTGTACTGTCTTATTGGGGGGGCAAAATATTTTTAAATGATGACTTATTATTCTGAAAGAAGAAATCATACTTTACTGAACCCCTTACCTAGCAATGAGCAATTAAACTTGAATCACAAATAGGATCAGCTATGTATATGCATCACCATATTCACTGCTGTAACTGAAAACGTACATAAGAGCAAGGTCACTCTAAATCACAAAAGTGTCCTACACTTTGACATTATTAAACGACTAACATTCTAATTGTTAGATTTAAATTAAAACATACACATACACACATACATAATCAATATATTTTGCACAAATGTATAAATTAAATTTGTGCAAAAGACTGATATAACAGTAGCAACGTACCTTCTAAGGACCATAAAACTGGGGATCAGATTTATCAACTAACATGAAACATATATCGATACAATGTCAAATCTAATTGTATCGCCCGTGTAGCTAACTAGGATCTATATTTTATTAACTACATGATAAGATGTCACTAATGTGAAAGGGATGCTACTGACTTTCTTTGTGGTAAATTATTTCAATCAACACATCTCACCTCTAATTCCATCAGTTTGCCATATGCAACTCTGTTTTCATGGTGTAGTATTTAAGTGCGTGCGTGTAAAAGAGTGTTTCCATTATCAATCTCACTAAATCGCCGGTCCAAGAGTCATTCTCGCCTCAATATGGGCGCCGCCATGACAGTCTACCCACAATGCATTGCTCTGGAGCGCAGTGACAGCGGCTGGAGTTCGCCCCTGTTCATCCGTGAGGAAACCAAACCGGAGCAACGAAATCGCTTTAATGTTGTGTTACTATATTAAATCAAATATATCAATTAACAGATAATAAAACAAGTACAGTTCTTAGTTCGTTTGGACAAAGCCGTGAAGCAGATAAAATAGTATACTACTATTATATTATTATTATTATTATTATTATTAAGTGACAATAATTGATTTATTTCGTATAGTTTTGACACATATTCGAACACTTCTCAAGGGAATTAAATGTATCCAATACCATGCAATACGATATCATGTAATTGTCCTTGTAGCGCAGGTTACCCCAGGTCTGCACAATCCCACACATCCTTTTGGCGGAAATCTGCGCTGCACAAACGCGACCGTTGTTCTGATAGATGCAACTACTGTACATAGTTGTCTGATGTGCGCCTGCGCAGTCGAGTTCAAACTTGTCTCCAGTTACAGTAGGAGGCGTGCGTGGATCCCAGTTGCGTCCAGGAATCAGGAAAGACACACTTTTCTATCATTCCCAGTTTTAATTGAATTATTTTACAGAAAGTTGTATGATGGGGTCTTCCGAGCTGCGAAACGAATTGGAAGGGTACCTTAAAAACCTGAATATCGACACGTTGTGCGTGGAGCACCCGGAGGTACTTGTTTCTTATTCAATTCACAAAGCGCTCTTCTGTACCTGAAGGTAGTTTGTGCAAATTCACTTAGCTGGGGATGGTCTTTGGGGTATGCAGCTTGAAAGGAGAGCCAGGGATTATATACAAATAATAATAAAAAAACACGATATTTAAAAAAGAAAAGTAGTTCATAAAAGTCCCCAGCAGCTGGCAGTGCATTGTGATATATAAACGTGTCATCATGGTTGGATTGAGTTCCTCCTGTTCAACAGCGGAGGGCGCAATACTCAATAAAATGGTCCATATAAGTACTGATTAAGTCTCCACCCTGTTTATACTTTGGCTAATTGAATTTTCAACACTTCTAAAAATATCAGATGTTTTAGTGTACCTTTCTATATCTTTACAATAAGTCCTGAACCTTGAAACAGTCAAGCTCTTTAGCATGCAAGTGATGTCCAACCCTCCCTTTCTCGAAGGTCTTCACCGTGGAGGAAATGATGGCCCATGTGCAGCACCTGAGCGGAGCCGTCAGCAAGAACCTCTTCCTCAAGGACAAGAAGAAGAAGGGCCTGTGGCTGGTGACGGCCCGCCACGACCGGCCCATCAACCTCAACGACCTGGCCAAGAAACTGGGCGTGGGCAGTGGGAACCTGCGCTTTGCCGACGAAGCCACCATGTTGGAGAAGCTCAAGGTTGGCCAGGGCTGCGCCACCCCTCTGGCGCTCTTCTGCGACAAAGAACAGGCGGTCAAATTCGTCCTGGACAGCGACCTGGTCGATGGAGGCCATGAGAGGGTGTACTTTCACCCCATGACTAACACAGCCTCCATGGGGCTAAAGCCGGAAGACTTTCTGAGATTTTTAAAGGAGACCGGGCATGAACCTATTCTTCAAAGCTTTGAGTAAAGTGCACTGATGGGAAACTGAGATACCTTAATGGGTCTGTTTCCATGGTCTTTTGTTTGTAGCTTATTAAATGTTCTCTCCAGGATTTAGGTTTTTTTAGGTTGTTCTGTTCAAACTCACTTTCCCAGCAAAACTGGCTCTTGAATAGGCTTGTCAAAGTATAAAATAAAAAGAGAAGTGGATTTGCAAGTAGTGCATGACAATTGTACTTCTCCATTACACTTCCTTGCAATAACATTTATACACACACATATAGAGCTCTTTTCAGAGCCCAATTCTGCTGGGAAGTTCAGTTTGTCTGGAGAACTTGGGAAACTAGTTTAAACCAAAACACACGTGAATGTGAAAAGGAATAGGAAAAGGAAGTTTAACCACATCCTAGAAAGAGAGGGTCTACATATTAAAAGTTTGAGTGAAGCCAAGGATAATTTCCAAGTTTCTTCCAAGTTCCACACAGCTGGATGTTAAATTAATACAGATTTCAAAAATGACATAAGTATATTTTCTAGGTATATTCTAACCTTAATGGATATGGGAACAATTAAAATGAAACATCAAAAGGTTGTGATATTATGACAGTGAAAAGGGTAGTTTAATCCTTGTGTCCATTACCAAGAACAAAATAAAACAGTCAACATCCTGATTGGTGGTATTTATTGGAATTCCTCGACAAAAAACAATCGTATGTCACAGATACTGCAAAACCCCTCTTGGCTCTTAAAATAAACTGAATTGAAAACAAGAACCATCAACCGCACATTGCCTATTGAGAACATTGAAAATGCAGTCTTACAATGCATATTTTACAGAGGAGACAAACAGAATTGTGTATGGCGTCTAGGAGTAATACCCGGACCAGTGCACTGTGTAGAACTACAGCATTGGTTTGGACTTTCCTATAATGTGTAAAAGAATGTCTGTCTGTTCTTAAGGGAATTGAAAATCACAGGCTTCACCAGCACCAGATGGCAGCTGCCAAAGATCAAAGGCTAGGGTCATCTCAATCACGTCCTTAAAAGAAACAAAAAACTGAAAAAATATCAATTATGATCAAGGCCTGTTTATTAAAAGAGTGTTTTGTCTGAAAACTGCCTGGATCACTTCATATTTGTGGATGACTAGTCTCTCCTGAAGCCAGGGCAAACTGTTTCCTTATGTTATTATCCTACTGGCTCCACTGTGAGCTTGGTCAAATGAATGCACATGTTAGGTAGTGGGTCTCCAGCTGTCACTTAATGTCAAGACTGAGCAACAGCTGCCAGAAGAACAACAAAAGTTCAGTGTTTTTTTTAAAGCTACCCAACCATTTGCTACCAAGATACAAGTTAAACCTATGTGTCACACCTCAATACTGATTTTAGAGAGAAAAAGAAGGATTGTTGAGATTGTTAAAAAAACAACAAAGAACGCTCCACTATACCCAGATTCCGGTGGATTGCAAGGCAAAGTCATTTTACTGTCCCATTTTCTATGAGATGAGGTTTTGACATTATTAGTGTAACAGAAGACCACCTTTAACAAGTTTATTTTTTCATTACTTGAGAAAAAAAGGAAACACAAAATACCCTTTAACAATTGTGTTGATTTTTCTCTAAACAGGAATAGTATGACCCCGCCCCCCCAAGTTAAAAAGAAAATAATCGGAATCAAAATTATAATATGGCTAATATAATACAATAACATTTATGGCAGTAGTTGCAGGACAGCATTGACAATCGGTCAAGACATCGCACTTGATTTTCTCTACATGCTTACCTGGGGTGACAGGAGATCTGAGTATTTGCATTTGGGAACCACTGGTTTACAGCACAAGCATAGTTTTACTGTACAGCATGTGTAACAAGTTCACATCTAAATTCGAATCTGACTTTATATCACCGGCAGCTTAAAAAATGATTAAATAAGGTGGAAACTAGAGGACTGGAGCTGGGCACCCTCAGTTGAAGTTGGTTTTGCCCTGCTGCTTTGGATTGGCAGATATACAAACCTTCTTTGGGATAATCATTCATTGAAAAATCCATTGCTTTGCCAAGAATCATCCGGCAACACCAGACTGCCTCTCACGGTGTCCGTCATACACCAAGAGATGCTCGTTTTGCTTTCCAGTTCAGTCCTGCTGGTAATTCCATTGGCTGGGTTTTGTGCTTGACTTGTTAACATCCCAGGAATCTTGATTGATGATAAAGGTTTAAAAATAAGAACATCTCATTTGCTGGTCTCCAATATGGCTGTTTCATGAAGCCATTATCCCCCCCTTTATTAAAGCTTTTAAACATTTGTGCAAATCAGTCTCTCTCCAAGTGCCTCAAGGAACAATGCTTAAAGAGGAAACAGAGAAGGACTAAACTCACATTTTCATACCCAACCTACTGAGAAAAATAAATAAAATGTCCGATCTTATCAGGCCTTCATAGACCAGCCTTTTCTTCACGACTTCAGGATCATACCCATTGAGAGATCTGTATTGCGACTTATTTGCATACCTGCCAAACAGTAGAAATGATTGTTTGACCCTGGGGCCACAGATGGTAGCAAACTGGATTATGGAATTTGACTAGGAAACAACATGTAAGCGATGATGTGCGTCTTGGCCTAGCCTTATTACCCCTTAATGACACAAACACGCAGAGCTGATGCACAGGGAAATAAAATACCCAGAATGTATCCCTAGATGGTTCAGAGTTATGGCAAAGAGCCTCTTTTATGTGCACTGGCTGCCATTTGGTTTGGCTCATTGATGGCTTCAAATTAACTGTGGTCTGAAAGAGGAGGGAAGGCCTTGACTGTGATGTTTTCTATTTAACTATTAAAACAGTTTTTGGACTTCAGACTCCTGACTTAGCCATGGACTGTTAGATCATTAAAGAATTCCAAACAAAGGGTTACCAATTGTCAGCATCCATCTTGAATGGCAACAGATGATTCACATCCAAAAAACACCAGGTCAGCTAACCAGGCAAAACTCAAGACATAGTGCAAAACATGTCGATCAGCATTGATTTGTTCCATTTCCCCCAAAATTACATAATGAATCAAATCCATTCAAGGATTTATTCTCTCAGAGAATTCAGTCATTAAAATAAAAACTTTTCAAATCAAAATGGCGTCTGCAGTATAAACAAGATCAAAAACAGTTCTGTATTACATGAATTCAAAATACTATATTTACTCTGTCAGAGCAAATCACTTTCTCTTATTATTCCGGAAACAACTTAATCTGCATACTCAAGGTATGAATATGGGAAGCCATGGTGACAAACCATTGCCAACTGATCTCTCACTGAAGTACTGAACTGTGAGATCTGCCTAACTGAAGTAAGCAACCATTAACAAACACTGGACCCTGGACGATAAATGATTGCATATTCAGTTGGCACAGCTGATGGGAGTGAATTCACATTGGACCCACTGGAATCCTTGAGGGAGGAGGCTTAAGTAAATACAGGCTGTCATTCCCATATCAGCTCAGCAGGTTATGTGGTCTGTAAAGTGTATCAGTGGGAGATTATTATCCCTACTAAAAGATTAAAGCACAGTGAGTTAAATGGTTTTGGCTGAGAGATGGATAATTATGTCTCGATGATATCGGGGGCAGGTCAGAAATCAGATTATCTGTAGAAGGAAGAGTTTGTTTGGAGTCTGAAAACAGACCGTTCTCTGCTACTGTAAGCCTACTGTACAAGGGGCACCAACAGAAACCACAACGCCGACTGCTTTTCACACCGTCACTCGATATCACAAAACTGTTTTTGTTTATTGTCTGCCCTTTGGATGAGTGTCTGTCTGCCTGAAGTTACATTAACTGCTGGCGTCAGCGCTCGACAGCAAGAGTTTCTCGTAATTGTTTTACGAACGCAGGCAACTTTCTGGAGTGGGTGGCACACAAAATAATAAAATAAAAACTCCCCGTGATCTGGATGAGATGATGAGACAAAATCTTCAGAAACCTCAGAGTTGCCCACATCAAATGCCTTTATGTAAAAGAAAAGGTGGAAAAGGTAATGCTCTATACATAATCACAGTTACTTGCAGTATGATGATGTTTCGAACGGAGGAACAGAGCCGGTGCTTCGGGAAGCCAACTCTTACACTTTCCG
Source organism: Amia ocellicauda (assembly GCF_036373705.1). Classification (NCBI taxonomy): domain Eukaryota; kingdom Metazoa; phylum Chordata; class Actinopteri; order Amiiformes; family Amiidae; genus Amia; species Amia ocellicauda. Next base: position 6,703,734 of record NC_089872.1, on the reverse strand, counting down.
GAAAGCAAAGCAAAATCATACATTGTTGCATACATACATACATACATACATACATACGACCTTTTGCAGTAATACTCCAGATAACAGGAAAGCAATTCACAAAGTCTTTTCTCATAGTCTTCTTTTGGTATGTTTTACAAAAAAAAGAAAAACAAAAACAAATTAACTTGCAGCAATATCTTTTTGTGGGGGGAGGTTGGGGGTATGTTGATTGCTTCATGCAGAATGTGGTCACCACCGTGGGTGTCCACACACTATAAAGTCTGTGCAGGTCTTTAAATGCAGGGTTTAGCAGTGCCTTGAAGTAGAAGGAAAAAAAGCGTATATGTTGTACATGCTTCCCATTTACAAAGAGGCCACTAAACTGGTAAAAGAGTCTGGCTAGTTAAAAGCTATACACAGAAGACGTGGTTGAATCTTCAGAGTCTGTGAAAAGCTTGTTCTCCTTCCCAGAAGTGAATCTTGGCACAGGGAATAGGTCCATTTCGGGTGCATATTCGCAAGTCTGTCAAATCCAGAGAGCAGTGCAAATTGCCATAAAAATTTGAATGTTCTTTTGTTAGAAAAAAAAAAAAAAAAATCATCACTATGTCATTCTTGGAGGGAGTCCTACATTGCTCCTTGATTCAAGGAAAGGTAGGATGGCTAGCATTTTCTACTGAAAAAGGGTTTCAGAAGGTCTCTTTCTTTTGTCACTTTTCTCTTTAAGACAAGGATTTACACGTTTAATGTCTCGGTGAAGACCATCGCAGCAGACCAGAATTAAAGGCTTCAAAATGACAGCTTGAAGGTCACTTTTCTCTCTGAGCAGGAGGTGGCAGACAGAAGAGCCGAGAGGAGGAAAAAAAAAGGCATAGAAGGAGATAGTTAGAAATAGGAAAACAGCGACACAGACAAAACACAGATGGACGACTAGCTACAAACCAGACAACACCAGCAACAACCACAGGCATGCACTGAAAGACAAGGAGTGAAAAAAAGCAATGGGTTCAAGCTGGAGCCATGCAATACTGTATAAACAACACAACACTGCGCGCTGCTACAGAGCAAGAAAACTGAGCTAAGTTATTGACAATTAAATACTAATTTTATTCCCAAAACCAACCAACCAACCAAACCAACCAAAAAATAAAAAAAATAAAAGGATCAATCTTCCAGCTTAGCAAATCAAAGGAAAGAGCAATTATAGAACTGTGCTTGGATGCATTGCATGTGAAAGAATAGTGTACACTTGTGCACAAAAGCACAATAATAAAAAATAAAATAAAAATCCACAGTGACCTGCCCAGGCATGCAGATGAAAAGCCCAGCAATCTCGCATTTCTGTTTTTTTTTATACACGCATGAAGAACACAAAGCCAATTCAGAAGCAAGCACATACAGTCGTTTACACTTGTTATAGTGTGCATCGTCGTATGGTGAATGGGATGCGGTTAGTTGGTTAACTGGGGCTTCCCCAACCCCACCGTGAATGCTCTCTGCAGGAAACTCACCACTGTAGCCCACATTGACGGTGGCAGTGTGGCTATGCTTAGGAGCTATGTTGCTCCCCAGTCCTGCTTTTTGACTTTCTGCGTTCTTTCTGTGTACCATCCACATCTGCAGAAAAAGGCACTGGATATTATTTCCAAATACAAAAAGGGGTTATAGAAAGATTTGCATTAGTGCGCCAACATAATGGTGTAATCGATGTGGTGATAACGGTAGGAATCAGAATAAATGAATGACTACAAATAAAATAAATAAAACTCTACATTGACATCATCCGTATGCCCTTGGTGATCAGCTTCTGTGTGCCTATATCTAAATGGCACTGTACAAGGTGCTGACTTTGTTGGAGTTTAGTGTGCCAAAAAAACAACCTTTTCCCAGTCACTGGATTTGAGGTCCAAATGCTTCTGCCGCCTAACTAGACTGTGGATTTATTTGACTGTGACAGAGCAACCAAGCCCAAGAGTTGAAATTGAATCACATGTGGTGATATGGGTTTCCAAGCAATTCAACCACCTTGCACACAAAATGTATGAAAACAAGTTGCACCAATATAAGCTGTAAACATCCCCCCCCACCCCCCCTGATTGCAATAACAAAAGGAGCAGACAGCTGCAGAGGTCTCAGCACACGACATAGGGTAAGTGTTTGGCACCTGAACACACACATTCATTTTGATTCGGAAAAAATCAAAATGGAAGCTTAGGATTGACACGGCCGAAGCATTCCTGAACATTTTGAAAGCAACAGAGGGTCCGGGCATGCAGCTTAATCAAACATGCAGATAAAGTTGCAATAATACAATCCATGGTCCAGATCCTCACGACACCCAGGAAACACCAAGAAATACATTACACAGCAAGGGGTGCAGTCTGCGGTGAACTGTACATTTCTACTGGTACTGATAACAGTTAACACTAACATTTTAGGAATTGTGTGGTCCAAATGACCCGTCCTATCCACTTACTCACTTCATGGGTATTAATCTGTGTGTAGCTAATAAATAAAATAGTGATTTAATCTACTGTGTGCAAGGCAGGTGTTTCTACTAATAAAACCAGCATGAGGTTTAAACCAGGAGCCCTTGGCGAGATCCTGGTTGGCTCTGCAGGCCAAAGTCTTTGACCATGAAGATTTGAAAAACATCATTGGCTATAACTATAAAGCAGCATTTTTTTTTTTTTAAAGGAACTCGAAGAAAGCATAATAATAACCAAAAACAAAACAAAGCAACAGAATCTCAGTGCATATTCACATTCAGTCACAGAAGGACACTATATTTGGTTAACAGGAGCAGCAGCTGTAATGTAAGGAGGCTTTGTTTAAGAGGCACAAGCTCATGCAGAAAATCAGTGACTGGCCAACGATGGCCCTCGCTTAAGAATCTGCGCTTCTGAACTGGCGAAACAGTTCACAGTACAGAGCAACAGTGCAAAAGAGCAGGGAAATCAGGAGCCATCCTCTGGGGAGAATGGGCAGAGTGCATGCATTGCAGTTCACCACTGTCCATCGATCAGCTTCGGTCAGGCGGACTGGGGCCGCAGAGGAACTCAAAGGCATACATCGCGGTGAAATGAATGATCAGTTATCTAATAATCTTGTTGGGCTACACACAGCCATATTCATACCACAAGGACTGGTTGTCCTCAGACACTAGCATGGGGGTCTGGAGATCAGCGGGACTGTCTTCACGTTCAGGGCTTGCCAGTTCACTAATGGGGTTGGAATCAGGTTGGCAACAGTGCTGTGTGTCAACTTTGCTCAGCCCTGCTTTCACTGGAGATACGTAAGCCACCTCAGTGGGCCTGGAGGGCAGGCTGCTGATGTTGCTAACCAAGGACGTGTTTAGACACAGAAAGGGCTGGTTCTTACAGGGGGCCATATACACAGGCTGGCTGACTGGCGGGTCGAGGAAGATGGACTCGACTGGGAAGGTAGGCCCAGAGGTCTTGGACTTTGGGCTCTGTCCCTCCTTCACTGTGGAGTGGTCAAGGGAGAAAGGGCTGGCCGGCTTGCGACTGAGCGCAGGGGGGCTGTGGGAAGGGAAGTGGGGGTGGTGGGCAGGGTGCTGGTACTCACTGGGTGCTGCCTGGCTGCTGGCGGCGGCCTTGGCTGGCGAGGGGTCCACAGACACTGGCTGCCTATTGTCCTTGGTCATAAAGTCGTGAATGCTGGTCCTGCGTGTGGAGCCCTCAGCTGTGGAGATGACGCTGCTGGCGCGGGGGAGGGTGGAGGTGGACAACGTGCCGGGCTCCTTCTGCCGGGGCGAGGCCTGCTGCTGGGCTCTGTCCAGCTTCTCCGACATGGACGTGGCTTTGCCCTGAGCCCCCAGCGTAGGCCTCGGCGCTGAGCCCCTGACCCTGGTGCTCTCCGCCTTCCTCAGGCTGGGCTTCACCGCGTGCCCCGGTTTAGGCGGCCGCCCGTCCGAGAAGTCCGCCGCAGTTTTCCCGCTTGCCGATCTCATGATCCCACGGCTGCTGGAGGAAGAGGCGGAGGTGGGCCGGTCTGCCTTCTCCTTCCTGGGCGGTTCGCAGGAGTCGCTTCCTGGTCTTGCCACCTCCACTGGAAGGTTCTCCTGGCTACCAGACTGCAGTAACCAAAAAAAAGAGGGTGGGGACAAATGCACCAACAGGTCAAACAAGTACAGTACAGTGCCTCCTCTCTCACTCCTGGCACTGCTGACTGGCTGTAATGCTCCTAGGTGGCCTCACTCTCCTCTAATTACTCTACAGCTACAGCCCTAGAGTGGTTTATAGCAGTTAAAAGACTTTTGTCATTATCATGCCTTTACTTCATAATTGAAAGAAAAGTGGAGGTAATTAGTGAGGCCATTAAAAAGAGTTCAAACTTCCAAGGAAATCTTGTCGACTGTGATCTCCAGATCGAAATTCAATTTTGCTGCCTGTGGTCTCGGTCTACCTAGTAAATGCAATGTCACAACACCAGCTGCGAAGTAATTAGTGAGAAATGTCCACCTGTATTATACCTCTAGACATTGTGTTTAAAATAATCTGGTTTGATCTGTAACAACTACCACCCTGCCTTTCTAAGATCCATGGTCCAACTTCCACCTTCCTGTGATATTAGTCTCCTGGACATCTCGCCACTCTCGCTTGTATGCGCTTTCTTATCGAACTCATATGCTCCTGATAAATTATGCATTTTAGCACTTTTAATTTTACAGTAACTACTTCTGTAACATTAATGTCTATTTGCAGTCAACAGGGATATTTTGCCCGTGCTTTAGCACACCTGTACTAGGATATATGCTTTTTAATGTATTTTTAATGTATTGGATTTACTTAAATTCTTTGGAAATGTTTCTTGCTCTCTTACTGTATACTGTAAAAGTGAAAGTTGCCCTTCTAAGAAATACATAAGAAGCAGAAATCACAATGGTCCTAGTAGGCTGAGGCCTGTGTCCATCTGCTGTACCTCTGCCGGGGATTCCTTGCTGCTTTCTTCCAGGAACTGTTGCAAGGAGACCTTCTCGCTGCCCGGGGAGCCGGTCTTCTTCTTGTGCTGCGCAGGGACGTCCAGCGACTTGCGGAAGAGTAGGGGGCTCTGATTGGAGGGTCTCGGGGTAAAGGTCCCTTGCTGCTGGACAGGGCTGCTGCCGGTGGACCACACCTCATTGTCCAGACTGAGGCTTAACTCGCCACTGCTCTCACTGTGTGGCCGGCTGTGGCCCCCGTTGACTGTAGCCGCTGGGGAAGGGGAACACGACATGACACAATCAAGTCAGTTCAACAGCACACAGTCCTGCACTGACTCCCACTAGTCCCTCATTCCAAGAACTGAGATACTTGACATTATATCGGCAAGATATAATGTATGGTACATCATTTGTTTCTGATTTTGAGCATTTCTGTGGTTTGGTTTGTCACTGTAGTTCAAATTCCTATCAGTAACGCTCATGTAATACTGTAGCAGAGACCAAGAAAAAGCCCTGAGCCACATGTTAGTCACTGTAACACCGTGAGGCTAGTAGGCACATGGGTAACACAGTATTACAAAAGGAGAAATGCAACAGATAGCCGTGCTTGAATACGGGAGAAAAAACAGGCACTTCTTGTTGAAAAGAGACCCTTTCTACTGCAAAGGCCTGCAGGCACTATCAACAGTGCAACAGGAACAAAAGGAAAGGACCCAATACAATAGGGTACACTGTTGTCTTACGGGCGTCACAGTTGTGCCAGCGGGACAGATGGTTAACGTCTCTTCTGTAAACACAAACAGGGCTCAAGATGAGAACTCGCATAACGACAGAGCCTCAGATACGAAACGGCACATTACTCAGCAACACGACGTCGTAATTGAATGAGCCATTTATGAATTAAAACACTAAGCAAAAAATACATTCCTTGCTCTTATGGTATGTGTGCGTTCTGCATTGCTGAGCTTAATGGATGAACATGCAGATTACATTTGTTTACACTAATGAAAGCAAAGGGGGCCACACTCTCCACAGAAAGCAAATTGGCAGGAGGGGTGGGGGGCTTGGGAGTTGAGCCGCGTTAGTCATCATTACAATACTTCTCTAGACAGAGGCATTCACACGTTCATCACCTGCTTATCTTCAAGAGCGTAAAACATATGCACAGTCAACCAGAGATACACAAAATGGATAAATGAGAAACTGAAATCAATAATGTTCAAACTGCTGCTCGGAAGAAGGGGGTGGCAGTAGCTTTTCAGAAGTAGCGTCGCCCTTCTGTGGGTATGTTTGTTGTCATGGTGACATTTTGAGGGGTCTGTAAAGACCGGGGGGGACAGGTGGAAGGCTGTGTTGAAATTCCAGTGATACAGTCACCTTCAAAAACTAGATTGAGTGTCACCGCACTGCGCTGCCAGATCAACCCCAAAGGAGGCCCGATTCTTCTCTTGTGGGTTCACATTGTGGAGGAAGCATCATGCGGCTTTTGCAAGCTAAGCTCATGTCTGGACATGAAAGTGCAGGTTCTCACATCTTACCAAGTGACCTCACGCAGATCGCCGCTTGGAGAACAAAGTGAGAAAACGGGGTTGACTACACTTTCACCGCAAAGCTCCTTTACTCCTGATTGTAAGACTATAACATATCTTGCAATTGAACATTCAATGTCTTTAGAGATTTAATCCCCAAAATCATGTGGCACAGCTGCAGCCTGTACAGACCTCCGAGATATACGCAGAGAATACATCTGACTGGTCGTAGTGTATCGCATGAACGTCTTAATCTTAATGTCAGTGCACAGTGTGAGATCATTGCATTGGAAGTTCATCAGTTGCTATTCAAAAATCATATCTTACAGCCAAATCATATCTTACTAGAAAGTACAGTATAAAGCATGCATGTGTACTTCCCTCCCAAAATAAGTTGGCAGAGGTCTGTGCAGAATTCAGGTCAATATTAAAAAAGAAATTAACTGCTCCCTTTGCGGTGGGGTCGTACCTTTTTATTACAGCAAACAGTACTGTTTATACAGCTAGTCGTATATATTTTTGTATCACCAAAGCAATCGGCACATTCACCTGGTTAACGATAGTGTTATGAATCAAACAAAAGTCCACTAGGGCTAAATAAAGTCCAGTTCAATAATAATCATAATAACAATACATATTTATTAATTCATTTATTAATTTTGTATTAAAAAGCATCGCAGCAGTACTTAGTTTAGACTCTATCCTTCTGTTCTCCCAGTAAACAACATGCTCAGTTCACAGATGTCAGAAGCACAAAAACAATTCTCAAATGTAGTTTTCTTACATTCCCCCCAACCCCGACACCTCCCAAAAACACCTTAAAAGACATCAAGAGATTTCTGCACACAGCCAGCATATCTTGGGAGAGTACAGACATGCATATTAATATATATACAGTTAGGTCCATAAATAGTTGGACAGTGACAAAATTGTCATCATTTTGGCTCTGTACGCCAGCACAATGAATTTGAAAGGAAACAATCAATATGCACTTTAAGTGTAGACTTTCATCTTTAATTTGATGGTAGTTACATCCAAATTGGGTGAAAGTGTAGGAATTACACCAATTTTTTTGTGGTCCCCCAAATTTTAGGGGCTCAAAAGTATTTTGATAAACATAATAATTAATTAAATTGTGAGTTTCAATACTTGGTTGCAAATCCTTTGCAGTCAATGACTGCCTGAAGTTTGGAACCCATAGACATCACCAGATGCTGGGTCTCTTCCCTGGTGATGCTCTGCCAGGCCTGTACTGCAGCAGTCTGTAGTTCCTGCTTGTCCTTGGTGCGTTTGGGTGTAATTCCTACATCGTTCACCCAATTTCACTCAAATTAAAGATGAAAGTCTACACTTAAAGCTAGGGTATGCAATCCTGAGACGCCAGCAGTTAGCAGCTTGTTTTGAAAGCATAGAGCCCGCCCTCGCTTCAGAGAAGTCTCAAAAGCCACGCCCCCTCTATCACACATGCGCACACATGCAGAGTCTCAGCGCCAGGAGGAGAGACGTGTGTGTAGAATCGATCGCAACAGTTTCAGATTACCGCATGTCTCATTCATAGGTTAGACATTACAGTAATAACAAACGTAAACATCTTATTTACGGTTATTATGTTTTTAAAAATAGTAGCTGTGGCTCGCCTTCCATTCTCGCGCTCGCTCTGCACAGCGTCAAGGTTCCCGCGCTGATGACGTGTGATTGTCTGCGCGAACAAGTTGCGCGGCGGTATGCAAATATAGATTGACAGACAGGAAGGACATCCTATCATTACATTCGGACCGAATGCAATGATTGGTTGATCCTTTTTTAGTCCTGTCCCTTCCACAGAAGATATATGTATATTTTTTTTTTAATTTAGACCATTTAAATTATTGATTGCTATCAAGATGTGAAGAGACTTTCAACCAGTATAACAAAAAATGTTTCTGGAAAATATTGCATACCCTACCTTTAAAGTGCATATTGATTATTTCCTTTCAAATCCATTCTGGTGGCGTACAGATGACTGTGTCAAATATTTATGGACCTAACTGTATATATACGAAAATAGGTTACCTTATAGTGGATAAACAAACTAAAGGAAAAAGTAGTCCGCGTGTCCTGCCTGCATACAGTCCATAGTCATATGTTCTTTTAAAACGTATATAAGATTCTTATATAAGAAATAACAATCAACATGATGCTGACACGTTTCGACTCATTCGTCTTTCTCAGAGCATTGTCGATCTATGACTATGGACTGTATGCAGGTGGGAGATGCTGAGAGTCACCTATTTTCTCACATATTTCCTGGGACAAGGCATCTAAAGTGAATTGTTCACACTGTTGTAGTGCCAGCAATTTTATAACTCATCTGTGTATATATATGACATATATGTGTTCACTTAAAGTTGCTATTCAGAAACACAAAGTTACATTACAGTCACATTAGCAAGGAAGCAGCAGAACTGTACCTTTCCCTTCGAGCGGTGAAGCGTTATTATTGCTATTACTACTGGTAGTCTTGCTACTATCAAGGCTGGTGGGTCTGGAGGCTGGATAGGGGAGATCAGGGTATAGCATGAGAAATACAGCACGGTCAGCAAATGGGAGGCTACTGTTCAGCTCTGACTACAGGACAGTGAGAGGCAGGAGCCATGCAGCGAGTGGGCAAGCCAGGCATGCGCACTGGCACAAGGTACGGGGTGGCTTACAGGAGAAAGAGCCCAGTGCTTTCCAAGGGATCCAGGGGGACGCTTTGGGGAAGGCAGCTACAGGAGGGTGTGTGTGGGGGGGGAAGGGGGACAGACAGGAAGGTGAGCTCAGAGGAGGGACGAGGGACGAGGGACAAACGGAGAGACAGGACTGTAAAGGAACCAGGTCATTAGTGGAATACAGACAGAACAAGAAGGAGATCGAATTAAAGGGGGAGGCATAACAGAAACACAAGTAGAATTGAGAATCTTTAAGAACAAAACATTATGGGCAACGAAGAAAGGAGCAGCAAGAATGATGCATACAAGTAGGACACTTACAACAGATGTTACAAGGAATTCTGCACATTGTAGAGGAGCCAAGGACAGGAGAAGTGATAAGCTGAGCACAGATAATACCCTTCAGCCCTAGCCAATTCAACAGAAACAGGTGTGTCAGTGCTCCTCGAAAAGCAACCCTAGGCTGTCCCTAAATTGAACTGAGTTGATATACCATTTAAATGTGGTCAAAATGTTTATAATGTCAAACTAAAGCCACATTTTCTTTAAACAAAATCGGGGTCTGTTTTATCACAAATATATCTAATGAAAAAATCAATTCAGGGTAGACCTGCTTTAGCTTCTGAACACTATTTGATCAATTTCTATTTAATTAACTGTAATGCATTTATATTAGAAATATGACGAAATCTTTTATTAAATATAAACGCCAGGCGCAGCTCTAATCTGCTAACAGTGCTACAGATCTATAAAGATATCCTACAAATAAGTCAAATGCTATCTATTCATGAAGCATTCATTTTGTGTTGCATAAGATTAACTTAATCCTATTCTATTTATACAATATGCTAGTTTACTATGTACTGGGACAGAGTGACTTTAAGCACAGAATGAATGTAAGAATTAGATTTAAGCTAAATTAACTCATATTAACACATTAACACATTCATACATGGAAGCAAGCATCACATGGCATCACTTTCCTTTACATTAATTGTAGTAAAGTAAATTAATTGCAGATCGATATCAAAAACAATGGAAGAACAAAATACAATCAGGAACAGACAATAGACATTCAGAGGAAAATGCTTGTGAAGAAAAGTAAAAGAATGCAGGATACAGTCACATGCTGGTTAGCAAAGAACTAGTCCTCCCAATGCTCAAAATGCACTGTACTTTCATCCACAATGTACAGTAGTTGTACATTGAGATGCGTCTCATCCGTACATCGAGAGGAGACACGGTCATGGCTGCCCCCGTTTGCCACTTACCCTGACTCCTCACTCCGTTGTTGGGCTCGTCCACGACGCACGGGGTGACGTCCTCACAAGACGCATCGTCTGGAAAACACACAGAAAAGGACAACGACGGGGAAACCTCTGGTTAGAAAACGGGGCAGGGGCTGAAGTGGTCAGACAAGAGGCCGTCCCATGCCAATCCATTCAGATGCACGGGCAGGGGATGAGAAGCGGGTACCCTACATAAAAATACACTAGGGGTGTCACTCGGTCCCAGCTGACACATTCACACGTGTGCGTTTTTGCTTTGGCGGCAATCAAACGCCATGATTGTTTCTCCCCATTCCAGTCAATAACATTAATCAACAACTTGTGTTCTTGAAGTTCTAAAATAATTCTCTACCACACAGCCCAACATGTTTCACAAACACTCTGGTCGCTTCAAACACACAATACCAAGCAGAGCAATTTCTACGCCGATTGTTCTTCGGAAACTCTGGGTGTGTTTTGACACTCTACTGCAGAACTTCAATTTTCCCAACAAACAAAACAAACAAGCGAACAAAAACGCAAACAATGGCATGGTGTCCTAGCTCTACCTTTAGACTTAAGCCTTTGTTTGGACTTGAGGCCTGTGGAGAGGGTGGCATAGTTGATAGCTGTGGTGGAGTAGGCCATAGATCCCAGTCCTCCCCTCCTCAGCTTGCCGGTGGCTTCATCTGGCCCGTCCAGATGCTCAGAGCTACCGGGCCACTGCCCCCCCGCCAGCGCCATGGTTTGCAACAGGTCATTCATGGCTGAGATGGAAATGAAAAGACATGAATTACCATGGTCGAGTGCACGGACCACTTTTCCTCTGAGCGCCAATCTAGTGTGCTGGCCCCCGGCATGCCCTTGATCTGGCAGGAGAGGTGTCCATGAAAACACACACGAGAAGCGCCCTTGCTGGTCAACGCCAATCATGTTCCAGGGAGCAGCACACTAGTCCTGAATATCTATATCAACATGTGTGTGTTTTTCTTTGATTTTCTTTGGTCATTTACAATGATTTCATGTTTTGGGGCCACAGTCACTGGGTCGTCCATGTTATCATGACATGCGGAGAGCTGAAATGTAGCTCTTTGTTTTCTTCTTTTTTTTGTTGTTTGCCCAAGAGGAGGTTAATCTGCAGTCTCCATTTCAGCTCCTATAACATGATAGCTACTGTTGGTAATTGTACAGAGCAAAGCCATGCCAGCAAAGCCTTGAAAGTACAGCAAAGCCAAGTGGGGGGAATCTGGGAAGGTGAGGATGAAGAGCGTGGGGATGGATGGCGGAGAGGATGCTCTACGTATGCGACAGGCAGAAATGGATTGGGGGGATCTGTGCTCAGTGCCGGCTAAACACACACAGTAGCTACTGTCTGCTTACACTCAGTCCTTCACTACAAAGATGGCGGCTTTTCAAGCTGATCTTTTAAGGTCTGTTCATCTATCAAGCCACAGGGCTAAAAGTAACGATTTAAAATACCCAGATTCAATTTGGAGCTGTATTCAGGAAGCAGTGGGCAGCTTTAAAATTGAGATTAGTGTACTTGTGCTTCACCCATACAGCAATCAGGTGCTTGTGAACGATTTTGCTATAGTTCAATCTTCAAAAAGACAGGAGCAAACTACTTGCAGTTTGCCCAGGTCCAGGTACATCCTTGTCAAGTCAAGCTGTAGGTTAAAAAGTGTGGGGGGGAATTTCAGGAGACTCTTTTATATTTTTATTAGCTGTAATCTAATTGGCTAACTTCTAAAGCTATTATTTTCTACTGATCTACAAGCTAGCCAGCGCCTTAAGACAGTGAAAATCAGGGATTGGAGAGGGAAAGAAAAAAGTTAGCCAACCAAAATAATAACTTGAAAACTAAGAAATCAAACTTAGGAAAAGGAAAAGAGTGCAGCATAGAGAAGGTAGTAGCTAGACTATCAGATTCTTACACATGGAACGACGGTAGATGGCCTTCATTTTGTCTTTTCCCTTCGGTCTGTTCCTCATAAAGGGCAACCTTTTCAGTGCAGCCACTTTTATGTCAGAGCAGGTGGTTTATAAGGAGAACAAGGAAAAAAAAAATGAGAGGGGAAGAAAACAAACGGGGAAATGGAGATAAAAGAAAGGAGGGAGGGAGAGAACAGGTGGACATTAACAAATGCTGAAAATAAAAACAGGAAACAGAAAACCAGTGCCGACGGTCTACGGAGTTTCAGCTGTAACATGCTTTGAGAGAGAGAGAGCTACCACAAACAGACAGCTCAGTGGGATGACTGTGAGAGGATGCGAATCACAGAACAGCGTCTTGGCAGTCCTTCACGGGATGGCACAGACACAACCGGACGCACAGCGCACACAGTCACACTTATTAAACGGTGCAACTGGACGGGAGGTAAGCCGTTGCTGCAGTGGGGGAGAGGGGGGACTGGGGCAAGGGACTAGACTGCTCTGTGTTTTCTATGTTAAAGTACATGAAAAAATATTAGTTGTACTTGGCCAACCCTGCAGAACTGGTGAAGGGCTTTAATATCTTGTACAACAGACCTCCTACTACATGTGCTGAATGCTTCTTTTTGTTTGTTATAAGCAGACCGTTCTGGCAAATGCAACTTCTTGTCGGAGCTGATTATGTGAGAAACAAAAATACATGTTTTACACCAAGTTATTTGAAGCCCAACTCAACTGGAATTGGCACCAAAAGATTCAAACACAAGGAGTGAATTTTGAATGCCTAGCTAGGCCAGAAAAATATTATTTCTAAAAAATACAGTATGATGGAAGAATTACCCAGCCACAATCATGTCTAATGAATAATTATGCCCGGCTTAGAAGTTGTGACTTCACCCTAGCCCGCACAGCTAGTGGCACATGTTACACTGGAGTCAGTGGCCCACCCTCTCACCCACAAATAGCGTGATCACTGCCTTTTGATTCATTGCCTTTTGGCGTGTGTGTTTTCTGCGTTTGGCAGATGGAGAGATGGAGCTTTTAATACAGTTTTCGATAAACCCAACATTTACTCAATTTGGGATCGATTAAAAAAACTAAAAAAACTAAAAACGTTTAAGGGAATGAGACTATTAGTGAATAGAAGAACTATTTGCTGAGATGATGGCATTTCTACATTATTTGTGTGCTGCACCATGTCAGTCAGTCATAAATGAGCCATTATTTAACTAAACTACACTATCTTCCTTCCCTTCAGCTGATTAGAGGCTGCCAATGAAGCTTAGTTGGACTAGATAGTCCTGTACGGTTCACTGGAGTGAATGGATAACAAAAACAGAAAAACTAAAAAGGTGACTTCTTCTCTGTTTAGGTATTGCTTCTAAATCTCCGGAAACACAAAGTTCTACATTAATCATTAGAGAAACTTATTCCAGTATTGCAATATGTATACATAGAATACATGCAAACTGTATAATGCTTCAGAAGTGATGGATGTTATAAAAGCTGCTGAAATTATCCAACAGCCTGCGTAAAAAGCAATTCCAAGACTTGAACCCAAAGGCCAGCGCAGTGAAGTGTGCAGCAGCGGGGGGGTGATGTCAGTGCAATATTAAGAGCCGCTCGCTGTTCAACGGCTCCTTTACATCCGATCGAGTGGATTGCAACTTTTAATACATATGGACACCTTTAACAAGGTGTTCACACAGACCATGAATTCCCCTTTCTCTACTTTAGAGTGCCTCCCACACACACACACAAACAGAAGCCATTCAGCACTGTGGTTTGCATAGCCTCAGTGGGTGGATGCCAAGAAAAACAAAAATGGTACAAGAGCACTCCCCCCAAAAAACCCCAGAAAGAATTAGGCCTAAGTGAAGGAACAAAAGGACAACATAATTAAACAAACTGGAATCAACTGAGTTATGGCTTTATATTCTACCTGCCTAATAAATAAATAAACAATATATATATATATATAGATTTGTTCAATCTTCTGTACAGTTTGGAAGGCTGTCTATATTTGTGTGGCATCTGGGTCCTCCCTATCTGCCTGCTCTGTCTGTGATCAGCACCTAACACCCAGGAGATAGATACTCACAGCTGCCCCTCTTGCCAGACAGGCTGTCGTCCAGCGAGTTGGAGCCAGACCCCACGGAGGAGCTGTCCTGGCTGTCCTGCTGTGGGAGGCCCAGGAAACCATCGCTGGACTCGGAGCGGGTCGGGGTCAACGTGAGGGATTTGATGCGCTCCCTGTTCTTGGGCTTGATCAGCTTTTTCATCTTCAGTGTGATCCAGTTACCTCTCCTGGGAGATTACAACAATTCCCAAAAATTGAAATCCTATCATGTATCCTGAAGATATGACTGTTCTTTTTTGAACATCTTATTTTGTTGGTGTTCCTAATAACAGGGCTCGGCGACTGCTCGTGCCTCCAAAACAGAATCTCAGAAGGAATTCGCAAGGCGGACATGAGGAAAGGGTCAAGGGGAAGAATAAAATATCACACCGGGTTCTGAAGGCTATCCGCCATATTCTGCGGGAAATGTATTAGTTTGGCATTATGGTTGAAACTTACGGCCGAAGTGTATTTTGTCTTGTTTGCTACTGGCTGGGAATTTCCTAGCTAGTCAAATATTCGGTTTATTTGTTGTTGGCTCTACCAATCTGTTTTGAGAAAAGCTTAATGTTGTCCAGACATTATCCACACATGGTTTTGATGGGTGTACATTATCCTACAAGAACTGTTCTGAACACTTTCGGCGAAGTAATACAAAAAAATAAAACATGACAAATTTAAACAGAAAGACTGATGGATATACGGACAATCTGTTTCAATCTGTTATTTTTCTTGCATAAAAACATTTCGTTTTGGAGTGAAGTGTCCTTGCTTCCGTGTCTCAGTTTCTTTACTGAGTCTCACTTTGCCGGATACCCTTCACTTGCTAAATATCAATCTTAATTCACGTCTTCACTAACACACTCACTGTCATCTGATTCTTTGGGATTAAATATATTAAAAACTTAGATGTAACAGGTTACGTGTATTTATGATCACCGACATTGCCAGAATAAATTGAATTGACTTTTTCAAATACAAGTATTATGTTTATCATAACAAATAAGACCCTTTTTCATATCAGCACCAGGCACTGATCCCCCCTATATGTCTGCACAACAGCCCTCAATTTGATTCCCCAGAAGCATTTTCACAAGCTCTGGAATAACTAGGCAGTATGGATGTCTAGGTTACAAACAACATCTACAAAGTCGAAAGCAGGATTTGCAAGGTCACTTAAAGGAGGTAATGGAACCATAAAAAAAAGAAGAAATGCAGATGCTATAAATACATTTCCAAAGCACAAAACTGTAAAGCACACATCTGTTAGAGCAGACATGTTTAGCATTCTCTCTGAAATTCTATTGATGTAATTTCTACTCACTAAATGCTATGAAGAAAATGTGTTCAACTCTTATTACAGCCCTGTGGCTTTAATCCCATATGTTGCAAATTACAGAAAGTGTACAATATCTTGAGAACTTAATTACTTAAAAAATGTACCTATAAAAATGCTGGAATTTAGACCTTGAGGAACAGAGTTGGGCCCCAGCACTTGGATTCTACATAGTGGGGTAATTGTAGTACGAGTATGATGCAGAAAAACATCCTGGAATTAGTCAACACATGGGCAACAGGCACAGTTGGGTGCCAGAAAACACCCATGGGTCTAGTTACAGTTATCAGTAGGAATGTGAAATGTGAATAAATGTGTAATTCAAAGATGCATGCTTAAACATGTTCATCTACCTCTTTGGGGGCGAGGGGTCGTAGAATTTGTACTGATCCATGATTTTTTCTTCCAGCTTCTCCTTCTGTCTCCTCAGTTCATTCAGTTTGTCTCTGGAAGTCAGAAATAGCAAAGAATAAATTACTCAAAGAATCAGGGTAATGGCGGACCAAAACAATTGTCATTAGAACATTTTATGAAGAAAATTGTGGCAGTCCAAGAATTGTGGCAACATAAAAACAAAAAAAGAGTGTAACTCTGTACTCAGTAAACAAATGGTTTTGGCCTAACACTCTGTCTGTACCTTCAGAACAAAAGGCATGCTGGGAATGGGGAACATACATGTATTGTCGCTGCTCAACGTGGAACAGATCCTTGCTCTCCATGGTCTGTTCCAGCAGGGTCCTGTTTTGCAGCATCAGTGTCTGTATCTGGTCGAGAAGATGCCTGTTCTCCTCCTCCAGATTTCCCTTCAACTGACTCAGTAACTGGAAGACAAATTGCATTCAGCGACCAGAAAAAGCTTTTCAGTATTTGATTCCTATCCACATAAACACATTAAATTAAGACGTGGACATTCTGTGGAGATGTATAAATAACAGCCACAACAACATTAATGATAATTAGATCTAATAAGGGCTCAATCATGTGGAAACTTAAAGGGACCATGAAAATAAGACATCAAATAAGCACTCCCTTAATGAAAAAAATAGTTTCGCCAACATTTACAAGGCCGAAATCAAAGTTTCCATGTTGACTTTGTTTTCGGTTCCTCACAGAAAAACAGCTGAACGGGCCGAGTATGGCACTGACACCCAAACGCACACAGAATGAAAGCCATGCAATGTGCTCCAGCTACAGAAAGACCTTCTCTCTCAGGGAAAGTGGACCTGGATCATTCCACTTTAAGACAGGGAGTGATACTGTTCAAATACCCCCAAACCACATATGGAAGCCTGGAAGAGAGCCACAACTTTGGTTCACTACTAAATGCCACTGCAATTACACAGGCCAGCAGCACACGCCTAGCACATGCTTGTAGTTAAGAACAGTCCTGGAATGGCAAACGGGGATAAACAGGATCTTGGTCCTACACAGACCCTGATTCTCGGCTAAGTATCCCTAGTACCTCGCACTGGTTGTTCAGTTTGGTTGAGGTGATGTCTAGCTGCTGGTACTGTTCCTTTAACTTGGAGAACTCTGCTTCCAGACGGGTCTGCTCCAGCTTGGCACTGTTCAGTAGGCTCTTGAGGTTCTTGTGGTCAGCCTGCAGGCCTTCGTTGTTTTTCAGCAACTGAGAGTACGTCAGGTTCAGCCTTCAAACACAAGAGGAGGACACATTAGGGGGATATTAACTTTAATGGCTGTTGATGTTTTATTAAATCTTAGTATTTCCTAAAGTCAAGGTTCCTACCAAGAACACAAGTAAAAGAAGGGGAAAAAAACACCATCTTATCCATATTATCAGTTTGCGTCGACTGATACTGAGGGGGGTCTGGAAGTTCTTATGAGTCACTGGCGCAGAAATGCCTGTACCAATTTGTGGCTGATATTTCAAAGGGGGCTAAAGATAAACAGATGAGAGTGAGAGTCTTTCGTTTTGGATTAATAATTGGCAGATGTTTTTGAAACCCTACATTTCTTGCTTTAGTTCTGTTAAGTCACTTTGGTATTATTACATCCCCGTTTTGGGGTCTCTTTGTTAAGAAAAAGCCGATGGTTTTTGCTATAGCAGTAAAAAATGTAACGTAGATATGCGTACATTTAGTTTGGCCAAGACCTTTTAAGTATTGCAAAGGGAATTATATGAAACTGTAAATCTTAGGTATGAACCAAAACCAAAACATAACAAATATTCCACATGACAGGTAAAAATTAAAATATTGCAGTCCAAAATAGATGTCAAGTCAACAGATTGCCATTGAAAAACTACAAGACAAGTATAAAGCAATGACAAGGAAGCAACAGAGGTGTAGCTCACTGTAATAGTAGGTTTTTGAATAAGTATAATGTTAGCTTAATCAGGCGGAGCAGGTGTAGAGAAACAAAGGAGGAACACACGTATGAAAACCACAAAACAATCAACAAAACAAAACAGCCCCATTGCAGACAGATCTTGACATCTCTACCGATTCTATTGTCTCAGCCCTCCCTCCAGGCAGGGCCCCCGCTGTCTAACAGAAACATGTCTCTGCATGTTTTTCTACACCAGTTCCAACCGACAAAGCTGCTCCCGTCCAAATGGCAGCTCTGTGCCAAGTCTGCAAGTGTTGCGTGTGCCAGTCAGAACCCGTTTGGACTTAGACGGCGACTGCGACACTGTAACGAGCTCACGCACTCCGAGCCCCGTTACACGAGTTCCCTCTGCAAACCCACTTGTCGTTCTCGTCGCACAGTTTCTGATACTCGGCGGCCGTGGCCTCGTGGCTCTTGTTCTCCGAGAGCATTTTCTCCTGCTCAGCCTTCAGGATTTTCTCCAGCTCCTCCAGCTGTGCCTTCTGCTTCAGGAGCTGGTTATACCTGCAGATACAGAGACACAATTCAAATGTCAGGCCGCCGTGAAGGCAAGGCCCCGAGGGACAGGGCTGCTCGCTGGAATTCCCAAAGGAGTTGATAGAAACATTAGTATCAGAACAGCTTTAGATTTTCAGTCAGGCGGAGGTCAAATCATGCGAGATCGCTGGCTGAAATGGGAGAGTCAATAAAGACTTGTTTTCCTTACTAGATCAGATACCTTCTTGTATAATACTTTACAATTGCAGGAGTTTGTGCTATATTACAGACTCGGTCAATCAAGCCTGGCATTGTTTTGGATTCTCTTTGGAGAAGGACCACAAACTCACAGGCCAAGAACACTTGGGTTGTCTATCTTGCAATGTTACATTTCTTTGAGTCTTATAAATTCCACAATACAGATACAGGGCCCGATTTTCATGTCAGTACATTTTTCTGTATATTAATGTATTAATACCTGTCCTCCAGCTCCCTGTGCTCCAGCTCCAAGTTCTTGTGTGTGCACTTGAGGCTGCCATGCTTGCTGATAAGAGACTCGTACTCGGCGGCCTGGTGCTCGTGCAGTGCGGCCAGCCTCTCGTGGTCCTTCACCAGCAGCTCGTACACGGCCCGCAGCTCCTCTTTCTCACGCAGCAGGCCCTCCTTGTCGTTCTCCGTGCTGGACTGCTGGACCTGCAGCTGTGAGTTCTGGGCCATGAGGGAGGCACCCTGCGAGTTCAGGGTGGAGTTCTCCACCTGTGCGGCGAAGCAGAGACGGACCGTCAACCTACTGAGACTGACAGGAACTGCGGGAGTTGACTCACACCCCTAAAGATGACCTGCATGACCCGTGAGAGGAAGCCATGTCTCTGGTTGCTAAAGAAAAGGACTTTGTGGACTTTTTCTAGCGTGTAAATGTAAGAATGGCCGCTTTCACAGAGTTCACTATTACAGAGACAAAGCTGTATCGGTTCAGTAAGTGTTTTTACCCATTAAGCCCTTGTGTCCCCTTTTTAAGTTTGACCTTTGCTTTTTAGCTAGTGATAGTTATAGAGACTGCAGAATTAAGAACCAAAAATTGACTGTATGACACCTAGTATGTAATAAATATAATAGGATATAAAAGCCTTTCTTTTTTCTCTATATTAATACACAATCGTAAGTCACTGGTGAATAACAGTTATCACTGCAACACCACAAAGCACAAATTGCTTGTGATAAGCACTATGACATACTTGTGGTTATATAATAAGTACATATACTGTACAAGGACTGAGCTGAAATTCATATAAAAACAAAATCAGCAGAGGGCGCTATGAACAACGTTTCACTACAGGAAGCTACTTTGCAAAGGCTGATGAACTATAACAATGAGGTACGTATGTGCAGCCTAGGTAATTGGTAATCACTTAATCCACCAAGTAAAACAATAATAACAATATAAGAGGAAGTTAAGTCAAACTGAAAAGCGGTTGACTGGCCCGGTGTGGTGAGTAGCAGTGCTGAGCGGGGCAGGGGGTAGGGTCTGACCTGCAGTTTGGCATTCTGTGTCTGCAGGGTGGTGTTGTGCTCCTGCAGGGACGCAGTCTGTCTCTGGAGGGCCAGGATCTGGGCCTGCAGGTTGTCATTCTGCGTCTCCAGCTGCCTGAGCTGGGTCCTCAGAGCCTGCTTCTCTGCTTGCAAAGTGGCATTCTTCACAACGAGAAAAACACATGGCACCGGGTTCATCCGTTTCCGAACCCTTACGAAGATTCAGGCCCACTTCTACAAGATGATAACTTTTTTTTGTCTAGAAGTAACATGAGTCGTTTGTTGTAGTATAAACCACAACTGAATCTCATTATCCTCTCATCTAAACACAGCATCTGTCCTGCATGTGAACTCAGCTTATACATACAACAATGAGGAGACTTGCCACAACTGATACTCGTGAACCAATCGTTATGCAATACAGTGCCTTACAATGAGCCTCTCAGAGCGACGTATCTTTTAGATCACAGTAAACAAGCTAGCACTGTAACACAGAGGGTCGGGTGAAAGGCGGTGTGTTGCAGGTACAGAGCTGATGGCATGGTGCACTCACGTTCCTCTCCACCTCAATCAGCCTGTCCTTGACCTTGAGGAGCTCTCGTGTGGCTTCATGGCTCTCCTTCTCCCACTTGCTGACAGACGACACCTCTTCTCCAGCTCTAGGCGGAGAACTCTGCATCATGCGCTCCTCTTCTTCCCTCTGTCGGAGAGCCTCATAGTTCTTCTTCACCTGCAACCAAAACAGAGGCTAGGTCTCATAACACATGCACCTCACCCGAACCAGAGCACCCCCACTCTCTGGCTGTGCCCCTTAAATGCAGTGTAGCTCTAGATGGCCCCTCTAGTAGTCAATCCATGCCCACAGAGGTCCCTTTAAACAAACTATTTTGAGGTAAATACCTTTTGGGGGATTGGGCAGGATGACGCCTGCACTGTGCTACCACACAGACCTGCTGAGCACTGTTCACCAGTGTCCAGCACCATATAGGGACTACTGCAAGTCTACCAAAAGGGCAGGCAGATATTTACATTTTGAGTAAAGCAAACGAAGACTTCTAGACCATCTTGGCTTTGTAAACGCATTTAAAAAAACAACTAGCGGCCTCCAAACATTTGGTCTAGAACTAAATATTCTTGTGAACTACACCTGGCAGATGTTCAATGTGATCCTTAAGAGGAAAGAAAATCTCAAATAATTTGTTACCAAGCTAGGTATTCTACAAGCAATATACAGCTTTTTAAGGGGTCCAGAAGTTTCCATCAGTGCAGGAATAATCAAGAAGACACCTCTGTGAGTGGACGAATGTTCTTTTCGCAGATTGCCACCGCTTTCTACTGTTCGCTTTATGTACGTGGGAACTTACAGTCTTGAGTTCCTGACGGAGCTGCTGGTTGAGGTTTGAGGACTCCTGCAGGCGTGCTTCCAAGGCTGCAATCTTCTCCTCTTTGATTTCAAGAGACTCTTTCAGCGTTGACTCAAGTCGGGACTCCAGCAGTTTATACCTTGACATATCGCACGCACCACATGAAAAGACCGCTCTACAGTTGCACAGACACACACAACATACTCTTCTGATGACACTCACTTTGATTTAGGAAACAACAACCGGTTCCTCTCCAAATACCACACAAATATTCACACCATTATGTTCTTGCCCAAGATACCCTTTGAAAACTTGCCAGACCACAACAAGCATTCCATAGGAATATTTCATGACTCTACAGTAAGCAGCAAAGCCTTGGAACTCTTTAATTTCATAAACAGGGTCTTCACTCTTCTGGTTTATAGTTTTACATTTCTTTTTACATTTGTGGTTTAATTTAGTTGAGATAAATGGACAATGGAATTGAGTATGAGACTTGCATTACAAATCAGTGAACTGGGTGATACCAATTTGATAACCCAACTGTGTATCAACATCTCCCTTTGAAGGCCAGATGCTCTCCCGGAGATCTTTGGTAATGGATCACAGGGTTGTCTAAGACTTACACTGGCTGCCTTACATTGCCTAAATTATATATATATTTTATACCTTACCTGTCATCTGAGCTTTGCTCATCGTGCAGAAGTCTTTCTTTATTAAGTCCAATCTTTTCCAGCTCATGAGTGAGTTTTTCGAGGTCGTTGTTCATCTGCTGAGTGTGCAGTTTTTCGTTCACCAGCTCCTAAAACAGCAATATAATCATGGTTTATCTTTTGATCCTTTCCCCTATCATATGTATAGATAAATACATATTGATATATTGTTCACTTTTGTGCTCAATTATACTGGGCTTCCAAGGTTTGTATTCGGTAGAACATCTTACTAAAGACATAAAAACAGCTGTGTAGTAATACATGAAATCCATAAAATCCTTTGGGAATTTAAAATGTCCTATATTCCAGGATTTTACCAGCACATTACAGGATTGTATATTATACTAAAATAATATTCTGTCTTATATAGCTAAATGGTTCATGCTCATAATTTAAATAAAATATTAAATGTATCCATAACTGAGCATTACTATATTAAAATCAATATTCCAGAACAGAGAGGAAATGTTACCTCTCGTAAGGTAACCAGTGTTTTCTTGTCTATGGTGGCCTGTTTCACAAGCTCCTTGTTCTCCTTTTCAAGATCTTTGACCCGGCCGCAGGAGTCCTTGAAGAAGTCCATCTCCTTGTTGAGGGATCTGTTCTCCTTCTCCAGGTTGGAGATCTTCAAGTTATTGTCATCCAGCGTGGAGTCCTTGATCTCGGCCTGCTGCCGGAGCCTCTTGTTTTCCTTCTCGAGCTGCTTCTTGTCCTTCTCCAGCTGGGACGTCTCCTGCTCCAGGATCCTGTTCTCCTTCTCCAGCTGCTCCAAGCGTTTGCTGGAGATCTTCAGCTCCTCCAGGTTTTTCTGCAAACTCTGGTTTTCCATCTCCACATCCTGCAGCTCGCTTTCCAGCTGCTGGATCTTGCGGTTGTTGTTCTCCAGGGCTTTCTGGAGCCTCTGGTTCTCTGTGTCCAGGCCCTGACAGCTGACCTCCAAGCGCTCTGTCTTCTTGGAGGAAGCTTTCATTAGATCCAGGCTCTTCTTCAGTTGCTCCTTCTCGCTCTCCAGCTCCTTGTTTTCCAGCTCCAGCTGTGCCAGCTTGATGCAGGTAGACTTCAAGGACTCCACCGTCCTTCTCAGCTCTAGGTTCTCCCCATCCAGCTGAGCATTCTCTTTCTCCAGCGTCTCCAGCTGGAAGCTTAGGTTCTTCAGGCTGTCCAGTTTTTTCTTCAGCTTCCTGTTCTCCACCTCCAGGTCTGAGTTCTCCTGCTCCAGGGTCTCCACCCTCTCGCAGGTGATGCTCAGGCTGGTCAGCTTCTTCTGGAGCTGCTCGTTCTCCCTCTCCAACCGGTGCACCTCCCTCTCCAGCTCCTCCGCCCGCTCACCCTTCTCCTTGTAGTGCTCCAGCTCCTTCCTCAGCTGCTTCCTCTCGAACTCCGTCTTGTTCAGCTTGCTGCTGGTCTCCTTGATGGACTCGTGGAGGATTTTGTTCTCCTTCTCGATGTCTTTCACCCGAGCCTCGGCCCCGAACTGAGAGCGCTGCCGCATGGAGGACACGGTCTGGTTTAAGTGCTCGTTCTCTTGCTCTAGGACTTTCATCTAGAATAGGAGGAGGAAAGTAAAACACATTCAGTTCAGTTGTTCAGAAATATACAAATAGCTGAACACATCTTCATTAAAACCTGCAGATCCGTTGTCATCTGTAATGCTATCTAACATAGCAAAACGTTCAATCTCACATTTAATAAATCAAACAGGTTTTCTGTTTAAGTAATTAACCTAGGAGCTTAATTACTATGAAGAGTAACGATATAAAAACTTGCAAAAATCCCCTTCTATGAGTGATACAATACATCCCTGTTCCAGAACTACAATCTAATGTCAGCTTTTCTTTTTGTGGACCAAAAAATGTTGCACTACTTTTATACTGACAGACCACTTTTGAACAGTAGATGTCTTGTCAGCATAACGTACAGCATAAGTACAAACCATCCATTTAAAGGGAGAATCCACAAAGAGATCTAGTGATGCAGGATGCCTCCCGATTGTGTGCAGATAATGGACCCCTACCTTTGTTTAATAAAATAATAACTCCAGAGAGACAGGCTGACAGAAGAGAGGTTATGAAGCTGGATATGAAAGTGCCGAGATAAAAGGTTTCACTCGGGAAATGGCAGGCAGTGCTCTACGCTGAATGGCATGTGCTTGTTAATTAAATGCCTCATGTGGGTTTTGGAGGATTGATTCTTTTTTTTTTCCAGTTTTGGTCGGCCGTGCACTGGATCATGAAAGAGCAGGACCCGCCCAGCGCCGCAGTACCTGTCTCTCAGAGTTCTCTCGCAGGGTCTCGATGGTCTTCTCCAGCTGGGCTTTCTCTTTCATGAGGTCGCTGCTGAGGTTCTCTGCATTCTGCAGGCTTTGCTTTTCGATGCTCATCTCATTCTCCAGTCTCTCCAGCTGGGCAAGAGGTAATGCAGAAAAAAGGGGTTAAACAAGAGGAGCGGCTGCCAGGGAACACCAGAATGCAGTCTGGCAGGAGCAATTAGATGTCATTTTACAGAGGCTGATTAAGATGTAGGCAGAGGAAGAAATCTGCATTACAAATACATTTTTTTTTTTTTTTTTTCAAAATGGGCTTAACTCCAGCAGGGTAATCTAAGGTTGCGTCGAAGGCATCTGTTTTAAGGCCCATACTGTTTTTTTATTTTATATATTTTTTCTGTGTTTCTTGCTCGTCTCTCTCAAACTATGACAAGACAAGGGTTTGCAATCAAGGTTGATGGAATCAAATCAGTAAAGAACTACTCCAACAACCTACTTATTCTGTTTAAGCTGCTTATCCCAAAAATGTTAGATTTCAGGTTGCTAGCGACAACCATGGAAAAAAAAAATACTCATCTTTTTTTTTCACCCTTTTAACAAACTTCAACTACTAACATTTGCATTTTGGAGTTATTTATACATTTGTTATTTTATTGCGGTTAGTCGAAGCTATGCAGAAGCCTTTTCTTTTGTATTAGCAAAATGATACATTTCAGGCCTCTTTCTGTAAAAACTGCAGCAGTCCCTTATGTGTCTGAAAATAAATTCTGGAAACCTGCCTGGAAAATGACTTTCAGGTACCATTTGTCTTTCTTTCAGTATGGGATCAAGTTACTGCCATGAATATTGAATTCAAAATAAAATACATTTAGTTGAAAATGTAACAATACAATTTTTGAGTAAAAGCAAAATAACAGATTTTGAGATCAAAAATAAAACAAATCGAAAGCAATATGTACAGAATTGTAACCAAAACAAATTATATCAAAAGCAAAACAAAAACTTGCAAGCAAATAATTTTTAAGCAAGAGCAAAACTCTAATTGATTGAATCCATTTCACGTACATTCCTGCCTGGAGTTACTGCCTTTGGTTACGTTGCTTGAATTTTGATTCGCTGTCTGTTTCTGTGTTTTCGCTGAATATTTTTTCAATTGCATGGTGGTGATAACGTGTCAGACCATCTCACATTGCTCATTGATTGGGTTAGGAAGACCTGTCACACAAAAACTAGCGGACCAATGCAGACCCATGATCCTCTCTCTAAACCCCACCTTCACGGAAAAACTGTGCCACAACTCATAATCAAAAAAAATATAAACAGATGGAAAAAGCTAAGATTCTAGTAACCTAACCAAAGGCAGTAACTCTAGACAAGAGTGTGAGGTTTGTTCACTCTCTGCCATGACAGTTGAAAATCTCAGGCTCAGGAAAGCATTAAAAAAAAAAAAAAAAAAAAAAAAACATAGTAACCTTCTTCGTCAGTCTCTGATGCTCCTTCTCCATCTTCAGGACTCTAGAGTTCCCATCTTCCGTTGGGTCGGCTGTACTTTTGAGCTGCTCCACAGTCTTCAAGAGACTCTGGTTCTCCATCTCCAGTTTTAGCAGCCGGGATGAAGTCAGCTCATTCACCTCATGACCCAGAGATTTCTGTGGCACTGCAAGGAATCATTTCACAGTCACTCCACTGCATTGTAAATACCTACAACTTACAGCACTAACCATAAACGCTAACCTTGAATTGCACAAGGACTATGTAACACTGTTGTTGCTCTGTGGCAAGGCCCTTTCTGAAATATGGTTTCCTGGCAGCTTATTTATGATCGTTTGTTAATCAGATTACAGTCGCTTCCATATGTACCCTGTGGGGAACTCTTGGCCTGGAGGGTTTCAATCCTGTAGGTTTTGTGGGTCATTTAATATCCCCATCTGCACACAACCGGGAAACAGTGCTTAAATTGTTCTGTTAAGCAAATAAATGCTTCAGAGTTGAGGTGCAACAAAGCTCAGTCTCCACAAGGCCAGGATTCCCCACCACTGCTTCAGAAAGTACAGTGCAGAAAAACTAAAACAAGACAAAATCCATCAGATTTCATCAATCTAACCCACATTTATTACAGTTGGAAGCCAAGAACAGCTGTGGTCCAGGTACAGGGCTGGGTGACAGCAGACCCTGGTTTATTCAGTTGAGAAGCTTACCGTCTGATTGATCTGTGGTCTTGGAGAGCTGCTCCAGCTCCCAGCCCAGGTGCAGAGACTCGTCCATGCTCTGTTTCTGAGCCATCTCTAGAGTCAGGTTCTCCTCCATCAGCTCCTCGATCTTCTTCCTGTCCATGTCGCGGTCCTGGAGAAGAGGAGGAAGAAGAACAGGCCCATCGTTTCATTCATCTGGAAAGCCGACTGTTCAGCAAATCCGTACATCGCTTCAACCGTCTGAGCTCACAATGCAAAGCCTCATTTATCCAAAAATATAAATACTCTTATTCAAATGACTATGTGTGTGGACACCAGTGTCTACAGAATATAGGTCTGAATGGATTACCATCTCCATGTCGTGGATCTTGGCCTTGAGCTGCAGACTCTCCTTCTCCAGCTCGTGGAGTTTGTCAGACCGGGCCCGAGACCCCTCCAACTGGTCCTCCAACATGGTCTTAGTCTCCAGCAGTACTTGATTATCTTCCTTCAGCTCCTGCAAAGAGAACAGCAAGGGTCAGGGAATAACAATTTAAGAACACCAACACAAAGAGGCAGCAGCGACCCAGCAACATGCAGCATTGGAGGATGCCAGGTCTTGTTTCTCTATAAATAGCACTTCCTGGTTTCATCTGCAGAGTCACATTTAGAAACGGGGAATTGGGAACGGAGACAGGAAGTCTTCCGCTACAGTGACACGTAAAAGGGTGAAAATCTACACATTCAAAGCCAGAGCTGCCATTGTTGTCAAGTTCGAATATGAGATTCAACAGCTGCCAGTCAAACAAAAATGTTTTGTTGTTCTTTCGGTGCAGATCAAGAATTTTGAAATCATCCACAGAATTGATATCCATGTGGCGAAACCTTGTTAAATGGGTGGGGAGTCTAGCTGGTGTCAGCTTTAACCATTACAAAGAAACAAAATCACTTGGCCTCCTGCCATACCTCAACTCTGGCCTTGTAGAACTCAATGTCGTGCAGCCTCTCTTTGTATCGGCCCACTTCGCTCTCCAGCTTGTCCACACGGATGGCCTTCTCTCTCAGTGCATCCAGCTCATCACGGTATGCACGGGCCGAGCGGGCGTCAGACACCAGCTGCATGTTCTGACAGAGAGACGTATGTCAACTTACAGACACTTCTGTGATCCACATTAATTCCATTCTGCTTTATATACCATATAAAACATATACAGCAAAACATGAAATGAGTCATCAGTGATGTCATTAGCTTCTTAATATACATGACTATGACCAGGCAGCTCCAGTTAGAAGAAATTTTATTCAGACCTCATCTCATCTCCTATGTCAGGAGTGAGACTTGAGAGTTTTTCTCTGAAGGGTTAAAAGCAGGACCTGAATTAGGGCCATCACATCCTGAACACTTTACAAGACCAAAGGGGCTGGGGAATCTCAACACGTGCTTTTTGAAAGTTTGTGGCCCACGGGGACCGGCACAGTGAGTGTTGCCGACAGATCTCCTGTACCACACCTCCTGTTGAAGCCTCTTCAGCTCCGTCTCCATGTGCTCCAGCTCCTGCCTACAGTCCAGCAGCTGTTCGTTCTTTTCTTCCCTGCAAGAGAGGGGCACACATCTCGTCACAGTCTTTATTACCCACACTACAGTTCACAGCGCGACTGGGATGCCCATTGTCCCATCTACTGGATACCAAAAGCAGGCTGGGACAGTGCGATCAAACCACACTCCCTTCCTTGACTCCCTCACACTTTCCCCTCCTTGCCAGCCCTGGACATTTTCTCCCTGATGTAGTTAACCATGTCACCCATGTCACATGTTAGTTCTTCCAAGGATTATTGTAAATGTATATCATCACTTAGACCAGAGTATACTGCACTCACCTGGGCACCTCATAGCAAAGGACACTGGTGTGAGCATTAATATAAAGACATAAATACTGAAAAGCTGCTTTCACATTAATGAGCTCTTAATAACGATGCACTCAAGAACAAGCAATTAAGAAGGACATTATTTCAGAAAGCAAAGTGGGTGAAGAACCCAACTTTCAAGAGGACGTAGTATGAGTGATGTCCATCAACGAACACCTTAAAACTAGAATGTTCAACCTATTTTACATGTCAACAGAAAATACTGAATGTAAAATAAAATTATTCCAGTTCAGCAGTAATCTGATAGTTCAGTTCAGCCTCTGATAATACCTGATGTCACAGCTGACTGTCTTCAGCTCTCTGCAGGGCTACGGGCTAATCTAACCACCAATCAAGCCCCCTCTCACTTTTCAGGCACTTTTGTGCCTGAGCAAAAGCACGCCTGTGACCTCGTTATGACCTGCAGTCTGCCAGACAAAGAACAAAATGACATGCAGACAGCAACACAGTCCAGCCCTGTCCCATGTTGGGGTTTCCATTACTATTACAGCAAAGGACTGTGCGATATTCTGTAGAGAACAGGATTTATTCACAGGGCTGGATTTTTCCCAAGCACCACCAATTAAAACCAGCCTCTGTTGTATCTGCAAGAATTCAACATCACTCCCAGAATTTGCGAAGCGTTTCAAGTCAAGGCCTCTGAAGTGTTCTATCAAAGAACAGTTTCTGCTGAAGGATTAAAGAATTTCACAGCAGTTTAAGGAGAAGTGTCCGAATTCCTGAATTCAATCCCACAGAACAGCTCTAGTATAACCTGCATGAGCAAAATCAGAAAGAGTCAGAAACAGTTTTGTGCATTCTGCCTGCCTTTGGGTTATATGTTTATAATAAGATATGGAAACCTCAAGAACTTGTTGAACAGGAAAGTGCACATTAAGTAAATAAGTAGTTCAAGCCTGTATACTTTACTTCAGTGCAATTCATCGTTAAAGAGAGAGTTCATTATCTCTGTGAAATGAGCCTCTCTCAGTGACATCAATTCTGCCACATATTTGCATAAAAGAGACTTTAAAGCACTGGGTTTTCAATACTGTAGGCGCTTAATGAGCATGATGCATTTTACACTTCTCATCACTGTGACTCCCTTTCTTGTTTAATAAGCAATATGCCAGTAGAATATTATCCGTTCTGGTGGATGGACTCGACTTCATCAAAATGCTTTGCGTCAGCCAGTCTGACTGGCAGTGAAATTCAATTAAGCCTGGGAAAACCGGAAACTCTCCTTAATGACTTTGAACAGCTGACATTAAACAAGAAATATCTGAAATGAAATGAAATTAATGAATCAAGTATTTCAGCACCCTAGTAACTGCCAAGTAGACATTTGAATCAAAGTACAGAGAGAAAAACGGTAACTGTTCACACATACCCATCAAGATGGAGAGAAATATTCAGGGCAACAGTTGGAACTGGAAGACTTTTAAAGCAGATGTACAAATAGTATGACTCAGCATCTTGTAAAGACAAAACTGCACATGCTCGGTTACTTAATGGAGGCAGGATCTGCTTACAAATCTTGAGGGTTTTCCATTGGTACTGACTATGTGGTTTTGCCGTGTTAGAAAGATACATGTGTCCAGCATATGGCCCTGGGATCTGGAAAAGCGGAAAGGCTGCTCTAGACTGACAAGTTGAATTCCGATTTGTTTTGTCAGAGCGAGAAACAAAATACAAAGTAAAAAAATAAATACAAAGGTCTTGCAAGATCCAGGTCCCTGCCTGTGTTATTCTACTCCAATTCACACTACTGCATGAATGCAGCACCCTGCTGAGAAAATAACTTGTGCTGTGAACTTAAAAAGCACATCTATATCCAAGATACCACTTCGCTTAGTGCTGTGTTGGAATTATGCAAAAAGCCAACGGAAAAAATGTATTCAGAAACGTATCCATCAAATATTTGCATTCAAACAGCCTGAAAACATTTTGTTACTTTTGCCCCGCTGAAGTCACCCAACTAGGTCTTTTCTGCACAAGAATATCAGGTGAGGATGATTGAAAGAAATCAGTCATTTCTATCAGTAGAGGTTTGGGGGAGGGGATTTCTTCAATGATGCTTTATTTAAACATTTGAACAATTACATTCAAATGGGAGTTTTAGCCTTTGTTGCCATGCCATCCACATAGCACAAGAGGAGCCTGTCCTCATGAGACGGCAGGCTCCACAAACCAGGTCTCAGCTGAATACACTGAAGACAGTAAAACATACAAATGATGCCTTTCTATTTAATCTGAGAGAATATTTTATATAGCTTTCATTTACATTTGTTTTGTTTTTAGTCAATGTTGGCAAACAGTAGAGTCAGCTGCCCGAAGAATGATTTCTGATGTGCCATGTGAATGCCCATAGCTGTCCTTAATAGTAAAAAAAAATCTAGACTGAAGAATATCAGGAAAGGACAAAAAACAAATGCTCCACCCTGTTTGCCAGGCAGAAATGAGCCAGACCTGACATCATTCAATTATAGCACACAGGACCCCTTCCAATCTGTCTGTTCCATATTCAGTCACCACAAATTCAAGTCCTGCATTGAGCCCCTACCACCTTTTCAATGTCAGTCCCTAAATTATCCCAATACAGCACTGACGTGTTTTGTCATGCACACAGCCAAGACGCTGCTCATTTTCAGTGTCAGGGACAGAGACAGCTAAAAAAAACTAAACAAAACAAACCCTTTAATTTCCTAGCTGTCTGCACCCGCACTGTAATGAGCTTTTTTCTTTTATTAATGATTGGTGTGGTCCCACTGTGTCACAAAGCAACGAGTAAAGAAAATGTTTAGCTTCTCAATTACTGACAAGTTAATCGGACTAATAATAGCCATCTTTCCAGGCTGCTTTCCTGCTGCAGCTGTTCACACATAGACCCCGAGAAAGAGGAATCATTCGGGCTCAGGAGCTCATCATACATTGGAAGCACGTCTCAAACCCACAAATACAACAGATGTGTGACAGAAATATAGGTTGTGAGGTGAAAGCTCTGTGCTGTCAATCAATATAAAAGGAGCGGTTTTTATCACCTATAGATTTAATACTGTTTCTTTGTGTGTAATACAGGTCTTTTATTTTTTCCCCTAACAAGGTTGCTGTGATGAATTGGTACCAGTTACTATGCTTTTACACAGCAGCACAAATTACACAGAATAACAGAATAATCTATTATGTCAGGGAATCTCAAAATGTACCACAAAGATCCTAAACTGGGTGAGGTTCTTAAGAAACCTTAATCAGCAAATACATGCATATCTCTCTATCTCTCTCCAGTGGCCTTCCCTGACCCAATATAATCTAGGAACAGGAAATGTGCCAGGTAAGAAGCAAACATATGTTCAAAAGCTTTTAAACCAAGTGTACTGTTTTACAGTTTGGAATAATTCCACATACTATATACACAAATATTTTCATGGGTAATAATTGCCGCAAAAATCGCCTAATTACTACAGTCTTTGCAAAAACAAATACTCGCATAATAATTTATAGTGCAACTGAATATCATTGGTAAAAATGTGCGCAGTGAAAATAAACATCTCCTCTGCATGAGATGATTAATGAACACATCCCAACATACAAGACAATCCGGAATATATTATTGGTGGTCTTACCAGATACAAATGTCTGGACCAACTGTGACAACATACACTCACCTAAAGGATTATTAGGAACACCATACTAATACTGTGTTTGACCCCCTTTCGCCTTCAGAACTGCCTTAATTCTACGTGGTATTGATTCAACAAGGTGCTGAAAGCATTCTTTAGAAATGTTGGCCCATATTGATAGGATAGCATCTTGCAGTTGATGGAGATTTGTGGGATGCACATCCAGGGCACGAAGCTCCCGTTCCACCACATCCCAAAGATGCTCTATTGGGTTGAGATCTGGTGACTGTGGGGGCCAGTTTAGTACAGTGAACTCATTGTCATATTCAAGAAACCAATTTGAAATGATTCGACCTTTGTGACATGGTGCATTATCCTGCTGGAAGTAGCCATCAGAGGATGGGTACATGGTGGTCATAAAGGGATGGACATGGTCAGAAACAATGCTCAGGTAGGCCGTGGCATTTAAACGATGCACAATTGGCACTAAGGGGCCTAAAGTGTGCCAAGAAAACATCCCCCACACCATTACACCACCACCACCAGCCTGCACAATGGTAACAAGGCATGATGGATCCATGTTCTCATTCTGTTTATGCCAAATTCTGACTCTACCATCTGAATGTCTCAACAGAAATCGAGACTCATCAGACCAAGCAACATTTTTCCAGTCTTCAACTGTCCAATTTTGGTGAGCTTGTGCAAATTGTAGCCTCTTTTTCCTATTTGTAGTGGAGATGAGCGGTACCCGGTGGGGTCTTCTGCTGTTGTATCCCATCCGCCTCAAGGTTGTACGTGTTGTGGCTTCACAAATGCTTTGCTGCATACCTCTGTTGTAACGAGTGGTTATTTCAGTCAAAGTTGCTCTTCTATCAGCTTGAATCAGTCAGCCCATTCTCCTCTGACCTCTAGCATAAACAAGGCATTTTCGCCCACAGGACTGCCGCATACTGGATGTTTTTCCCTTTTCACACCATTCTTTGTAAACCCTAGAAATGGTTGTGCGT
Source organism: Amia ocellicauda (assembly GCF_036373705.1). Lineage (NCBI taxonomy): Eukaryota > Metazoa > Chordata > Actinopteri > Amiiformes > Amiidae > Amia > Amia ocellicauda. The sequence continues at coordinate 6,670,531 of NC_089872.1, read as the reverse complement.
GAAAATCCCAGTAACTGGGCAGATTGTGAAATACTCAGACCGGCCCGTCTGGCACCAACAACCATGCCACGCTCAAAATTGCTTAAATCACCTTTCTTTCCCATTCAGACATTCAGTTTGGAGTTCAGGAGATTGTCTTGACCAGGACCACACCCCTAAATGCATTGAAGCAACTGCCATGTGATTGGTTGATTAGATAATTGCATTAATGAGAAATCGAACAGGTGTTCCTAATAATCCTTTAGGTGAGTGTATAATGAGGGTTAGCCAGTGTGCAATTAGGCATTGGCACATAGCATCCATGAGCACTGAACATTTGAATTGTATTTCCTGTGAACCATCGGTAAACATTTTTCTTCACAAAAAGGTGAAAGAAGGTTCACAAAATATTTACATATACAGTAAAATGTGGTAGGTAGTGAAAGTATTTTACAAAAGCATGCTTCACATTTAAGAAAGAGGCTTTTGAAAAGTCCATTTTGAAAGAAAGTCAGAATAAATACGAATCGGATTTAGCCTTAAGAAGGCCTGTGTGAGTCAATCCGCTATCTTCCCAGTGAATTTTGCTGAATTAAAAAAAAAAAAGAACAGCACAACCACAGGACCTGAAACCAAGAGGTTACAAGACACAGTTTCTCTGGAATTGGCAAACAAGGCAGGCATTTTCTTTAGTACTATTTTCTCTGATCCAAAAGCTGGAAACCTACTGCAGCTACAAAAGACACAACCAACAGAATCTCCCATCACACTGATAACTTTATAGGCATATTTTACATCGTGCATATTTTCTCATGTTTTGATATGCTGTTATTAAGTTTCTAAAATTTCCTCCTTTATTTTTTTTTCCTGAAAAGGTTATCTTCCACGCCAGCTAACCTCTTTCAGGACACAGGAGAGGTGGTGTGCACTGGGGAGGCCAATGAGCGCTACACCAATGCTCTGAAGCCTACTGGCAGAACAATGTACACAGAACCCTGTGCACCACTGATCTACCTAAAATTAAGCCTTTTCCAGGAGGTGATATTGCTGACAAAGAGAGGAAAAATCACAATTTAAACACCACTGTGTGTGTGTGTGTGGGGGGGGGGGGGGGGGTACAATGTAATTCAAATAATAATTAAATTAATTTAAAAATCACAATATGGACACTGTCCCTTTAAACTACTTAAGGGCTGAACATGTGCAAGCTGCTTGGAATGGACTTCAAGAAACCTTAATATCTCCTTGCAAGCGCACGTCCAATCACTGTACTTACAGCTCCTGTCTAAGCCTTCTTATCTTTGCCTTGGCGTCTGCCAGCTCCACTGACAAGTGCTGCCTGCTCTCCGTGCGCCGCATGCTGGGAGAGCCATTGGGGGACTGAGCTGTGGGCACAAGGGGTGAGAACTGGCCGCAGTCCCTCTCCTGGGTCAGCTCCACGATCATCTGGAGAAAAACAAACAGAGACATCCCGTCACTTCTCAACATCCACATCTTGTTGTTGACGTCATGTTTTTTCCCCATTTCATGTGGTAAATCTCCAATCTCCAATCCCTGCATGTATTACAAAACCTTGCTATTTCATGAAGTTACAATTAAGAAGTTAAAATTGTATGAAAATGGCTTCTATTTTAAAACACACTGCTCCTTTCTGCAGTTCAACAACATCGTTAGGAACAGAAAGAGTTTGCTGCAGTAGTGTGCGCTTGGTGCGCACAGAATTCAAAGGGAAGCAAAAATTGTCTTGACACTCTTAGGTTAAACAAATAAATACAATTAATTTAGTCTCAAGGCAATTGTATTAAAAACAGTTATTACCAGAGGATAAGAGAGAAGAAAGGAGCTACTCAAGTAACTACCCTAACCCTTTTGAGGCTCCATAATACAGTAACAGAACTGAAACAGGTTTATGAGTCTGAACCAGGCTGGCTTCAGAGACATGAAAACAAGTCAACTATGAATATATTTACACTGACGTGAATTGGAGGAGCCACTCCTTAAAGGCATCTCAATATTCAGAAAAAACAGTGAGTATGCATGGCTCTTCCTCTCACTCCAGAGTAGCGCATGATGAGCCAGATCCAAAAGATTAGGTCATGGTCTTCCCTGAGTAATAAGCGTACTGAGGCGGGATTATTTGATTAACTGAAAACCTGAAACAATTAACAGCTTCTTCCAACTGGGCCGAACTTATTTAAAGCAACAGCTTACTCACACTGTGGCTAATGATAATGTAGGCTGGTTTACCGAAGCTGGGATGAGCAGCATCTTTTAGTTAAAGAGGTGCTAAAAATGAACCACGAGGAATGAAAATACACCAACGGGCCCCTCTCTATTCAAACCATTTATTCTCAGCTTCCCTGCAATACAAGGCCTTTTATATTTGGCGTTATCACAGCATTAAGTCTATGGTCCATCAGTTTCCCATAACACCTCCAAATTCCCCTATTTACTTAATTCTTGAGTCCAAATTCTACTCTAGTTACAAATCTACTCTAAACTATTTATTTTACATTGCCCATCATTATCCACATAAAATTTTTTATGGGAACAAAATTTAGGTGAAGAATGTACAGATGAAGACTGGAATAACATATTATCTCATGAACATTCTTATTCTGTCTGCATTCGACATGGACTGATCATCACAGTTATTTGACCATGCTCCAACTCTCCAACCTTTTGGATCCAATATGGTAAAAATGTAAACAAGCACCAGCCCCTCTCTTGCATATGTTCATGTCCTGTCCCCAGCTATTCTCTTATTGGTCCTAGAACCATAAGAAAGTTTAAACGAGAGGAGGCCATTCGACGCATCATGCTCGTTTGGTGTCCATTAATAACTAAGTGATCCAAGGATCCTATCCAGTCTATTTTTCAACGTTCCCAAGTTTTCAGCTTCAACGGCATCGCTGGGGAGTTTGTTGAAGATTGTAACAACTCTCTGTGTGAAGAACTGTCTCCTGTTTTCCATCTTGAATGCCTTGAAGTCCAATTTCCATTTGTGTCCCCGGGTGCATGTATCCCTGCTGAATTGGAAAAGCTCCTCTGGTTTGATGTGGTCGATGACTTTCATGATTTTGAAGACTTGAATCAAGTCCCCACGTAGTCTCCTCTGTTCCAGGGTGAAACGGTTCGGTTCCCTCAGTCTCTCAGTAGGACATTCCCTTCAGACCTATAATAAGTCTGGTTGATCTCCTCTGAACTGCCTCTAGAGCAGCGATATCTTTCTTGAAGTGTGGAGCCCAGAACTGTACACAGTATTCCAGATGAGGTCTAACTAGCGTATTGTACAGTCTGAACATTACTGCCCTTGTTCTCAATTCAACACTTTTGACAATATACCCTCACATTCTGTTTGCCTTTTTTTATTGCTTCCCCACATTGTGTGGATGGAGAAAGTGAGGAGTCCACATAGACTCCTAGGTCTTTCTCATGCGTTACTTCATCTAGTTCTGTTCCTCCCATAGTGTAATTATAGTGGACATTTTTGTTACCTGCATGTATTACCTTGCACTTGTCCACATTGAATTTCATCTGCCAGGTATCGGCCCACAACTGAATATAATCTTAGTCCCTTTGAATAGCCTGTGCTGTCGAGATTGTATCTGCTGACCCACCTATTTTAGTATCATCTGCAAATTTGACAAGTTTGCTAACTATCCCAGAGTCCAGATCATTAATATAGATTAGAAAAAGCAGAGGCCCTAGTACTGATCCCTGTGGAACTCCACTAACAACCTCACTCCAGTTAGAAGCAACTCCTCTAATCGACACCCTCTGTTTCCTATACATCAACCAGTTCATAATCCATCTACTTACATTACCCTGAATGCCTACAGCTTCCAATTTGAGGATCAGTCTTAGGTGTGGAACCTTATCAAAAGCTTTCTGAAAATCTAAGTATATCATATCATATGCTTTCACATGATCTACAGTTGCAGTTGCGTGTTCAATTTAGTAAGCGATGATCTGCCTAGTCTAAACCCATGTTGACTATCTCCAAGAATATGGTTTTCATTAAGATGCTCCTCTATTTTCTGTCTAATCATTTTCTCCAACATTTTACAAGTAATGCAGGTGAGACTAATTGGTCTGTAATTTCCTGGCTCAGTTTTGTCCCCTTTCTTGTGGATTGGTATGACATTTGCCGTCTTCCAGTGAGTTGGCACATCCCCTGTTCTATGTGTCATTTGGAATATTTTAGTTAGCGGCCTATAAATAATTTCCCTAATTTCTGTAAGTACTGTTGGAAATATACCATCTGGCCCAGGTGATTTGTTTGTTACTAATTCTGCTAGTCCCATTTAGTACCTCCTCCTCATTTATCCTGATCTCTCTTAGGGTTTGACTGGACTGATTGTTAACCTGTGGCATGTTATCTGTTTTTTCTTTTGCAAAAACCTCTGTGAAATACTCATTTAGAACTCCTCTATTTCAAAAGCTCTTACAATTGAGCATTGACCCTATACCACTGGTTGGATTGTTGGGTGTTGAACCAGGCATGATCTATGAGCACAGTCGGACGCCATGGCGTTTGAAACTCTCCTGGCTACTAAACTGGAAACAAGCTGCCCTGCCCACTTAGATCTGCTGGCTTAGGGATGTATTAAACTTCCTCAAACTCTCCAGGTTTCCACAGAGAAATTTGACTCAACATGGCAACCTTATTTGTCTTACTTTAACCGCTTACTGTTCCCATCTCTGCCCTAATAATCCCCTGCTCGGTTGGCTGACGCTCTCCACATTTTGACTTCAGAAGACCTGCTCTTTCTCACTTCATTCTTTTTATCCTTTGTTTTTTCTTTGCTTTACAGCCTCTTTCTCTCTCTCTCATAAATATATTATGTAATCTGTATAACACTACTTGCAAAATATCTTCATTGTGATTATCAAAAATCAATAAACAGAAGTGGGGACAAAAAAAAAGGAAAACAAATACACCAACATAAATGGCTGCCATCAGTAGTATTTGTTACACAGGCGTTCAGAGTTCACAACCCAGCTGAACAAACATCCCTTTGATGCAGTACAGCTACTGTGGTGGGGGGTGACCACAAGCACACCACAGAACAGATCAAAACTCACAAAGGGCAAGGTGTTTATAGTTTCTCTTCAAATCTTATACACACTATTCATTTTATTTCATGTGCACCTCAATCTGCCATAGATTAGGGATGGCAAACCTATAGCATGTGTGCCCAGAATGACACGCAGAGTTGTATAGGTGGGCTCGCCAAGCGAGCAACTATCTGCCCACCCCTCAATTGTCTAAACTGATTGGCACTGATTGGGATCTATCTGTCCATATATTTTTTTGTCTGTATTGCAGTTTGCTTAATATATATATATATATATATATATATATATATGTTATATTTAAGTTATTAAGTTATATTAAGTTATATATAAATATATATATATATATAGGTAAAAAAAAGTGCCGTTTAGCCCCTGTATAAACTTTTATATCCCTAATTTATCATTGACACCCTTTGGCACTTAGCAAAGTATACAAAGCAGACTTTGGGCACTCCATTCAAAAAAGGTTCACCATCCCTGCCATAGATCGTAGATTGTGTTACCCTGGAAGGCGCTCTGCTTTTACAGGTCTCTAGATCTTTGGTCTATAAGTTCGTTAATAGCTCAATTGAAGGGTGCCTCTTATTGTATAAGAGATCTCACAGAGTTTGAACATTTCTAAACAAGATAAGAGGTATAGGAAGTATTTAGACGTGCTGCCCTGTGATTGGCTGGTTTCTCGTATGTGATTTATAATGAGAGGTATCAGTGACTCTGGCTAATGGGACTGCTGCCCAGGGAACTGTCCCCGGCCCTGGCTTGTCTGTACCTCTGAGTGCTCATCCCTCTCGTCCACAAGGCGTTTCAAATGGAAGGCCATGTTCCTGGAAAGAGAGTCCAGGTCCTCCTGAGAGAGCTCAGCATTTTCCATCCACTGCAGGTCAAAGACGTTCTCCTGATTGTGAGTCACCTGTAGAGAGGAACACGAGGCACATTACCCACTCTCCCTGCCCAGTGACCTTTGCACCTTCACTGCTCACCCCAGTTAAGACTGAGCGGCTGTACTGGTTTCATAACGAACAGAAATGACACCAAATTTCAATAACATAACATAACATAAAAAAGATGAACAAGGATTTCAATTGTCTTCCTGAAGTGCAGTGCTGGGAATCTTTGGTTAAGAGACCAATTAATTAATCCTAGGCCTAGACCAAATCAAAACCTTTACCAACCCACAATGTTTAAAGTACAAACCTGTACCCTACAATGCCGTCATTTAGAAGTTGTAGAAAGCGTATCTTAACAAAAAAAATAAACCATTTTACCATACAGGTTTGTACTTTTAAATTCACAGGTCAATGCATTGGTTTGGTCTAGCCCCCTAATACTATTGATTTCATCCCTACCATCTAAGCTGGTTATAACATATCAAATCAAAAAGAAAATAGTTAATTGGAGGACCAATTCAAAAGACAAAGGGACAAAGGCTTTCTCTGTCTTCTGCAGGATTGACAGCGAGTAATGCAGAAGTGAAACCACTGACTAGAGGGTGAGTTTAGCTTTGGATTAGATTGCATCTTTGACAGAAGACTAAATGTTATCACCTTGGTTTAAAGAAACAGAAGTACCAACAGTATGGTATTTTTCTTTTGTTTTCTACAGGGAAGGTTTTGTCATTCGTTACTCATTTAAAAGATTTGCATGATCCATATGTGTTACAGTCAGCATTCTCAGACACTGAACTACAGGAAGTGAAAAACGGGAAGAAAAAAATGGCACAGACATAGAATAATGAGAATTTGAATGACTGGGTACTTGTTAACTCTGACTAAGTATCATATACAATAAATTTAAAACAAACAATGGGGCCTTATATGTCTAACTCCATACAGATTTGAACCAGACTGTACTGCAGAGACAATGATACGCTGCAACAATTAAACTGAAAGATAGGTGGTGCTTGTGCGATGAAGGACAGGTGAGAGCTGTCATCAACATGTAATCAGCACTGAAAACAGTGACCGGGGAAGGCATGGAGTGAGGCATAGACAACCTGAAAAACAATATCTCGGTGGTGAATGTTAAATTAAATGAGTGACACTGACACTAATCAGGATTATTCTGAGGAAAGAGATTCAACTATCTTTTGACAGAGGGGGGGGCAAAAAGCAGAGGATAAGAGGCAGAATACATTTGGTGCTGTGCCTGGTTTTGAAAGTCACAGCAAATTTAAAAAACTGAAGCAGTAGGTTTTTTGTAGGTAATTAAATATTGTATGTCATTCTAGGTGTGTTTATTTGAGGTTCAGATCTAATCTCTCGACATTGTGAGTCTAAACAAAATGTCTGCCAAGCAAAGAGAGAAATAAACACTACTGTTGTAGATTTGTAAGACACAAAGACTTATCTTTCTCACCATGATTATAATAAGGCTATTTTTCTTCTATTAACAGAAGGTGTACATACCTCTTGGATGTGGGATGCTATTGCAGCTTTTGTGTCGAAGTCTAAGGTCTGGATCTTTTCAATGAATTCTTCTTTCTTCTCACACTGGAAACAAAGAAAGCAAGCTGGCGTTAGTCTAGGGGAGAACTGAACACTTTCACTTAAGACAAAAGTCTCAAATAGGAGCATTGCAGCCTTTTTAAACACACAGTTTTAGCCATGGTGATGAATAGCTGATTGAACAAGATGGTTTGAAATTCAGAGTCTGTTCCCAGTAACCGATCTTTGGCCACAAAACACTTCAGCCTTTCTTTATATCATTAGCTTTGCATAACAGGTAAAAGCATTGCGTTCTGTTTCTGGGATCATCCCTGGGTGTTTTCAGTTTGCTCCTAGGAGATCAAAATATGAAAGTGCTTTTTTCTCCACAATCAGCAACCACAAACAATATGCTATGCAAAATGAAGCCACAGCTAATCACATCAAATAACCAAATGTTATGAAAATATCTATATCTACAGAAAGCGGACGCTCTGTGATGACAGCTTTGGCTAAACAGATCATTGACCTTGTTTTTGCTCGCAATGTAACCATCAGTGCATTATCTTTCCCAACACTGAAGAAAAGAAACACGTTTGCAGAGAAAATTGCTTCCCCAGCCTACTTACTGTGAATCACATTGTAGGCTGCTGTTGTTTTTTAGACAGACAAATCACCTCAAACAGGCTATGGAGGCGATGGTGTATCATTGTTATGATATAAAGCATTTCTCTGAAATTTTCACTTAGACTAAGTTGCGATAGCAAGATGATCAAACTTACCTGAACAGCACAGCCCAGCAACAGCAAGAGCAATTTCTTCATTTCATCTAGACCTTGCTCTGAAAAGACAGACATGTATTTAATACAAAACAATTGGTTTCCATTTAAAACTCTTCAGGTGAGATCAGTCTCGAATACAAACAGGAATCTGAACTGAAAGTCCTTGCTGTTGTGCACTAAACACAGGTATCCAACCCCTCTATTCCCATTGCAGCAGTTTCCTGCCTCTTGGGGGGATTTAGTACCCGAGCTATACAACCCCTAATGAGAAATAACTCAATTAACACAGAGCGAGATTTAACCCCAGCAATCGATACACAAATACAGATATAAAATGCATATATGAGCTGTTTTAGAAACACCTCTGGAGGGTAAATTGAGATGCCTGGGGCCTTGCTACTGGGCTTCACTAATCTGCCAGATTTAAACAGGTTTCTGCTTTATCAAGAAGCATACACAAGAAACGCTGAAAACTCATTAAAAAAAAATTCTCTCTCAAAATTCATGCTTTTAACATTTTTATAAAGGATTTGATCAACAATTAAAGACAAAGGCATTGATAACAGTGCTGACAAATGGCGTCCATACGGTACGACACCAAATATAGAAACACATTGTTCAGTATGCCGATTCACTGGTGATCATTTATTATTATTCATGTGTCCGCACAGGAAAAAACACCCAAAATAAATTTAAAAAACACTTGGACCTAGAAGCCGGCACAGAGCTCAGTGAGTTCAGCTGCGATAATACACACTGCCTATGCATTAAAAGAACGCTACAAAAATTTTTTTCATGCTGCCAATTAAAGCTTCTCATTGACAGGCACTGGCAATTTAAATATCTTGCCCTTTTTGTTGATTGAAGAGTATTCTGAGAGAGATAACATCTCTACAGCCTGGCTCAATGCAACAGCTAAAACCATAACAGCAGCAGACAGTAACAGACAGTATATTAGAGTGATCATAAAACGATGGAAAAAAACACACATAGGAGGGAGAGGGCTTTTCGAGCACAGAAAATAATCTGGAGGATTAGTGTGCAGTTTAATTAGGCAGTTTTTCACCCCAGTTTTTCCTCCCCCAATCGTCTGGCATCTATCTTGACTTTTATCCGCCTGCTTGTTGGGTGCTCAGGAAGAATGGAGGTGGTGAAACAGGTGGTAAAGATGGGCATTGTAAACAAAGGCTTAGTAAAAATAGCTGACACAAAAATCTAAGCGAAAAAAAAACCCAAAACATTTACAGCAAAGGGCAAAGCTTCAGGCGTGATTAGAGTGAGGAGGAGTTTCTGGGGAAAGACAAAACTGGAAGGAATCCATAGGCCAGATGTCACTTATATTGTTTAGCCCACAACTGAGTTTAAAGGCTCATTTAAAAAGCAACATCGCAGTATCCTAACTCAAGCCTTAGAATGTGGCCCAAGGACAAGACAGTTGACCACGCACTGGCCACAATAAGTGCTCATACTAATGGGTTGCAATTACATTATAAAACTGCTGAATCAAACAGACGACAAGCAGCTCTGGGGAAAAAAATTAAATAAACCAGTGGTTGCACAATGTGGCCATCCTGGAGCACTTATGTAGGGTGAGTGTATGTGAATCCTTTCAGTTTTCCCTTTAAAGGATGAAGGTTTTGAAATAATATGATACTGCAGCTTATTACAGACTCATAAACAGGATGTCCACTGCAATGTTTGCTTTTTATTTTTCATTTGTTTTAAAGCTTCCAGCTAAAGTAACAGGATGTTTTTGAACAGTTAGTTTTCTTTTTTCGACCAGGTCAAATTTACCTCAAAGTTAAATAACATCATTGCTGGACAAGAATATGAGTGGGGCTGTTTTTATAAATATTTGGGGACAAAGTACGGGTAAATCTGGTTATTTTAAGCTGTATTTTAAAATACAGGGTAGTGCCTCCTCACAAGAACTATTTGAGGCAACAGAATTGTGGTCACGGAGTCAATAAAATAACTCAAGCTCAGCTAACTAAGCCGGATACTTGTGGCATTTATGTATCTCTGTATTCATTTATTTATTTCCTTACTTGACCCAGACCTGCCCCAACCCCATGGGCCTATGGTGACATGGCGTGTCACTTCAAACCACACTTTCTAACCTCACCAAAACAAACACACCTGGCATAATTCAGTAAGCATTTCATTAGCAAACAGCTTGACAAAATCTATTTCCCAGCTAAATATAATTGATCTCCTCGGTGCCGAAAGACTTTGCTTGCCGATACACTGTAAATCCTCTTTAAATTCCATGAGTGTTCAATGGAATCGATTCTCATGTATGCTCTTCTTTAAAAATCAACTTCTGGAAAGAGAGTTGATTCCTTATATTTATGATAAGGAAGAGACAGACAGCAACACTATCCATAATATAATTCACATCAATACGAAAATGGAGAGGATTTAAACTGTTTTGCCAAAGTTGGTTTGATTTGGGGGTGACAAATCAAACCTACTAATAACCAAGCATCCGTTTTCCTATTATAACTGGGGTCTGTTTCTACTACATCAAAATGAGTTCACTAAATCCAGGGACTGAATAAGAAATCATCATTTTCATTTCACCATGCCCTGGAAGGAGAGGCGTGCCGAATTTAATTGCAGAGCTAGACTAAAACCCTAAAACCAAGCAGCTTACAACTGACCTTCAAAAATCTGGGACTGGAATTACATAATCGTCAACTCCCTATGATTATATTTTGGGGACAGATTTTCATTTGAAGCTACTTTCTTTTAAGTCTACACAGTCAGACAGACACACAGGTCCACTGAGCAGTATTACAGTCTATTTTCTTTTCTCTACTAGAAGCTGTGAAGGAGACAGCTTCAGACAGTGGACTCTCTATCATTCTAGACAACAACAAATACTTGTTATATTAGGTAGCAAATAGAGTGGTTAGGGTGATTTTATTTTCTCATGAAATACTGCTCAGAAGACCTTTAAATGTAAGGAGTTGCCCTAAAGGCTAAGCTTACACAGTGAACCACTCATTGGTTTGTCAGAGGCCAATAACATTACAGTGTTACAGACATAGAGAAGACACCAGTGTACATCCTCGCTATGTAGGCTAATATATAACAACTGCATTAAAAGATAAAGCTTTTGTGTATCGGTGGCCAGCAGTACAGTAGTGAAAATGCTCAATTAGCACAGCAAAGAAAGCCGATTTAATGCCTCCCAATAGAAAAGCTCTTTATGTTTCTATATAGGAAAAGCCTACATAAAATAGACTTTTGGTAATACAGAAAAATGACCAGAAGCGACAGAAATAAGGAACAGCAACTGAATGAATAATTCACCAAGTTGACTGGAAGTGAACCAAGCATGTAGGCTATAGTGTGAGGCTTAAAATAGCTCACGGAAGTTGTCCTTTACATGAAAAGGCCGAGAGGAGCTGGTCCCTCTTGGCCCTGGTTTATCATGGCAATATTTTTGTGTGGGGGGGGAGTGTTCTCAGTCTTTAAGTCACAGTGCTCACATCCTGTCAGGAAACATATGGTTGGGGCTGCTAGGGAACGACTCCTAGGAACTGCACCCCATCCTGTCATACAAATGCTGACAGGAAAAGGAAAGGGTTCCTCTCAGAGACACTCATCAGGCTTACTTAATTTCTGTTTTTTTAATTTGTTTTTACTCTAGTACTCAGAACTCAGTCAAACATTCCCCATGAATCGAAAAACAAGGCCTCAGAATGGAACTCTGAGATGCCAACAGATTGTTCTCATTATTTATGTATTTATTTATTTCTGTGCAGATGCCCCTACCCCGGGCACCTTACAGATTTCACAAGCAACATCTTCAAGGCATTACAAAGTGCAGTAAATACAATCAGTAAAAAGGAAAACAAGCATACCTCCTAGTACAAACATGCTAAAAAGTGCAGACGTTATACAGTTCAGTGCCAGGTATGTGCTAAGGTGTGGGGTAGGCATGGGAGACATTACAGGAAAAATACAGCAGTGCTAACAATACATAAGAAATCAAGAGCAATAGGGAGGATGAGGAGCCAAGAGATACCAATTGGAGGGGCCTGTTCCATTTTAATTATAAGCATGTAAACCCCCCCAAATGCCCTCTTCAGTCCTGTGCAGCCCATGCATATTTCTGCAAGTGATTAATTTAAATGAAAGGATAATGAATTTCAATTAAACCAAGTCGGCAAGGTTAATTGAATTATGCTATCAAGTGAGAATTAGCATTTTAGGGCCTACAAGTTTACATCCATTCCATTCAGTTAATTAATCTCCAGTGAAGAAATTCTGTCAACCATGGAAGGGATGAATACTTTTTTCCCTCCTCAAGGGACACATTTATAGAAGATCAAGCAGCATTTGTTTAGTCAGATGGGGTATATCCCACCAACCAACACAACTCCACAATCCCTGCTATTGCAAATTTGAATTATTTTATGCACTGCTCACTGTACCTCCAAAGGAAAACCCACGTTGGTGGATTTCCCAGCACATTTCGCTGTCTCGGGTGCCACCAGCCATGCAAGACCAGTTGTTTTTAAAGACAGAGGCCGTCATTATTGTTAATCTGTGCCCAAGCCACCATGCACCTGTCACTAGACAACATCAACAGCTAGGTCTGAACTTTTAGAACAGATGAATGATCTGATGTCAGAATACACGGCATAGAAAATAGTTCATACTGTCTACATCTTCATCTTACGATCTCTCTTGCTTCAAATTCCAATTTCAAATTCTGCTCTGTTGTAATGAGTACATCATTAATATGTGTGTCAAAATATTACATCATTATAAAGGCCAGTAACAGGAGTCGAAAACATTCTCAGCATTTGAATCCTTAACGGTTCATCAGTTTGTCTGAACGCCAACAGCATAGTTTTCTCCATTAGTATTTGCACAATTCTCAAATGTATTACTTCTGGCCCTTCATCAGTTTAGCTCTATATTCAGCTTGCAAGTATGTCAGCTACTTCACTATAAAAGTCGGGGAGAATGACAGATCTCTGGGAAGTGCATTCTGGGAAAAGGCTGAGACTTGACAGAAAATGGTGACAGCATGCTGAAATATGTAAAGATGAACTTTGCTGGTAGTGCTAGGTTATCTCAGGAGCATCTCGGAGATTTATTAATGAAGTTCAGTTATTCCAAGGGTTGTGATAGCGGAGTCTGGTTCGGCTGTGCCTTAAATTAAAGGAATTTGCATTGCCTTATTTTTAAATGTTGCTGATTGAGGCACAAACACTAACTGAACCTATACGGTGTATAAAAGCATATTGCGGGGGTTTGTAAAGTTATACATTAACACATCAATATGACTATTAAAGTGACGTTTTAACCAATGAGAGGTAGTCTCTCATCTACAGTGGCATCAGCCTCTCGGCTACCCTGTTGCAGGGAGGAAGCAGGGTCCTTGTGTCGGAGATGGCAGACTGGAGGTGCTGCACGCTGTGAAGCTCCAGCTGTTGTCGCTCTCAATTAGGTCAGGCAAATCTTTACTGCTTGCTGAATTTGGCCCTGGATGTCTGAAAGCCTGGTAATGTGGCAGCGCATCTTCCAAAGTAGCTCCACGCAGATCAGACGTGGCCAGTGGCAAGTGAGCAAGGACATCCAGGCCAAAGGAGGCATTCAGCTTTGAAAAGCATTACTTTGTCAGTGTGTTTTTCAAAATCTTCTGTACTGGAGTGGGTGAGGGATTTAAAAAAAAAAATCTCCAGATCTCTAGTATCCAGTAAGTATTAGTTTGACTCAGAAATAATGGTCTATACACTTTCTTCACTTGACAAGGAACAGATGTTTCTGAGGCCTAGAGCAAAAGGTTGTGAGCTACATTGTGTTTTGTCTACATGAGGGATGTGCTTTAAATTAGAGGCTCTGAGCACACCAGTGATACGTTTTTACAGCCAGCGCGCACACTACTTTGCAGTTCAAATGTAAATGGGAGAAATGCAATGCAAATTAAAGGAACGATTATCCTGAGCAATGCAGTGGGAATGCAGGGAAGACTTCTGAACTCCTCTCGGTTCGTACTTTATGAAAAAGTAACTCAAGCCTACTGTAAATTCCCACAGTCCATAGGCCTTCCCATCCCACAGGAGAGCACTAATGACAGTGTAATAAAATGCACATGGGCGTCTTGAGCTCACAATCAGTTTCAGATGTTGTGTCATTGCACTGCAGGCCCCAAGGTTCAAAGGTCACAGCCAGGGAGACAATGGAATGCTGTGCTCTGCTCACATGCAAAGCCTTGGCTGTGGATGACAAAAACCTTCTCCTGCCACAAAACCGCAGATTCCTTAAAAGTGAAATCCTTTTTGGGGGGCTCATAAAGAGATTACAGAGTCTGATCTACATCTGGAGTCACATGACAGTTTAGGAATGTATGCGGAATAACCACCATTTATTATCCATATAAGTGTTATTGTGACAGCTCCACAGCTATCATTAGAACATTATTGTATTTGCATTTTAAGCAGAGGGAACATAGAATACTTTAGAATAGAATAGAATGTTTATCATTTTCCATTGTTGATTTTCGAGGTCACATGACACTGCAGACCTTAATGCATTTCAAGAACACAGACACTTAATTTAAGATATAATCTGGTGAATTATTAATTTTTGGACACATCTTCGCTTGCAAAAATCTGATTTTAACTTAATGCGATCTTACAATAAATTATAAAACTGGCTTTACAACAGGCACATACATGAAGCATTTCAGACAGACATATATAGCAGCTGCCAGAAAAAAATCATAATCCCCCACTATTAAGATGGATCAATACCACTTTACCCTTTATATTGCTCACAAAGCTTCACAGTGCCTTCAATAAAACACTTCTAGAATAGATTAGATAGACACTGTGTATAGTTACCTTGATTCAAGACTGGTCAATACCAATACCAGTAGCTCATGGAGTCAAGGAAGGTGCTTCAAACTATTTTTTTTCCCTTGGTGTCAAACAATTATCAAATATATATATATTTTTTAATGGATAATTGGCAAAATTAGATTTTGCCCCCCACTGCTTGGCGTTTCGACTGGAAAACATGATTACAAACGTAAACCAATTAAATGTGATGGAGAGAAGATTGAATTGGTCAGTTAAATGAATGGCAAGAGATTGTGTTGCCTTCAAAACAAACACAAACTAGACAACTAAAGACGCCCTGCATTGCAGAACACAAAATAGGCTGTTAACAAATAGCCGAGCATTGGCAGCAACTCCAAAGAACACATCTAACACTGTGAAAATGCAGAGTAATTGTGTAAGAAACTGCTGCTCCTCAAGCAGAACTGAGAAGGACTGAATCTGTTCCATATTTACTGCTTCTGCTCAATGCCCCTGTGAATGAGGAAACACTACACATGCGTGTTTCTCTTGCTTCAATCCACATCAGAAATGACTCTTTATTGCCCCTTTATATCCCATTTAAAAGTATACTGATGGTGAAAAGGCTACAGTCTACAGGGTCCAAAAAGAGCACAACAATCACAGCTCTCCCATCTTTCCTGTATTACACACCAGATCACAAGCACCACTGTTTAGCAATTGTTACAGGCTACTGCTAGGTTTGTTATTTTTATTGTTGTATTGTTTGTTGCGTCATACTGTAATATGTAAGCTTACCACTAAATGCATATTTGAACAGGTCCTTGTTGAAGAGGAGTTGCAGGCACCGGTCAAATAAAATGAATCACACTTGATATTTAGTTTTTTTAATTTTTTTTTACATCAAACTGCTGTTCATTTCGATGATGTCATTGTGAGGGTAGTCATTCATGCCTGTGATTATTAAGATCAAGACGGATGCATTTGGACTATAAAACGTACCAGAGAGAGGATTTCGGCCCAGCACTAGGACGTTCGGGAGCGGCATCATAATGAACTGTTGTAACGTCTCCTAGAAAAAGAGAAACAGAGAAAAATATGTTAGCCAGCTAAGACAGATGTAACCCTGTTATTTTCAAACGTGCCCCTTCAATTTCAATTTCTACTCAGAGCAGTGCTCCTGAGATACTGATTACAAAATTATTAGGCCATAACACTGCAGCCAGTGGGTTTCAGAACAACGGATACAAACCAAGTGCCTGTCCCCATCGGACATCCTGGCAATCTGCTTCCACGCGTCTTTTCAGAACTGGTTTTTATTGCTGCAGACAAGGGTGGCATGGCGGAAAGCGTCTCAGGAGAAGAGAGAACAAAGACTGGGGCAGAGCACACACAAAAGAATCTGCAGTACATCAAATCAATTGGCAAAAATGAAATCCCAGCCAAAAAATAAATAAATATAAAGAATGAGTCCCTAGTCCCTTTAATAACAACACACTGCTGGCATCACAGGGTGTCCCATGGTGTCATGTGCCCCCAGCCGGGCAGGCTGCTGTCAGAACACACTCATGAGAGTCATGTGCACATTTCCTTTGACATGCATGGAATAGAGCCATGCCATCTCCTGCAACACAAACAGGAAGAAAAAGAACACGAACACAAAGAGCATGCAGCCTGCTGGTGCACTCCCAGAGGGCACTGCCTTGTATTCAGAAAGTATGCACCCTTCATTCATATGCAACCATTTTAAGCACTGATTTCCACACCAGGCAGCCCACAGCAGAAGGGACAGTAAATCTGCAACACTTCAGTTGTGGCAGATACTGATCTGCCCCTTAAAGAAAACAATACGATCTCAGACAGGAAATACTTGGAGCGGGGGGCCATTCACATTATAAACCATTAAAAAGGGGTGGTATTTCCCTTACAGAGGCTTACAGTAACTCTAGAAGTTTTAATGTTCATCACACGCCAGCACTAATAGACTTATCAACAGCTGACACTTCCTTCGAACAACATTCTTATTGCAGGCTTTCGATTTGCTAGCGTTCCCTGCCAACACAGGGAAGCTTTGTGGTGTTTTATTGCAGCTACGGAGGATCAAATAAAGGTGTCAGGTCTTTTTCTGCAAGGCGGTATTCTCAGGGTGCCAAGTAGCTGAAAGGGAAATGCATGTCAATCATATGCTGCCCATTGCACAGATAAGTGGTAAGCGTATGATTGACCGTTCAACATCAGTATGCCAGTGATCGTTTTTAGGTACCAAAAAATTATACAATCTCACCTTTTTTAATGATTAATAGTGACTTACAATTGTTCGTATATCACATCATTTTTACATACAATTACCCATTGATACAGCTGTGTTTTTACTGGAGCATTCTGGGTACAGTGCTTTGCTCAAGGGTACAACAGCAGTGTCCTCCACCTGGGATTGAACCCATGGCGGTGTCCAGAGACCTAACCACCACTTCAAGCCACTCCTTCCCCTAGCGCTCCATCCAATGCTAGATTTTTGAGTTAGGGGTGAAAACGGACAATTCCCCCTTGAGGCATGGGAGGAAAACATTTGTGGAATGCTATAAAAAACAAACATAAGGAGACATTCATAGTGGGAAAAAAAAAAAAAAAAAAAAAACATGCGCATTCTGCTGACAAACAAGACGTCTCTTAGCAGACAGTCTTGGCGTCTGTCGTAGGCACTTTCTCTGCTGTGCTGCCTCAATCCCCTTCAAGTCCAGATGGGTGGCGTTTATGACTGTCCAGACCCTTCAGATGCTGAACCAGACAACCACCCGCACTCTGCGCTTTCCTACCGGCTAGACAGGGAAAGCCTCTTATCTCCAAGGTAACTGTAGGAACTCTACAAACCCTCCCCGGTGCTGCCTTTTACACTGACTGTTTAACTCAAAATTAACTATTGGGGCAGCAGTAGGTCAAAGACTGCAGTCCAGTACTTTTGTTCTGTCAGCTTCTAGAGAAGAGTTCTATGCTTTGGGTGCCTCCAGTAAGTGTGGGTGCATCACAGGTTAATAGAGCTGTACTACTACCAGAACCCTTACAACAAACTATTTTTTATCAATAAATGAGTGCCAAAAACATTAATTGTAATAAAGGGTTACGACCTCCAATCTTATTTAAAAGAAGGGAAACTCTAGCATGGAAAGATCTAAGAAACGGTTGAAAATAGATAGTGTGGATTTACACTACTAGGCTATATAAAGTGCAGTAGCATTTTTAAGTAATAAATCAGCCCATACAATTTCTGCATTCTCCTGTTAGCCTGGTAAACACATAGGCAACTGTTTTCATGGCACTTTATGAAAGTCCATGATTGTTTTTTAAAATTAAAAAAATCAACAGTAATTTCCATTCCCTTTAAAACACAAATTCTGAGAGCCGTTGGTCTACTTGCTCTATCTAGTAGGAGAGATGACAACCAACACACCTTCTCCAAAACATGAACTGACAGGTGATCCTCCCCTTTTCTCACAGTAAAGTTAACTGCACAATCAGGAAAGCTTAAACATCTGTTAGAAGACTTTATCAGCTGTCAATGACAAAACAGTCCCCCGGCCAACCTGACAGCAGCATGGTTTGGAGAGCCGAGGAAGTCCCCCAATCCTGGCAAATTCTGACTAAGTGGGTCCTATCCCTGAGGAGTTGCCAGTAACACTGGGCTAATGAGATTACTTAGATTTGAAGTAGCAATGCCTTGACTACAGGGGCCAGTCTAAGCTCTGTGCTCAGGCCTTAACAAAAGCTTTTTTTTTTTTTTTTTTGCTGAAAGGTATTTTCAAAAACAGCACAACATTGATATATGATGTATTCTGTGATCAAAGCAAATAAATAAATAAATAAATAAACAAGATCTATAGAAACACACAGTGTCGATAAACTGCACATGGTGCCAAGATGGATCAATAAATGACAGCGTACAGGGGAGTGGAGTCCAATTTCAAAGCAAAGTGGAAACGCATTGAGCTCCATGTCAAGATCATAACTCTCTTCAATTTCTGTTATGAAATATTCATTTGAATCACTTTGATGCCTGATAATGACTAGTTGCAATCAAGGCTTTATTTTGATTAGCTAATTTATGACTATCAACTAATGTACTAGTCTATGTAAGCTTTTCAGCATCTGGTTTAAGAGATCCATGATATTACAGTCATAGTCATGTCTGCTTTGTATTGCGAGACTTCCAAGCCATTGTTATCATTCAGCCAAAGTACTGGCTGTCTTCACTACGTCAGCAATTCTGTCTTGTTATCATGGCTTAGGTTTTAAAATATATAGGCCTACTTAGCAGATACCAATATCAGTAGAAAGGAGTAAGGGAATCAGGAAGCGTTAAGCTTAGTCCGCCAAAGATCACATCTAACTCAGGATCACGTGAGCTACATGTATGTATAGAATTTACAGCCAGAAACAGAAAAGGCACCAACACAAAGCCAATGGCGCACACAATTATAGAGGTAAGGATGCTAAGACTGACTGTCTGCTGTTGCCCTTTATTCAGTCACACATAAATCAGACTTAAGACACTCCCTTAAGGCATTGCACACTGAAGAAGCCAAAGTCAAATCTTGTCTTCCTTTCCAGGTTGTATAAATAAGTCTTGATTATATACAACAATAAAGCTTTTACTCAACCACGGCCTAGCCAACCAATTACTGCTCCACAGATGCCGTGCTATCACAGTTTCTCCTGTCATAGATACCGAACAAAAGACAGAACACAAGGCTCTGCAGCACTCATCATTTTTCCCCAAACAAATCCACGTGAACACGTATGAAGCCGAAGCAGCTCAGAGACACGTTCCCATGGAGCATCGCTGTTCAAAAAGAATGCGTCTGCAATTGAGAGAACTGACCTGTCCATCACAGAAAGTATAACCCCAGGGATGCTTGGCGGTGGCACAGTACAATATACAGGAAGTCTGATTATTTTCCTAAATGCTTTGTTTTTGTTGACTTAATCAGGCGCTTCCTTTCAAAGTCTATGAAGTCTTTCGTAAGGGGCTATTCAGATACAGTGCAGCCTTGCATTTGCTTTGCCGATTGCTCCTTATATGATTCCTTCTTGATTTTGGACATGATGGCCTGGGGTGATTTCAAGTTCACACAGGTCAGAACGGGGGCGTTTTCCTGATTGTATCTCTCACAGAACTCTTTTGGAACGGCAGTTATTTCCCCATTTACCCCGTTTATGAATGTCACTTATTGCATCTGCGGTCTTAGCAGCACAGGAGAGATGAAGACTATGTACAGGCCTCATTCGACACATGCACTGTAAAGCCACCCTGCTTTTTATCACGTTGAGCTAACAGCAGAGCTATAGCATTGTAGCAAGGTGTAATATAGCTCTCACTGACTGGCAGGGTCATATGCCACAAGGAAGCCAATGATGTGCTTGGGCGCTTGCACAGAAATCCCAGACAGTCACAGATCCGAGCTAACTATGTCTGGACTACAGGTCTCAATCTGTGCTCCAAGAGAGGCTTTTACCAGATGAGACAGAGGTGCCCATATTGAAAATTGATTGAATGGCAATTCTTCATTCAGCATCTGAATATTCGTTCTTTTCTCCCCAGGGAAGTACCCCTTTGAGACCATTCATTGCCCAACTCCAGAAAAAGCGATCAGCATGAAAAAAAAAAATCCTCAGAAAAATCTACTATGAATAAAATCACATTTAATAATATTCTATCTATAATGAATGAGTACACTATTGGTACCAATCCTTGCCGCCGTAGCATTGCCAAAGTAACAACAGCAGGCATAGCAGTTTATGAATCCAGATAATCCTGTGACATGCATTGCCACAAATATCTCGAATTACAATACTCATTGGAATCGGCGATACATAAGCACTGCAGTTGTGTCTGCTCTTGAGATACAGTCTCCATTCTCGACCTGTGATTTAATTGTTGTGGATGGTAATGGGGTCTGACAGCAGGTGCAGTAAATGCCATTAACACACTGCTATCAAGGTCTCCCATATCCCTCATCCCCCACAGTCATCCTCCATTTATTCCTTTAACAGCAAGCCAAAGCACATGTGAATGAATATCCCGATGGATGAACTTGTTGTTCAGGCCTAGTCCTGTCTACGATTGCCACACTGAAGGGACTGTGACGAATTTCCACAGACAGGAGAGCGAGAGAGGGTGGATGAGGTGCATTTCGGCAGGGATTAACAGATCAGTCCCCAGCATTAAGCAAAAGCTGCCTGGACCCCAGCAGTCTGGAGGGAAAAGGACAGCGGACATATTTTTAATGTGCGTTAGAGCCCATCGGAGGAGACACAGAAAAACATCCTTTATCGGCAGCAGATTTAGAGTTGAGGAAGGGCGTCAGATATAGGCGCTAGAAATAAAGCTCTGTCCCTGCTTCAGGTGTCTTTGGATACACACCTCCTCTGAAGAATTAAGATCTAACGATACTGAAGATGTTTTTCACCACCCTTCAAGTTGAATAAGATGAAATGGACCGAGCTGCCGAGTGTATATACACTCACCTAAAGGATTATTAGGAACACCATACTAATACTGTGTTTGACCCCCTTTCGCCTTCAGAACTGCCTTAATTCTACATGGCATTGATTCAACAAGGTGCTGAAAGCATTCTTTAGAAATGTTGGCCCATATTGATAGGATAGCATCTTGCAGTTGATGGAGATTTGTGGGATGCACATCCAGGGCACGAAGCTCCCGTTCCACCACATCAAAAAGATGCTCTATTGGGTTGAGATCTGGTGACTATGGGGGCCAGTTTAGTACAGTGAACTCATTGTCATGTTCAAGAAACCAATTTGAAATGATTCGACCTTTGTGACATGGTGCATTATCCTGCTGGAAGTAGCCATCAGAGGATGGGTACATGGTGGTCATAAAGGGATGGACATGGTCAGAAACAATGCTCAGGTAGGCCGTGGCATTTAAACGATGCACAATTGGCACTAAGGGGCCTAAAGTGTGCCAAGAAAACATCCCCCACACCATTACACCACCACCACCAGCCTGCACAGTGGTAACAAGGCATGATGGATCCATGTTCTCATTCTGTTTACGCCAAATTCTGACTCTACCATCTGAATGTCTCAACAGAAATCGAGACTCATCAGACCAGGCAACATGTTTCCAGTCTTCAACTGTCCAATTTTGGTGAGCTTGTGCAAATTGTAGCCTCTTTTTCCTATTTGTAGTGGAGATGAGTGGTACCCGGTGGGGTCTTCTGCTGTTGTAGCCCATCCGCCTCAAGGTTGTATGTGTTGTGGCTTCACAAATGCTTTGCTGCATACCTCGGTTGTAACAAGCGGTTATTTCAGTCAAAGTTGCTCTTCTATCAGCTTGAATCAGTCGGCCCATTCTCCTCTGACCTCTAGCATCAACAAGGCATTTTCGCCCACAGGACTGCCGCATACTGGATGTTTTTCCCTTTTCACACCATTCTTTGTAAACCCTAGAAATGGTTGTGCGTGAAAATCCCAGTAACTGAGCAGATTGTGAAATACTCAGACCGGCCCGTCTTGCACCAACAACCATGCCACGCTCAAAATTGCTAAAATCACCTTTCTTTCCCATTCAGACATTCAGTTTGGAGTTCAGGAGATTGTCTTGACCAGGACCACACCCCTAAATGCATTGAAGCAACTGCCATGTGATTGGTTGGTTAGATAATTGCATTAATGAGAAATTGAACAGGTGTTCCTAATAATCCTTTAGGTGAGTGTATATTACAGCTATTCAATACTTCATAAGAACATAAGGAATATATAAAAAAAAAAAAATTAGGCACAGGGAAATTATTGAATAAATCTGTATATATGTATATGTATACATAATCTGAATATATTGTATGATGCCACATTTAAATTTTTTTTTTTTTTTTTTTTTTTAACTCCACATTGAGTGAAATGAAATCCAGCAAAATGAGCTGGACAGTTTAACAACAACTGTCACTTTTAGGGTCAGTCTACACCCTGACCCCGCCCCCACCTATCCCAAGTCATTTTCACCACCTGTCTCTCAATAAAATGCATGCGTTTTTGGAGCCGGCAACCTACAGCAACCACAGCAATAACAACTTCCTAAAAAAAACTAGAAACTTTCATCTTCCTGATGCAACCAACGCACAAAGTTCAATACAAAATACAGACTATTTTACATAAAGGATTTATTTTGCAGACAGATTAATACAAATCATTACGCCCTTGCCCTGCATTTAAGCATTTCAACTGCAGGCACACTTTCTCAGTTTTCATATCAACCTTCATCCAAATGGTTCATTTGTTCCACTCCCAACGCCCACCGTCTCGCACACATTTCAAGAGCGCAAATGTGAAGTTCAGCGCTCAGCAGGAAAAGACAAACACTGGATTACACTGTGTTAATAGCATGATGTGAGATTAGTGTATATTTCTCATGTATAATGCATGACCGACCACATTGTGGAAAAATGGAACGCTGTTGGTGTCGTGTTCAGCTTGGGTAGACAACACGTGTCAGCAAAGCCTCTTAAAAAAACAACTATTGAACAAATTATTTAGATTTTTTACACTAAAAATAACTGCCCTTTTCATTTCACACCCTTAGGTCTGGCAGCACTACAGAATATACCTGAACGGAGACCAATTGTGAATAAAACCCCTTGGATGGATGCTTCCATTATCCAAACCAGATTTTGTTATTGACTGGATTGTGTTTCGATTTATAATTGTGCTCCACAGACTCAGATCTGGAGAGACTCATTGAAGAAAAGGCTGTGAATCCTGTGAAGGCCAAGAGCTGCATCATTAGGAAAATAGATCTACTGCACTCCAGTGTCCCAGTAGTGCTATGAATGCTCTAGCTCGTGGTCTATAGCCAACACTGCTCTTCAATTATTAATAATGGCAGTGTTTCCCCCAGCCCAGAAACAAAACACTGTACTCTCCAGCGCAGGTCATATTTCAGTTTAGAAAAGCAGGAGTCAGAGAGCAGGGGGGCCTGTTTTTATTGCGTACTATCAACGTGACACTCGGTTCAGAGCGTATGTAGAGCACCAGACTCGCTTACAATAATACAACCCCCCTTCATGTTTATGGTCTGGTAGAAATACAGTGTGAGGTGTCATCTTGGGAGTGAGGACGTTTTGTGCTTGCCAGTGGGAAGACGAGAAAAGATCCCAGCCCTTTCAAGAAGTGTCTGAAAAGGTTCTGTGATTAATGTGCTCTTGGTTTTCCACAGTGCCAGTGAAAAATGGCTTTACATACTGTGCAACACCTTCACAAACTAATTAGAGGGGGGGAAGCAATTCTTTTTTCTAACTAGTGCTGACAACACTATGGCAGGGTATATAGTGAACCACAAAAAACCCTCATTATGGTTAAAAAAGACAAAATTAAAAAAATAGTCCAGAAATACAAATAAAACAGCTGGAGCAGGTTAATAATACACATTCCCACCCCCCCAACCACATCAACCCAAGCTTGCCCTGCCTCGAGTGTCAGTTATGCATGTTTGCGTTTGTCTTTGATCTTTGGCCGTTAATCCGCAGCACACTGACGTCTGTGGCGCGAGTGCGGCACTCCGCTCTTTGTTTATGGGCGGCCTCCTGCCGCCATGATCCCCTCTTACTGACTCCTCGTCCCGTCACAGTTGGCATTTCCAGTTCACAGAGTGAGCCGTGTCCTCTCTAGATCATTAAGCTCTGTGGATCGCCAGGGCAATAGGGAGGGAAGAGACACTGATTGTGTTCGAATCGGGTCACTCCCAAGCAGCCGAGCAAGAGCCGCACGGCAGACTGTTCACCTGCATCTGGGTTTGTTAACTTTTCTGATCAGGGAAGAACACATTTTCCCCAGTTGTCTTTATGATTACTAGGAAACTACTTGAAGCGCTATATAGAGTTTACACAGCTGCATCTTCAGTGGGGAATGTGTATACTGGGATCGTTTCTGTTGCTTGCAGCCTGACAGCAAATTATTTATTCTGCACATAAAAAGAACAACATGGTTCAGTTCTGCTGGGGCTGCAGTAAGACGTCTCCCTATTCAGCACTTCCATGGAAGAAGAGGGGATTGTGAGGGCTCTCCTGGGGGATATATAGCGACTCGCATGCCTTGTAAGGCCCTGAATGCTTTGAATTACCGTTGCCTCATTCCACAGAGACGGGGGGTGGGGGGGGGGAGGTTTCCATGGAGACGTCACTAGGCTTATTCAACCCTGCCTGGGCTTATCAAAGCCGCTGGCTAGATCAGTCTCCTGCTTCTGCAAGGCTCTTGCTCCCATCTCTGATTAACGAAATGATGGGTTTTCAATAGGATTCATTCTCATGAAGACATGTTTTAATTATAAAGGGGGGAATGAATAGAAGACAACCGAGAAGACGGTTGCCAATGCAGCCTTTGTCAGGATTACAATATGTGGATGTGTTTTTAGGAGTGGCATGGCGTCAGCTTGGGTACGAAAACCCTCTTTCCAAAGGGGCTACCGTACCGAGGTTAACATCCCATTCTGTCCCGAAATCAAGCCTAACAATATATGATACTAAAGATTAAAAAAAAAAAAAAAAAAAAAATTAAACATTAAACTCAACTCTCATCATATGCCTCAAGGACAACAGAAAGATACAGACCAATTATAGAACATCACACTATTTAGTAAGGAGGTCATCACTGCTGGTAAAATTTGAACTCATTTAAAAAAAAAAAAAAGTATCCTTTTAAATCCCAATAAAACAGACTGAAGCCAAAGACCTGCTTTGCAGCCAAAACAAATTCCCTACTTGCAATGCAATCATGCTTAATAATGGATTATGGATTTTTAAACTCTTAACAAAACTGCAAACTTTAGAGTACCTAACCATTTGTAGAGTTTGTTATACAGTCATAAAACTATGAAGTGCATAACTGGATTGTTCATTATGAATAGCACTTAACCGTATCTACATTAATGCAGAGCAGGTTGAGACGGGGTCAGGAACATGTGTAATTTGCAGCTGACTTTCCTGCCAGACTTTAATAATTGTCCTGAGCAGGAGTCACCGCAGTTATTAGCTTATTTTCCTTTGTTCTCTGCTGCTATCCATCTTCCCCATCACCACAAAATATTGGGGACTGTTTGAGGCCTCGGGCTTCTCCAGCCTGAAAGGTCTAACCCCAGCCAATCCTGGCCTGTGAAAGCCACACATCAGCGCTCCCGTCCCCACTCCTCCAGGGCACTCCAACCATATGGCTGGAACCTGCCTTACTTGTTTGCAAACCTTCGCAAACATCTGCTTCTTGGAAAAGATCAGCTCACAGGCACCAGCTTTAAGGTCAATAAAAAACAGCCAGCCCCCGTTCTCAATTCTCATTACCTCCGCCCCGAGAGAAGGCCAGGCTAAATTACCACACAGCCCTCCCACAGCTCTCTGGAAAGATATGAACACAACTCTAATTAGTCACTAGTCTCCTTGAGATTTCTTTGCCCCACAGTATGGCATGAGCTGCCCAGGACCATTAAAGCTGTACCGCCTCTCCACAGCTTGTCCTGGAGACCATTCTGATCTTCTCTCTTTACCTTCCGTTTAATCGCTATAATCTGTGGATGATGTTTCATATTGCCAATGTAACCCCTGTCATATTGTGCACGTGTTAAAATTGTATGTTCAGCATCAAACCATGTGGGATAAAGGTGTCTGTGAAATTACTTAATAAAAATAGTAAAACCCATAATAATATACACAGCATGAGCCCTCTGCCATGCAGACAGACAGAAAGAAGCCACATTGTATCCTTTATTAATTATTATAATTATTATTATTTACTCAGCAGTAATGATACAGATAATTAACCAAAAGCAGCAAAAGCTGCATAATGCCCATGATGAACCATCAATCAATAGCTTGATAAACAAGCCCTGTCGCCGTGTTGACTGAACACAGAAGCCTCTGTACACCACTAACACATTGATCAGCGGTTACCAGAGAGGAAGCACCCGCTCAGCGAGAGTAACACTCTTTAATCAGGGATTTAATCACAAGAAAAGCGTTCATTACATAAAATCATGTCACCCACAGTCAGAAACTGAATTGACAAGGTGTAGGCCCCAGTGGATTGTATCGAGAGACCAAACTACACAGGACTGAAAGGTATTCTTTAAATAAACTCAACTCTGATGCCTGCAGAATTTTAAAAATGTCTTTCAATTGGTTTCCCTTTCCTTATGTGAATATTCGCATTTTCAAACACAGATATTGTAAAAGTGACATCTAAAAATATATCACACTAAAATTATAGCAATCATCAGATAATTAAAAAAATATAATCATAGCATAAGAGCTAAAACCACTGTTCCTCTCATGCTGTGAAACTCATTGTATTCTAATTTGATGGGAACGCGAGTTTATACCACTTCCTGTCCTTTTGTTCCATGCATCCTAAAATACTTCCTGCAAATCAAGTACTTCATAATTGTTTAAAAGCTTTTAATGAGTGAGACCAGGAACAGTAATTTACCAGATACAATCTCAAGTGACCTTCACTGTGCCTCAGCTTCCTAACGCAATTATACTCCTTCACCAGAGGTTCGAGAGTTCGCCGATAGTGTTTATGGCTATTAATGACTCGGGAGATCACAGACTACTGCTCATAAGAACTGTGCTACAAATATAGAATATGATCCGTCTCTATAATATACCTCAGTGGGCATTACGTTGAACCTTTTGGTGTGTCATCTGACTGGTTAGATAGCGATAGTACTGTATGTAAACAGAATCTAGAGTTTCTCAGCAATACAGGACAGGACAGGGATCATAGTTGAGTTGAGTTTCCAAAGCTTGCACAGATGTAAAAATCAGTGGGGTGTTGTGTCTGTGTCTCTTTAAAGATTTAGCCATAGGAGTTATGACAGCTGAAGCCATGGTAACAAGGCTATTCGTCTGAAGACGTCTCTCCCACATTTGTCTGGAAGGGGGGGAAATAAAAAAGGAGAAGACCTACCATCAGAAAAAGCTGAAGTTTTGGGCTTAAAAGGAAAATAACTAGCAAGAATTTGGCAGAGCAGACAGAAAAAGACAGACATAAAACAGTCACAAAATTGGACAGGATAAAATCAGAGGCAGGGGGAGCAATGTGTAAAAATAACATGGTAAATGCAGTTATTTGCGAATGTAAAACCTATTTTTAACAGAGCAGATATTACATCTTTACTATCAGTCTACAAATTGGCAAGCATTTGATTCAGTATAATGGCAAGCCACATCAGTTAAGAACTGGCATAAAAGGTTATCAGACACTTCCAAGTAATAATAATTTCAAGAACCCTCTTCATATCAAGGTCAAAAATGAATTCTATAATCCTTCAAAATGAAAGAGTAAACAGTTTCACTTCAAAACCGTCTCATCTTCCAAAAGACTGCTCATAACGCTCATATCTGAGAGCTGCAGATGAGTCAAGACGCGGACGTGCCCATAATTAAAACCGCTGATTTATCAGCCTTGCTCAGCAATATAATATTATTTGAAATGTTATATGCAAATTGGGACCGTGAAAATCCATACTCGATTCACAATAAGCCGGAAGCATAAAAACTGCCGCCAGGCTGCCAGTGACTTGGGTGATCTGTGTAGAAGTCAAATGCGAACCGGAAAATGCAAATGCTTGGGAAGAGAACTGAATTGTCGGGATTTAATTCCAAAGGTGTTCACATGGCTAAAAAGGCATTTCTAACATATGCACACAAAGATCGAAACACTGTCATCACCCATTCTTGATCTTCCTTTACTATACTGCAGTCAAGGGATGTATTTGATATGCGTGTCATCAAAATTGAAAGACTGCTTCCAGTTTCCAGTTTTACAAATCTTGTATCCGACCCAACAGTCACTGCAGAGATGGACACTCGTGTTTAAGAAGAGGGTACCATTTCCCTTTAAGGTCGAATGAAAACAGCAAGGCTCTGTTTAACGGATGTAACTTGGAAAACGGAGAAGAAATATTTATTTTTGTCACGTAAGAATGATACTTTAAGCACGGCTATCTTTACCAATGCTGAGGAGGAGGTAACCAAAAGCCAGCATCACTAAGTCTGCAATTTAAAAACTCCCTTGAGATATTTGTGTTGGTCGCAGTCCAAGAATAAAATGGGCAACATAAAAATAAGGCCCCAGTCATACGTAGAACGCTTTACATTTGGTTATATTTGAAAGTTTCCTCTGTAATTAATGTAAAGCTTCAGCATGTAATCTGGACCTGGGATACACTGTGAGTAGCCTCAGATTTGTGTCAATATTTTGCAGAAATAAAAGAAGAAAAACTATTAATTCAGCGAACTTGGTTTGTTGCAAAATGTACTAAAGACAAGTCGTTTGTTTCCATTAGTTGAGAAACTAAGTCTGCTGACACACAGTACAGTAGACCCATTGTCAAGATCAGACATCCTGCCCTCACAGCTATACAGTGTGCCAACTTGCATGCCCTCCCCATCTTCATCTGTCTCCAGTGCCTCTGTGCGGAACAGCATTACACTAAATTAAGCAGTTTGACATCTGCATTGATAGTAGAAATGGGTCTGTAGTGCACTTTCAGCACTGTGAGAATCTGGAAAATAGTATCTTAACCACAATAAACTAAACTTCAGATTGCAGATTCAACCAAAATATTAGAAAGGGAGGGATTGGTTTCTTGTTGTTTTTAACCAAGCTTTTAAATATACCACTGTCCTGTAAAAAAAGGACATTTTGTGAATCAAAAGGTCTGTTTATTGTATATAAAATGTGTTTGTTGATTTGATTTACTGTGAATCCAAAGATGCAACAATATTCAATAACATTTTTCACAACGGGTTAATTAATTTGCATTCATTACTAAAACAATTTCTTGTGCCCGGGGAAGTTTTGGTAATTTTGACTCTGCCGCTAATTTGGTGTGTTTGCATGTTTGTAGCTCGAGGCAAACATTTTTTAAATAAACATGCCATAATACACTGGACAGGTTGTTTCCCCGAGTCGAAATTCAAGGACTCAAACAGAATTGCATTTTTTGCATTAGAAACCGAGATGCGTTAAGGCATATCTTTAATGGGGAGTTAAGAATCATCCAGTGTGGACAGATTTCAAGGTCAAAAGCATTGTGGAGCCTCTGTATACAAAGTTACAGGGCACTGTGCAAGGTTACCCAAAAAGAAACGGAAGTCTACTTGCCAACTCTTCAGAGTGGACTACCTCAAACAAAGGCTGCATTTGAAAATAAACACCAAGAAAAAAACAACACACAACTCATCTGTACATTTGAAGCCTCAAGCCGCCTGACAGATATTCATTGTGTTAGGCAGGGGATTCCAGGGAATCACTTCCAAAGCAAATCGCCAGCCTGCAAAGTAAACATGGCTTTTGCGAACAAAGGAAGCTGCATGAATTTACAGTAAAAAGTAAAAAGAAAAATACATTCATTAAGCCATTTTAGCTGGTGGGTGGGGTGGGGGAAAACACTGATGCTTAATTAGGCCTACACTTTGAGAGCAGTTATGCCTATTGACTGCTGAAGGTTTAGTTTTTTTATCAAGCTTGAAACTCTGAGGTCTAAAGCTTGCCCAGTTCAGGAAACTAGCCCAAATTCCCTTGAGGCAGGGCCTATTTCTCCCTGAGAATGGCCTTCTGTTCACTAGTTAAAGCAATCCAAATAAATAACCCACAGTTACCTAACAGTTTCTATGAAGTGTGGCCTGTTTCCAGTCAGTCCTTTAATGGGAACTGCAAAAGCACGGATAAAGCTGAAGTCTTTTATTAAGAGGATAACACACTATGAACTAATGACGCATTTTTTTAGGCTATTGAATAAACTTCCTTTGATCCATATGCTGAGAATTTGACCAATTGACCTTCAGCTGCTGATATATATCATAAAACATAATTTACTGGGAATATATGGGGATATAAATAAATGTATAGAAATAAAAAACATCAGTTGTTCTCAGGGTAGAAGCATAATGAAGCTCTTCAAACCAGACAGTACTGGGAGTTTGCCTTCCCTCGTGTGTAACCTTTCTAGTGTTCTTATATCACACAGACTACAAAATGGTAAACTAAAGTCAATAGTAATAGACATCCCTACATCCCCAATCCCTGCCAAAAGACTGCACTTTCCTTAATAGAGTGGCCTAGAGAGAACCACCACACCGAAGCAAATATGGAGCTTATCCAGAAAATATGCTTCCTCTCCAACACTGATCAATAAGTGGCAAAAGCATTCAGAAAGTGACGGTTAATGCAGGTATAACAGGAAACGGAAAAAACCCTCATTCATGGTTACATGTTACAAAAAGTTTTTTTTAAAAGACAGGAGGCAGATGTTCTTTATTGTTCGAGGGTAATCTGGGTTCTTAATTATTAAACAAGATAACTCCTGAAATATTATCTGTAAAATAGACGTTGACATTTTCTTTAAAACTTCAAAAGCTATAATGACATGAGTGATCAGTTAAGTGGTTACTTTTAGGGAATCGGTCACGGGTCAAAGAATGTCTCTGTTGTCTGTACATGGGCTGAACCTTAGACTTACAGAGCGCAGCATATCCTTTATCTCAAAGTACTGTAGATCAATCGAATGATGTATGCGATACAGCAATATATTTTTTTTAAGGAAAAACTGTTTGATCTTGACCATATTGACTCAGGGGAAAATCACCATGCTTTGAGGATATAAGGAAAATGTAGAAGTGAAAATTCAGCAATCCAGCAGTGAGAGGACTAGCGAGACACCTAATATTTCTGTGTCTGTGACCTTTGTACAAACCATTCCTGTCAATTAGTTTCTGCACAAATCTAGTGGTTTGAGTTATTGGATACCAAATGAATTGGGTCTTGGAAAGAGTGTGAGCCCACATTGGGGTACTGTAGTTAATCCGAGTGAGAAATTAATTGGGGAAAATATGAAAAACAAGCTAATTACCAGTTTTGTAAACCATTCTATGCTTCTCGGCCTTTTGAACAGTTCATTCTGCAGAAATCCCAGAGCATCTTACACAGTTAAAAGCCAAGAAGAATTCTTTTCTCAGCAATTCTTTACCACATTTCCAATACGATGTGAATTAAAATGTAAAGCAGGGCCCTTGTGACATTCTGGTGGATGCATTTTTCCAAAACCTCCAGATCTTTTGAGCAAATTGGGTCTATGGTGTTTCGAGTGCTGTCTAGACAGCATTTGACCCCCTAAATATAAACGCTATTCCCTTTTATATCATTCCAGTTCTGGGATCAAATAAAATAATCGGAATATGAATATATTGTTTTTAAAATAAAATGACTGACTTGGATTACATTCTTAGGCAGCTGCCTTAAGGGTTAAAATTAGTAAACCACTATAATGCTATAATTTCCTTTTGCAAAAACCATGTGTTGAAATTGAACCATTATCCTTTTTCTTTGAATTTCAGGATCAGAGGGAGCTGTATTATTTTGAAAAATACTCATGAACTTGATTATTAGCAATTAGCCCCTATTCCAGTCTTCCCAGAAACACACAATTTGGTGATTAGAAGATTATAATACCAGCTGTGGAAGTAAAGGATGTGGTGAAATCGATTGCCACTGGTACAAAATCTTAATTTCTCATTTGAACTCTGATTTTCTTGCTTAACAGACACTTCTTTAGTTGATTGAACCCGAGCCTGTGGTTTCTGACAGCCTGAGGACACACAGCTGCATGAGCACTGAACACACAACCAAACTACACCGCACCAAAACATGTAACACACACTGATAAATACTGTCCATTCAGCTATATACGTATTTACCAATGATATACTCTCGGAGATTCGGCCTAGAGAATACCGTAAATATTCAGACAGTCTGGCTTTGTAACGTTGGACACAAACTCTCTATTGATTTTCAGTAGTTTAACGAACAAATACTATTTCAAATGCAAGAAATGAACGTTTTCAAGTACAGCTGCATGCCAGTGCATGAGTGTGGTTGCAGAAAACAAATTAAGTGAAATGTCTCTCTTAAGATGTTTAATGAAGTTTCTCTTTAGTGTTTCTTGACTTAGGGTGTTGGTAAGTCACAATTACTAGCTACATGGAAAGCTGCTGCATTTAATGAGCTCTACAACTCTTACAATACAGTTAAGTACATTTTAAGTATACTTAAGTGAACTATAAGTACACTTTAAGGTATACTAATGTCTAATCAACGTATACAATGGTCAATAACTTACAGTGCAGAACTGTACTTTCCTTGTCATCAGGATAAATAAGAGCTTTTCAGCAACTGGCTGCTGGTTAGGGAGTCTGTTTACAGTGAAGAAAACAGCCAAGTTTCAAGGCATCAAGGAAATACCCAGAAATCCTGCCAATCGCACTGGCACGCCTTGCCTGGCACCCCTGCTGCTAACCCATATGCAAAGTAGCGAGGGAGACAGGAGTCGGGACCCCACCACTGGTGTACTGGCTGAGCCATTATAGCCTCTGCTCACTCCTCAATTACTTGCAGGGAGATCGTGGCTTTCGCACATCACTGTCCGCTCGTTAACGAGTCTGCTTCATTGTCACAGACACCAAACGAGCTACTACAGTCAACTGTGAAATCATTAGCCCACTGGTACAAATGCCAGATACACAGCAGCCGTATTGTATTGTATAGGAAAAGCTATAATTCTCTAGCAAATGGGGGGCAGTAGCGATTGTCGTGCATTCATTTGAGGCGTTTGAACACGGGGGTTACCTGCTGGAATCACTTCACACGGGGTCTCAGACCGATTTTGTCACTTTGGAAGCACAGAATAGTGTCTCTCTCTGTCATACAGATGTCTTCAGTGCAGCTCTTAGCCTCTATTTTTAAAACTATTCTCATATCCGTATCTGCCAAGTCCAGATTTAAACAGGAAGCCAGTTGCGTCACTTATTCACGGTCAATGATTTATAAATGAGCACCTTAACTGCTGTAAATAAACTGCCAAGCCACGTGCGCACTTGGAAGGCCACCTTTTTAAGCAGTGGATGTAGAGTCAAACTTCAGCTTCTGCATTTAGGCCCAGAATCAAGTCAATGTTTTATATAATCATACCTTGCATGCATAGAAATGGGCCTGTGTCCTTGGATGACCCCCATTACTAGACAAAAGCGGCCATGTTCATTTCAGTATATTGTGAGCCCTGCACACAAAGTTGGGGTCGTGGGGGGGATGGACTGGTGCTCTGGCCTGGGCTGCCCTTTCGCCTGTGTGGTCTCGTATTTTAAAACCGCAATCAGAGATAGTTAAAGCCCCAATCGATGGGCTAAGATCTCCTTGTGGATAACTTCGGCTGTATTCAGGCCAATTCAATCAGACCAATAAGAAAAAAGCATTTACAAAGGCAGGCACAGAGCTATGCATTCTGAACTGGCTGAACGACCTTCCATCTCCCACTAGCATGCTTAAATTAGAAGGGAAAAAAAATCGAATAGAAGAAGGAGGAAAAAAAACAATACAGCAGGGGTGTTGATCTATCAATCCTATCTTGGTCATCCTTCCCCTTGGCGCTGACCCAGAAACAACCCTTGACAACCAGTGATGGTGGGAAATCCCCAGCTGGCCTAACCCCACTGCTTCTTCACCAAGATCCCTGCCTCTCCCAGCACACAGCCACTACTTTCCACCAGGAACAAGGCACACCACGCAGCCAGGGGGTGACCAAGACGGGGAGTCCCAGCGGCAACGGACAGAAGAGGGGACAGTGCTTGTTGCGTTTCCAACTCGCTAACCCAGCCATTCAGTGCCTTGTCAAGAAGATTGATCGCCGGCGTTTCAGACGGGGTTTTGCCTGCTCTTTGATGTTCAGAGCGCTGGTTGAGAGTGGGCAGTGTATTCCAGCAAGGCAACAATGAAGTGCGACTGCAGCATTTTCCCACCCTCATCTAATCAACTTATATGGAAGCCAAGCAGGGAGGCAGGGCAAAAAGGAATAGGGCTGGATTTGAAACTACAAAACACCATTGACTTTCCATAGATTTTTCACTGCGGTAAAGGATTTAAAATCAACCCCATAGTTTTTGTTTTGTTGGAAGCACTTAAGAGTATTAAACCAATTTTTACCATATGTTGTTTTTTTGGGCATGCTTTTAACATTTTAAATTCAATTTTAAAATGCCAGTTCAAACGGATCCATGATTGGTTAACGAGGTCTTCCAGGTGTCTGGACTTTCATATAACTTCCTTAGTGTAAGCTGTAGAATAGCTTAATGTAGGCCTAAGCACACATCCAAATGTTACTAGTCAGAAGAAAATAAGTGGGCCTAGCAGATTGTCCTAGGAGAAAATCGTGGGAGTGTTTTCATCATTTATTTTCCAGAACTTGTCAAAAACTTTCCCACTAGAGGGTACATTAAACTATTCTTGGCAATAAGCAGCTTTAATATACTAAGGTACAAACACTTCACGTCAAGCCAAGAGCTCCACGTGTGAAAACATTTTAATTATTTGTTTACTGATTTAAATATATAGTCTATAAATTGTATCTTTATCCTAGAAACATGTTTTTCCAAGGTCTGTAGATTAATCACATGTACATTTAAATACTCCCATAAGTAATGAAATAGTGTTGTGGTGTGGTACTGACCATATCTGTTGTAAAGTTGCTACCAGGCAGGAAGAGCTTCCTGTCTTAATGACTGGGCCATGAGGAATCTCTGCACATGGTCAGTGTGCCTGAAGCATCTGCTGGTGTACAGAGCAACCCTGTCAAAGATGTCCTGTAATCTGCTAGAATTACAGGCCAATTAAAGTTTACCAGTGTTCTTGGGCAAGAAATGGTCACCTCTTCAAAAATAAATAAAATACTTTTGTAGTTTTCAGAGAAGCAAGGTAGAAGAAATCACAATACATTTTCTCTGCCCTTTCTGGTCCATGACTCAGCGGCACTTCCTAGTGGGTCGCTTCCTGCATGCTGAGTCATGTTCATGTCATGGCTATTATTCAGAATGCTAAAGTACATCTCCAAAGGCCCAATTATCTTCCCCAGCAGAAGGCTCAGCAGGCAAGCTACAATTTCTTGATGGAAACCCACTTTTAAATTACTATAACTGAAATTCTTACAATCCCAACTATATAATTTGAAAAAGTTTACATTCAGTCACTTATACTTTAACTACATTTTTTAACAGAGACAGAGAAACTTACAAGCATTACATGACCTTGGGGAACTGCTTTTTATGTAACTGTTAATTTGGTTAAACCATGTTTTTTGGAAGAAAACCTACAATGTAACAGAAGAAAATACGTATGCACTGTACCAAACATTCACATTACAGGCAGATTTTGAATGCCAAATACATAGACCTGATTTAGTGACCTGCTTCCAAATGTTGAATGTTTTGGATCATATGTCAAACTTTCACCTCAAGAGATATTTCAAGAATGTATCTTACTATCCAACAGTTTTATCAAGGATACGGCATCAAAGGGGAGGAAAATTGGGTAATTAAACGTTGAACCTTGGTGTGTAATTTCCATCTTATCTTAAGACATATTAAGTATAATCAAATGATAAAACTAAAAAGACAGCAGTGGGCAATGAAAATAGTGGTTGTTTCAGTAAACCCCAGGATACACTGATGAAGAAACAAGTTTATTATATAAAATAATAAATACATGTCAACTCTGAGCTCTCCTCTCAAATGAAGTGAAGAAAAATAACTCAAGAGGTGAGTTGGAAGAAGTCTTTTTGTATCTTTAGATAGACAATAAGTTATTCTTATCTACGGAAGTGATTACATCTCAATCAAATCCAGTTGTGCAAGTTCAGGTTACCCCATGCATAATTATACAATCGTTGATTAAGTATTCAAAAGACAATAGCTGTATACAATTCAAGAAACAATGAACCTGAAGGCAGAGGCAGGGTAACATAACTTTGGTAGATTTCTGTAGCATCCTTAGTTTGGTATAAAGCTATAGACCAAAATGCTATAGCAAATTAATAATTAAAGTGGCTCACAGAAAGGGGTAAACACAAACTAATTATTTGCATTATAGACTTAACTGAATTAACAACATGAAATAATTAATAATATAAAGAAAATAATAAAAGTACATTTTCCCACTACAGTGGTGTCAGCACATGTACCTGCTCTGCTACCCTAAACTACTAATCTAACAATTTCAGTGTCATTCCTTCTAAAAAGGGTAACCTGTGCCAATCCGAAATGTAGCCTATTTCATAATACATGCGTTACACTTGAAAGCAATTTAAACTGAATCTCCACCTCTACCCTTCACAGAGATCCTAGAGCAGTGGTTATTTAAGGGGGTTACAAGAGGACTAAACAGCCAGCCATTTCTATAGCAGGCTATACCTACTACACAGACAACATTAAAGGCCCCATTACAGGAGATCACCAGCACCGAACAGGACAGGCTTTCAAGCATTTGTGCCGAGAATTAGGAGCCGTGCCGGGGATTAAATATGCACTCCTGTGTTTACAGCCAGCAAATTTAATGTACCACCTATTACAGTGAAAAGGATAATGACATTTTGTGAATTAATTCATCATCCGCTCTAGCTGGCCCACCAATTTGTTACATTAAACCAAGATGAATCTGCATTTAAGAGCAGCACTGATTTGTGGGGTCTTTAACAATGGTTCATTTATTTCTTTATTATTATTTTTTGTTTTGTTTCCCCCGCTGTTCAAGCACCATTTACTTTAGTTAGAAGGTGCAGATTCCAACTATTCCTAAAACAGATTTTGTTGTTCTTAAAACAACATTATTCCGGTGTTGTTCGGTGAAATACCTCACCGTGCTTATACCTAAGGCCTGAATCAACCAATCAGGAAAGACTACAGTGACAATCACATCTGATTGGCTGTTATTTTCAATATAGCAGTGGTGAGCTTTTTAAGTACGGTATTTCAGCACAGCGACGTCTTCTAGCAGGCAACATCGGTGCTTTCTGTGCTGTATCATGGAATGTGATCACAGGGACACTGCTGTTGTACCCTTGAGCAAGGTACTGTAACTAGATTGATCCAGCTGTATAAAGGGGTAATTGTATGTAAACATAATGCGATATAGTGTAACACTTCTAAGTCATCCTGGATAAGAGCGTCTGCCAAGAAACATTGTAATGCATGCAGCCTCCCCACAGTAATGCACTGCTCAGTCCTCTCACATGTTCAACAGACAAGCACGGTGTGCAGGCCCAGCAGAAGGGCAACACAAAGCACCAGTTGCTGTAGGAGAGGAGGCCGCTAGTACCGGCTGATGGCCAGATGTTCAGGCAACACGATCATCACCCCAGGGGGGAAACTAAAGCCACAGCAGCCCAGTTTCACAGCACGGCCCTCCATTTATCTCTGTCCAGAGCAAACGTTAATAGAAAAGGCAGGATTCAATCCATTAGAGAGCTCCTAGGGTCATCCCGTGCCCTGCTTCCCCAGATAAAAAGGCTCATATTACTCAAACCAAATTGAAAATGATTAACTTATGACTCTCCAGCCTGAGAGGGCTCCACATGCCCCAATGCAAAGCCTGGCTAATTTCATAACAACAACAATGTCAATCAATTAAACAATAAGACGCACAATTGAATTGGCCCCCACCCAAGCAGTCTACAGTCCAAATCACAATATGGAACTAAGGATCGGACTCAGGGTCTGCTTACCTGGTAATAGGACTTCATCTGGCGTACGAGGATGGACAGATTTTGTATCCTGAGAGTTGTGTCATTGTTCACTTTCTTGTTTGTTCTTTGAACGGTTGCTTTAGGATTTCTGTAAAGGGGGGAAGAAAACAAAATAAAAAGTCAGCATGAGCATACATATCCATGTGGTCATATTGGCATATTTTCCTCTATACTCGCTTTTGAGGAAATTAAACAAAGTCTGTATGCTGGAAGAAAATCAGGTTTAATGGGGAATAAGGGAAATAAAATAAAATAAAAACATCTCACAGACTTTCCTGTGCAAATCCACTTCCCCTGCAGAACACATTAGATTAATATGTGCCCAGAGTCTCTTCAGGAGGCTAATACATTGAATTATGGGTATAAGAAAAAGCACGGCGGATCAACACTAGATGGAAATTAATGGCAGGCAAGGGGTACTGTAAAGAGAACAGTGTGAAGCTCTTGTCTATAATTGCAAAATGAAGATTTAATTTTAGTCATTCTGTCCAATTTCACATAATAGCAGGTGAAAATTATGGTATTATGGTCACCTTCAGGTGGGTCTGGAACTAGACCAAATATCATGAGGTTTTATGCACAGAATTGGCTAATAATTGATGGGTTTCTCCTCCACTGTTATGAACTTGAAAAGGTGTTAAACCTTTCAATGTCCGAGGCCAAAGCCACTCCAGGGAACATTTGCATGTGCTTACAACAGCATTTACAGTCTACGGAAATCCATTTTCTAATGGAAGTAAATGTTTAAAATTGACTGGTTTTGTAAAAATCTACATTTGAAAGGGTATTCTTCCAATTTTACCTTTCATGTCAGCCATCGCTTCAGACTCTGGCTTTATATTGGTAATCATTAGGGAGAATCCGAAGGTGAATTACTTATTTAAATATATATTTTGTATATTATATGACAAAAATGGCTTAGAACTGAGATATAAATGAGCACATTTACCTCAGCTTTAATAGGGATCAGATATCTTACAAATGCTATTATTCTGCTCATCTTCAAATTAAAATAGATAGTTTTTGCTTTGAGGATTTCAAAACCTGACACCAGAGACAGATTTAAATTTGCTTTGGATTTAATCTATGCGTTACAAGCGTTGTTATCTCAGGTTTTGGCTGACAAGTATTGAAATCCACATATTTCAGTGACAATCTATTTTAATCTTATCTTAATAGTGCTGCCCCCAGAATATCCCCAGATAAAGATACTTTCCAAAAACAAACAAACAAACAAACAAAACAAAAAAAAGATTAAAACACACACAAGGCACAGCTAACATTCTCCACTGGACAGATGGTGGTTTTTAGCTAGTCTCTGACCTATTTTTTTCACCAGAGCAGATCTGGAAAACCCGCCTTTCTGTGCTGCAATGACTGGGAGGAGAACGTTCTTAAGAAGCACAGTGGTCGAACACATTTCCATGGTAAACTAGACTCTCGGGCCCTGCCACATCCGTTTATATTTTAAATAAATAACTAACTATATGAAATAATATTAGCGGGTGTGTGAAGGCGCAAATGTGTGTGTAGATGCCCGGCATCTGGGTTCCATTTTAAACTAGATTAGCGTTGAAGTCATGCAGAGTCCCGTATGGATCTGGCAGATTTCTAACTCAACCATTCAGAAAGGCTCCTTCTGGTTGTGTATCTATCTTTGAACCTTTACAGCAGCGATATACTGGAGAAATAAAAAAAAATAAAGGCTTGTCTGTTGTTTACAATTGAACACTATCATAATGCTCTCATGCAATTTAGCAGAGGCAGCCTGCCAAGGTCCCAATAGCCCGGGATTTACAAATGGACCAACTTTCCTAGGGGATAAATAAAGAGTCTATTACTGGGGAAATGGAAGCTTACTGTGATGCACTGTATGTCCAAAACTGCAGCCCAGGAATTAAAAAAGGCTTTATGTTTCATGCTTTAAATTTGCATCTCAGAAAGAAAATAAATGCCCAGTTTTAACCTATACCTGTGACTTACCCTGGCCCGTTACCAAATTCACGTGTTCATGTCACCCCATGATCTTTAGACCCTAACACTCTTTCGCTGTCTACTCCCACCCACAAACTTCCCCATAGTCTTGCAAATCAGGAACAAGGCTTCTTTTTTTCTCTGCAGTGTGAATAGCCCGGTCACGTGACCCACAAATCACTGCCTTTATTGAAGATGCACAGCGGGGGACTGTCTTAACCCCTTTAATTTAATACCAGGGCAGAAAATGTAATCCCTTAATGCAACGCACAGTAGTTAACAGAAAGGGGCGATATCTCAATGCTCGTTTAGATAGCACCCTGATATGAGGTCAGAAGCCACCCCCCATGCCATAAATAAATACACTTTAAACCTGCTAACCTACACTCAGGTCCTGTGCAGTACAGTGCAGGGGGAAAGGGGGATCTGGGTACTTTATCTAGAGAGATTATCAATGCCATTCAATCCTCAAGCAGTTGAATAGGGCCCATTGTAAGGTAGGAAATTAAAATGCTTCAATGACAAAATAGCCCCTGCAAAATAGGCTGAATCTGTGCAGAAGTCAATAGGCAGCACAGCAGTAAAACACAGCCTGAAGGCCTTTTACATTTATGAGTAACCTACTTATGACAAGTTGCATCAATTTCAGCTGAACTAAAAGCTGGCTGTGTGTGAGGCTGAGAGGACAGTACAATACAAACACGTGAAGGAGGTTGATGCTGTAAAGATTGGGGAGGGAAACTAATATTTAACCACACACAGAGCAAATGAAAATCCAACAACAACAACATTATAATTTCCAATATACTGGACTAGTGACTGCATACATTTGCTTGTATTATTTACTGCAGAAGTTAAGCAGACTTATACTCAGCTGCTTAACCATTCCCCAATACACACTGTTGCTGTGTTGTCCCAAGAGATGAGGCCAGGCTCCCAGGAGAGACAGAGGAAGTAAATTGTGATGGATGCTCCCCACTGACACTTGCCTGGGTTAAATGAGACGTACATGGAAGTGCTGTGTGAACGGCAGGGTTTGGAGACCGAAGGATATGCAATGACAGCAACCGCAGCGCCAGCACCGATAAAACAGACGTGGCATTTTGTTTATGACGCACAGTCCTACTCATCGCAGAATTCATAATACGGGTGAGTGCTGAAGCCCAGCGCGAAGAGTCTCTCGCCTTGTAAAACGGACTTTCAATGTCAAGGCAGCCGCTTCCTGAGGGGGCAGGTTAGAAGGGATTTAACGGGTCAAGATTGTCTTCCTTATGGTTTGGAGTCACTGTGAGATGTTTGGGTTTGTTTGCTGTGGTTCAATTCAGCAGCTGTTGTGAAAGAGCATTTGCCTCCCCATAAATGAACTTGTAAGATCCTAGGATTATTTAAAAGCGATCTCCGGCCCACCAATAAACACAGTGTTAATCAAAAGAAGAGTGTTTAGAGCTAAATATAGCAATCAGCTCAGGATATCTACAAAGTGAATTTTAATAAGAAGCTGGTGGCATAGAACTATACTTCCTGACACCTCATTCAGGTCATTTAAAGATGCATCATCCACTTCCTGCTCCTTAGAAATATGAAAGGAAGTGATCGGGTTACAAAAAACATAAATCCTTTAAAGTGCGTGTGTGGGTTGGGTGTGCGTGTATATGTGTGTGCATGTGTTTAACCAAAGAGTTGCATATGCAGGAAATTAAAACGGAAAACCCAAACGGCGCTTTAGTGGAAAGGCTGTGTTGGAAGTTGGTTGGTTGATGGCAAAGCAGTGCTGCCATTTTATCTATCCCCTCTCCCGACTGCAAGAGCTGATAAAGGCTTTTCATCTACCCTGATAGCCAGCAATGGGGAATTTGACAAGTGCATACAAGGAGTCCAGCAGGAATGCAAGGAATTCTGACATATCTAACAAAAAGACAAAATATTAAAAAAACTGCAGTGTATTGATGAAACCACTAGAAAGGTAATAATATTTTAGAGTTTATGTTTTTCTTTCCTAAATTGTCACGCCACAGATACCTTATCTCTGCGTAAGTTTCCTCACTACTGTAAAAAAAGCAAAGGCTGTTCAAATCATGGCTGCGTGGATGTACTTTGTGTTTTCTTGAAGATAACCGAAAGAGAGAGAGCCGGTGAAACCACAGCTCCAGATGCAGGGAGGCCAAAGACTGCTGCATGACTTCACAGGTTGTTACGGACTCTGTCTGAAGCAGAGGTGAAATAAACTGTACCGTACAGGCTGGGCACTTCATTTAATAATTAATCTGAGTTACATAAGCCGCATGGCAATTCGATTGAGGAAACGGCACCAGCAAAGAGCACTTTAGTAATGTATTTTCTTTGTGGTTTCTTTTTACTAGAATTGCATATAACAACATGATGCAT
Organism: Amia ocellicauda; assembly: GCF_036373705.1. NCBI lineage: Eukaryota > Metazoa > Chordata > Actinopteri > Amiiformes > Amiidae > Amia > Amia ocellicauda. Next base: position 6,627,453 of record NC_089872.1, on the reverse strand, counting down.
TAGGGAGTTAATTATCTATTAAAAGAAAACCAGTTATAAGCTGCAGTATACCAGGCAGATCAAAAGGGGGAAAAATGAGAACTCAATACAGACTGTAAAACTTTCCCTGACAGTCGCATGCAAGTTAACCAGCTCTTAAAGAGATTCCAGCAAGTCTCTTATTTTCCAGAGATCAGGATTCATATCCCAGTATCGATTTTGATGACACTTCAATTCGAGCTTTGGTGGCCTGAGCTACATACGCCTTGTTCGATTTTGGCATTTGACCCCTTTCTCTAGAAAATTAGGCCTGCCCAGGAGACAATCAAATATATAAATAAATGGCAACAAACACAGTCGCACGAAGCCCTAAGCTGCTGAATAAAGACTCTGTCCCCCGCACTGCCACTGCTCGACTCTCAGCCCGTGAGGGATGACAGTGTCGGCTGACATACTGACCAACATCTTTCAGGGCTGGAATCTGATAGCTTAATGGCCCCAGCATGCTCCAGTCTCAGCATTCTGGAAACGCTCGGCCTCATCTCCTGCCATCTGTGCATGTTTTAGTATAAACCATTAAATAATCCAGGAGGGGTTTCCCAATCCCCACGACAACTGCAGCCTTTACTGCTTTCATTGTTGTCCGGAGTTCGGCACAGGAGACCCCACTGTATACGGAATAGACAGGATCCTAAACCTCCTTTAGACTCACATGAAATCTATGGATCACAGAAGACAAAAACATCCCTGAAAACCATTTAACAAAGGTTATTTTATACACAGGGTTTTTTTCTCTTTCTATTTCCTGTCCCTTAAAAATCTAATGAGCTGAACTTCCTCCTGACTGCTTTCAAAGATAACAACAAATACATTTAAGTATGACATCACAACCAGCAATCACAATCAATCTTTATTAATGGGGTGAGCACCAATCCATTACTTATCACTTAACACTGTACTTTATGTGGCTTTGCTTTAGGTTTGTCCCTGCCTTCAGAGGCTCAGACTGAAGCATCACATGGTTGTACCTGGAGGACGGTAGTTAAAGGAAATGTGTCAGACGTCTCGGTCATTATCTCAGGTTATGTCGACTCCTGCTGTATCAGAAACTAGATTCCCACACCCCCTGCAGTGATGAATGTCCTCGCCGTAAACGCATGGGTGTTTAAGGTTTAAAAATTGATTGTCTGATCTGTCTAGCACCCATTATTCTTGGTAATCACACAGCACATCTAAAGACAAGGGTCTCCAATTCTCTAATGATGGTATTGATCTCCAGACACAGACACACAGACACACACACAAACACACACAAACAGAGCTTTCCTTAGCCACATGAGTTAGAGACTAGGATAGCTATATTTCACCGCTGTTTAAGTGGACAACAAAGAAGCCATGCCTCATTGACTCGTTGACTAATTTGTCTTTACAAATTACCAGGCCGTAAATCACTTTCCTTCCATCTTTTAATACACGCACCGTAATCGGTCTATTTCCTGGGTCATACATTGCCACCGTTTGCAGGCCAAGCAAACGGGGTTGTTCGTTTTCGCCTGCTGTGGAAATACTGTAGACACTACACATACGGACTTGAGAGATCCAAAACAACGGCCTGACAAATACAATTTTTAAAAATACTTAGTCGGGGGAAAGCCTACAGACAAAATAACGAGACTCAACTGGGGAGCCGTGTTCCAAAGTGAAAACATGACCCAAGTATACTTAAGGCTCTCTAGGACAAAGAAGTACTTCATGAGTATGCTTCACAATGCCAGCTCTGTTATTGGCCACTATCTACTGAATACCATGATTTACTGAGGAATCACTGCAGAGACTAACAGCAGCTGTCCACTTGGTCCAGGAGAAGGGTTCTTGTGTTGCTCTCAGTGAGCATGAGGGAGGACCACCGCAGTTTAGCAGACTACACGTGGTGCACTTTCCCCCAGGAAATCCGTTTTCCTGATTTCTGGAGCATGGGATTTTGCATTGGCTCATAGGGATTTGATTTAAAAAGTGGTGGGTTCATTTTATATTGTTCCCCTTCATCAGAATGATCAGCCCAATAAACAGAACATCCTATCAATCTAATTTATTTTTCATTATCTGTACCAACACCTGGAGAGGAGAAACCAAACATACCGAATCAAGAAACTCTTATTTGGGGACTGCGCTTCGAAATCACTGGAATTGGACTTTCAACTTGACAATACGACATGTTGGCTTCGTACTATATGCAGAAGCCCCTCTCTGAGAAAGGAGCAAACCCCTCTAACATGATCAATAATAAGCAATTAGTAAACTAGCAGCCAGTCATCATGTTACTAAGCCATGTCCGTCTCTGTGGAATTCAGATGTGTTGAGCTATGGTCAAAATGAGTACAAGTAAGGTTTCCTGAAGGCCTCCAGTCAGTGTTACTTCCACATTTTGAGCCGATTCTCCATTATGCTTCAGCCTTTTCTGTCTACAAAGCAATGTAAGTCAGACTGGAGGGGGATTGGAGCTCTGACACATTCCTTCAAATTGATGGACTAACAGTCTTCCCACAAATGTGTGATCTTGCCAAAAGCACTTTAGACCAATTAAAATACAAATAGGCCTGCATCTAGTTTCAAATAACGGAGAGGACCAGGGACAGCAACAATATATAGGTTTATTACCCTATAAAAGCATCCTGTAAACAAAAGAGGCCCCTACTGTAGTTTCCTGTAATTGGACATGGTGCATACTCTGTTTCAACACAAACACCAATCACATTTTGGCTGTTGTCATAAAACCAGGACACAAAAAGTTAATAACACCCGACCCCATGTCAAATACAAGCCAGAGAAGAAAGCTTTAACCCATAAGGACACAATAACGGCAAACCCACACAAAACATAAAAAATGCCCGCGCTGCTTTGTCCCTCACACAGTCCAGCTGATCTGACCAAGAAATGTAGCCAAGAAAGCTCAATTTTATTTAGATAAAAGTAGGCCAAGTACCAGAGTCTCTGCTGCCAAACGAGGCTTTCTGGCCATACAATAGGTCCCACTGCCAAAAGTCATTCAAGACACAAAAAACGATTTATTACAATTATTTATTTACAGCAAGAGGCGTTAGAGCACAATGTCTCAATTAAATCACACAATTATTGTAAATCTAACTGTGGGATATGAACCAATGTCACACACAACAGGGCTGGACCACAACCTTAACCCAGCATTGAAGTGAAACCTCACCAGCATAACACCGAAGGAGTTCAAAGCAACACATTAAGGTGATGACAGACGCAACACTCACGCTGACAGATAGGGAAGGGGCAGCTCTTAGTCCACTTGTGAAAACCAGCAGCAACCCACAGGTAGACCAGCTGAGTGACTGGCACAGTTAGCCAGTTATCTCTGTACTGAGATAATCCTGCTTGGATTTAATACTACTGCATTGCTCGAACACCAGCTATGTGAAACCATGCGTCTCAACCCAATACGGGTAGATCAGAGCAGGAATTCAAGGCTCCCAGCAAACACTAGGCCTGAATATCCTAGACGATGACTATCTCAATGCAGCATCAGCTATACAGTATATGGTGTCCACTGCACTATGCACAGGCAGCTGGAGTTTTCACAGTTCTCCTTATTCTCCATTCTGATTGGAAACAAGAAAGCACCCAAACACCATTTCCACCGTCCTCCTCATAACAAGACAACGGACACGGCCACTACAGAACAAACTCCATTTCCGTCTGCTGTTGACCACCATCAATAACGCAGACAATCCAAATCAATTAAATTCCAATACAAATCATGACCCTCCAGGTATAACTTCTGGACAGGAATGCAAATGTCTATTAGGTTTTTTGGTTGGCATATCTATGTTAATAATTGGGTTGTTATTGATAATACTGCAGCCCATGTAGTTATTGCTTGCTTGTTTGTTTGTTTGGTGGTACCCTCACTGTACAAACACATAAAGATGGGGGGATAGCTATTCCAGTAGGCTGCAGATGACACTTTAGATGGAAGCGGATGGTGTGATTTGATCGTTCAAGTGGAAGATCAGCTGCTGCTGACTCGGGTTACCAATGGCAAAGCCAGACAGGGGCACAGAGGCCGTCCTTCAATGTGTCAAAAGTGGAAGTGACTGTATTAACATGATCCCACTCCGCTGGCCAGGTCATAGAATTGGGTCACTCACACAAGTCGACACAAACAGCAATCAGATCCACCCTGCGTTGTCTTTTTTTATGGAAATGAAGAACTAGGCTCTTTACACTAAGCATCCTCCCACTGCTGTGTCTCATCTTGACACGGATCCTATACAATGCAGTAACGTGCGAATGCACAGTTCTCTTTTGGAAGCGCAGATTCCCGCACTCCTGCGCATGAGCTGCAGAATCCGGTGCTCCCAATGGTGGAGCCGCGCAGAACTGCGGACCTCTGCGCTCCAGAATCGCGACCGCTGAAGCAGCAGGACTGTAAACCATACTTACATCTGGAGCATGATCTCATTCAAAAAGATCCCGTCCACCAGTTCTACATATTCCCCAAGTTTCCCACCGTCTTTTCCAGCCAGTGGCCCAAACGTCTTGACCTAGAGCGAAAAACACAAAATAATGAGAATCAAAAATAAAAAAAAAACAGTTACAC